>NC_041380.1:235457971-235655920 GCF_002162155.2 Triticum dicoccoides | reverse complement strand
ATATATCTAATTGGATGTAGGGGAGCATGAACCATTATTGTTGACATTACCCTTGAGGTAAAAGGTTGTGGGGCAAAACTATAAGCCCCTATCTTTCTATGTGTACGATTAAAACTTCATAACCACAAGTATTGCGTGAGTGTTAGCAATTATGAAGGACTAAATGATAGTTGATAAATTGCAATTGCTTCAATGACTGAGATTATAGTTTGTTGGAGCCCAATAAGGTTTATGATTTATACTTTTGCATTGTGAATAGATCATCACTTGAACATAAGTAATCATATGACAAAATCTATATATGTTGCTGTTATGAGAATAATCATGATGCCTTCATGTCCGTATTTTATTTTTATCGACGCCTCTACCTCTAAACATGAGGACATATTTATTGTTATCGGCTTTTCGCTTGAGGACAAGTGAGGTCCATGCTTGGGGGAGTTGATACGTCCATTTTGCATCATGCTTTTACATTGATATTTATTGCATTATGGACTGTTATTTCACTTTATGTTACAATACTTATGGCTATTCTCTCTTATTTTACAAGGTTTACATAAGGGGGGAGAATGACGGCAGCTAGAATTTTGGGCTGGAAAAGGAGCAAATATTAGAGACCTATTCTGCGCAACTCCAAAAGTCCTGAAACTCCACGGAACATCGTAAAATAAATAAAGAAAAATCCTCGCCAAAGATGAAGGCCAGGGGGCCCACACCCTGCTCACGAGGGTGGGGGCGCCCCCGTAGGGCGCGCCCCTACCTCGTGGTCCCCCTGGTGGCTCTCCGACGCCCATCTTCTCCTATATGAAGTCTTTCGATGAGAAAAAAAATCAGAAGGAACTTTTCGGGATGAGACTCCGCCGCCACGAGGCGGAACCTTGGCAGAACCAATCTAGAGCTCCGGCAGAGCTGTTCTACCGGGGATACTTCCCTCCGGGAGGGGGAAATCATCACCATCGTCATCACCAACGCTCCTCTCATCAGGAGAGGGCAATCTCCATCAACATCTTCACCAACACCATCTCATCTCCGAACCCTAGTTCATCTCTTGTATCCAATTCTTGTCTCAAAGTCCGGGATTGGTGCTAGTAGGTTGCTAGTAGTGTTGATTACTCCTTGTAGTTGATGCTAGTTGGTTTATTTGGTGGAAGATCATATGTTCATATCCTATATGCATATTATTACCCCTCTGATTATGAACATGAATATGCTTTGTGAGTAATTACGTTTGTTCCAGAGGACAAGGGAGAGGTCTTGCTATTACTAGTCATGTGAATTTGGTATTCGTTTGATATTTTGATAAGATGTATGTTGTCTAGCCTCTAGTGGTGTTATGTGAACGTTGACTACATAACACTTCACCATTATTTGGGCCTAGAGGAAGGCAGTGGGGAGTAATAAGTAGGTGATGGGTTGCTAGAGTGACAGAAGCTTAAACCCTAGTTTATGTGTTGCTTCGTAAGGGGCTGATTTGGATCCATATGTTTCATGCTATGGTTAGGTTTACCTTAATACTTTTGTTGTAGTTGCGGATGCTTGTAATAGAGGTTAATCATAAGTGGGATGCTTGTTCAAGTAAGAACAGCACCCAAGCACCGGTCCACCCACATATCAAATTATCAAAGTATCGAACGCGAATCATATGAACGTGATGAAAACTAGCTTGACGATATTCCCATGTGTCCTCGGGAGCGCTTTTCCTATTATAAGAGTTTGTTTTGGCTTGTCCTTTGCTACAAAAAGGATTGGGCCACCTTGCTGCACATTATTTACTATTGTTACTTCTTGCTCGCTACAATTTATCTTATCACAAAACTATCTGTTACCACTTATTTCAGTACTTGCAGAGAATACCTTGCTGAAAACCGCTTATCATTTCCTTCTGCTCCTCGTTGGGTTCGACACTCTTACTTATCGAAAGGACTATGATAGATCCCCTATACTTGTGGGTCATCACTATGCACCCGCTGTCGAGGGGATGGACCCCGGGCAGGCAACGGAACCCGGATCTTCAAAAAACAACGAGGCTGGCACCGCCCCTCAACACCGGCACACGCTCGGCCGGGTCGCTCTACTCGGCCAAGCCCCGCAGGCCGGCCAGACTAGCCGACCCGGCAAGACACGTTGACTCGGCCAAGACAACTAGCACAAGATAGCCGAACCCGGCACAACCAAAGCCTCCTCAACAAGCCAGCACCACCCGTGGCGTGCTACACAATCCAGCCACGGGTCAACTCCCGTCCCATCCAGGCCGTATGATCGGACGAGACTTCAATCAACAATGATCGAGGTAACAGTGCCCCACCCCTGCCTCTGGTCAGCAGGAACATGGCAGCAGTGCCCCTCACCTACCTGCTGACCAGGGCTGGCGTGGCTACAGTGCCCCCGCCTTCACCGCTGACGACAGCAAGCGACAACCTGACGGAGAGCACTGTACATGACTCGACTCGGCCACGCCCTGACGATCGACAAGACGGCGCATAGTCCCCCTAGGCATGCGGGGCCCGCACCTAGAGGAACCCGGTGAACCACAAGCCCTCAGCGGGACCCAGCCCGGGTTCCCGAACACTGACAATACAGACCCACCAACTTGTTACATTACCATTGTACCCCCGGGGGGTTGGACTATAAAACTTCTCGGGAGCCCGCGATCATGGAACAACAAAAACGAACAGAGAAAGAGAGAAAGCAGAAGACACATGTGAGAGAAAAGCAAGCAAGCATAGGACTAGCCACAAAACAGCGACACCGGAGAGAACGAGCAGCCCAAGCCTTGGCCAGCTTCCTTCCTCCTCCATACAGCTCCAGGAGCAACATTGTACTATCGATCATCCAACTACACTCGGCAGGACTAGGGGTATTATCTCTCCGAAGAGCCCCGAACCTGGGTATGTCCGGCGTCCCGCGCCCGCTCATGCCAACCTCGCCTCTGGAGTCCGCCAGGACCCTCGAGCCTCCTCCTCTCTTTAGCCATCCCTTGGCATCTGCCGTGCGCCCACCACGACAGTTGGCGCCCACCGTGGGAAAGGAAAAACGCATGAAATCGGTCCAAAAAACGGAAGGCAAAAAGCAAAAGCACCCACGACATCTACACAAGTATTTAAGAAAAGGCCCACGGCCCAACTTCATTACACCCTAAAACCCCCAGTGGGTGGGTGGACCTGCTATTTAACAAATTATTACACAAAGTGTCTCAGGCATCTCCAGCACCGCGTCGCGACGTCGATGGCTCTCCCATGGCGGCCTCCGCATCCAGCGAGGTGTCGGTGTCCTCCTCAGCACCCGCGTCGCGGTAGAAGCCCATCTCCTCCGAGGTCCCCTCCGGATCATGGAGGAGAAAGCCATAGTCTTCATCGTCCACGGCCCTGCCGTCTTCCGTCCACTCCGGATGGAACTCATCATGGAAGGCGAACTCGGCGATGTAGCTGGCCTGGGAGGCGATCCGGCTGGCTTGCTCCTGCAAGTGCTGCTCCGAACCGGCCCACTCGCCCATCAACGCGTCCAGCTGCAGGTCCGGATGCCAGGACATCACGAACCGGAGTGCCATCTCAGCACCAGCATGAGCGGCGGAGACACGCCACTCGCCAAGCCGGTCCGGCCCCATCTCCAACCAACGCGCCAGGCGCGAAGCTGCTCGGTTGGACGGAGTCCGGCCATAGGGCCGCCGTCATCGCGGTGCCGGCCTGGGACAGCCGCCCCAAATGAGTTCCCAGGACCTGCAGGTGGGCCTTAGCGGCGGCGATGATCTCTGGGAAGGTCCAAGCCACCCGCGGATCCGTCCCGGACCCAATGACGCCAGTCGGGTCGCGCTGATGGCGGTCGGCTTCCTCCACTAGCCGCTGCGTCTCCGGGAAGGCCCCTACCGCAAAGGAAGAAGCAAGTTAGAAGAAGAACAACAAGGAAGAAAGGACGGATCCCGACCCAGCGAACGACAAGAAAAAGCACTTATTGGAGAAGGAATCTTCCAGGTGCTGCACCTCTAGCAACGTACCACGCCGCTCCCGTTCGATGGCGTGATCGCGCTCCTTGAGTTCCTTCTCCAGATCGGCCACCTTGGCAAGGGCCGCCTTCAGCTCAGCGTCCTTGTCTTTGGCCGCCTTCTTGGCCGCCTCGCGGCGACGGGCCTCGTCCTGGCGGGCCCCCTCAGCCATGGTGACCTGCGCCCGCAGGCGATCCACCTCGGCCTGTAGCCTGCCCTTCTCGTCGGCCAGCTGGCCGCGCTGCTGGTCCGCCTCCACCAGGGGCTGCTGCGCCTCTGCCACCTTGGCAGCTTCCGCCTTAAGGTGCTCCACCTCGGCCTCGAGGCGGCTCTTGTGACCCGCCAGCTGCTCATGCAGCCGGTTGGCCTCATCAAGAGACCGTCGAGCCGCGGCCGCCTCCGCCCTCGCCTGCGTCGCCTCGACGCCAAGACGGCCGGTGTCGGCAACGAGCCGGTCATAACTGTAGACGAGTCCGCCAGGACAACACCTCGGCTGCGAAAAAGAAGGACTCAACAGAAGAAAAAAGCAAGACTTAAGATTTGGCCCAACTATTACATAGTTGGCCCGAATCTCGGGGGCTACACCCAGTGGGTGCGCTAGTGCGCCCCCACTAGAAAAGAGCACAAGAATACCTGCGATGACGCGGAGCTCCCCCTCCTTGCCGGCAAGCTGCTCCATGAGCTCCCGACGCTTGCCCAGGAGACGATTGTAGGCATCAACCCGGAAGGCGTCAAGATGCTGAAGAAAGTAGAAGTCAGAACAAGGCCAACACTCTAAAGATTCGACCCAACTACTACGTAGTTGGCCCGAACCTCGGGGGCTACACCCAGTGGGTGCGCTGGCGCGCCCCCACAAAGAAGAAATTACAAGAAAACTTACTAGAACGGCGCGCTCTAGGTCACGCGTCCGCTCCACCACGGCCTGGGCGAAGGCCTCGAGCCGTTCTGTCCGGCCTTGTAGGCGGCGACTGACGACGTCCAGCGCCTCCTCCTCCTGGGTTTGAGGCCCGAAGACAACGGCGCCCCCGCTCCGCGCCGGCTACGACATGGTAGCTCGGCGCCCTCCCTGCCGGGGCACCAAGGCATACTCCCCGCTGGCCGCTCGCGATGCGGCCAACACCTCCTCCGACGCCCCTCCCGACGTCGACGATGACCCGGACGCCGAGACGCCCTGCGTCACTGTATCCGGCCCAGCTGCCGGGGCGGCCTCCGGCACCGCCGCCCGTGGTGCCTCCTCCAAAACCGGCGGCGCCTCCGACACCGCTGCCCGCAGTGTCTCTTCCAAAATGGCGCCGCCTCCACAACCATCAACCCCCTCTCGCCCGACCACGTCGGCTCGCGGCGGGGAGTCATCCGCCACCTCCACGACCGCCCGTTCGGGGATCACCACCGCAGCCCGGCCTCCACGGCCACGCTCCCTCGCCAGCGACGGCTCAAAGACCGTTGCTCCCTCCGGCATCTCGTGCAAGGCCGGCTCCGCGCCACCTCATGCCCATGCCGCCGCCGCGTCGGTCCAAGCACAGACCGACGCTGCCTTCAGTTCCGCCTCGGCCTGGTTCCTATCCCGCCAGGCCACGGCTTCGGCGTCGTTCGGATCCAGGCCAAGGTCCGAGTCGTCCTGTTCCTCCACCTCGGCCTGGTCGGCGAGGTCCGACCGGCTCCTGCGGAACTTGGCCTCTTCGGCGGCCGCGGTTCCGCCGCTGCCCTCGCCAGCGCGATTGGCGACCTGAAGAAGAAGACGGAATAAGCAGAAAAGAAACAAGACTAGCTCAAGGAAAAAATCGGAGCGCAAACGAGGGATGAAGCTTACCCCGCCAAGACCGGGACCGGGGTTGGCCTCCCGTCCCCGCCGCCGCGCTTCCTCTTGGCCGGCCTCCCGGCCCTGACCGGGTCCGCCGTGCGCTTCAGGGCCTGGGGTCGCGGCGCGACGCTGTCTTTCCCATGCGGGCGGTCGGCGCCGTCCCATGCGAGGACCCGGCTCCACCCGCGTCGCCGCTGTCGGCGTTCTGGGAACGGGGGTCACCAGACTTGCCTGCCTGCGGCCTGCGGCGTGGCTCAAAGGGGGGCCCAGCACGACCCATCTTCACCAACTCAAACTCAAGACCCCCGCGAGGGGCCAAGCCTCGCGGGGCGGAAGACACGGAGCTTCCTCAGGCACGGCCTCGTCAGGCTGGCTCGCGAGGAGGCGGAGAGATCAAGGCGGGGTACCTCGCGAGGTGCCCGTGACGCAAGCCATGACGACTCAGGGCGCCAGGCGGGTGCCAGCCCGCGCAGCGTCCTCCTTTCCTCTTTGGTGCAAAGGGGGCAAGCGCAGCCGCGGAGTACCAAGGCATCAGGCAAAGGTTGCCATTTCGGTGCAACGAGACCAAGACCAGGAGGACTACGAGACGGAGGTCACCGTGGAGCCCAAGACGGACTCATCACCAGAGCTTTGCGCAGGCGAAGACTACTTTTGTCAGGATAGCTGATACTTGCTGTCCCCTTTCAAATTAGCCCGCCATTGTTGGCTCCCTTCCCGCTCAATATTTGGGAAGAGGACCAGGGCATCTATAAATAGGACCAGCCACCCACAGAGCAAGTGGGGGCAGTAGGAAGAAAGAGGCTCGTTAGAGAGGTTAGAAGCAGAGAGAGAGAGAGAGAGAAAGGTGGCTGAACTCCTCCCAGCAGTTCATCGCCCCAGCCAAGAATAGACCCTCGCAAGGCTGTTCTTCCTTGTACCGTTCATCATCATCAACCCAAGAGGCAATCCACACACCACACACTGGAGTAGGGTATTACACCACAACGGTGGCCTGAACCAGTATAAACCCTGCGTCTCTTGTGTTATTCTTTCGATAGCTTTGATCCTAGCATGGCGGAGGGGTGCAGGTAGGTAGGAGGCAAAATCTCCGCGCGCACCCCAGTGTTCGAACCTCAAGGGTCTGCTGGAACCCGAAATCCGACAGCCGCCTCCCCCGCCCAACGCCACTACACCAACAACTGGCGTCAGCACCGATCGTTTCGTGCCGCGGTCAGCGATTCAAGACACATGAAGAAAAACACGAGACTTACCTGCGCGACGCCCAGCACCGGTGTCAGACTCGGCCTCCTCCCTCCGCCATGAGCCGCGGGATCCTGTGGCGCCACCGGCGTCACCTGCGACGGGGCCCGGGTGTAAGGATGGCGAATCGCATTTAGAAGTACCACCCGCGTCACGTCAGGACGGATGAAAAGGTGCACGGCAGCAAAGTAAGAAGGCCAGACACTCACCTGCGGCGCCGGGTTCGACTGGCTGTACAACGCCTTGCGGAACCGCCAGTCCTCCCCAAGGTTGGCCTTGGAGATGCCATTCACGTCGCGCGCGATCTGCTCCGCGGACAGCCGCGTCGACCACATGCGGTCGGGGTCTTGAAGGCCGACCATCACGCCGATGAGGCAGGAGCGCCCCTGAAGTGGAAGGACCCGGCACCTGACGAACGCAATGAGGAGGTCGATGCCTGTGAGCCCCTCCTGCGTCTTCATCACCGTCACCCGCTCACAGAGATTGACAATCTCCTGCGACGGGCGCCTAGGCGAGTAGCCCCAGTTCATCTTCGCCCGCGGCGGCGCGATGGAGAAGGCCGGAAGATTGATGTGATCCGCACCATGGTTGCGGACATAGAAGGAGTTCTGCCACTTCTTGGCAGAATCCTCTAGCGGGATCTTGGGGAAATCCGCCCTTGACCGCTTCGAGATGACGGCGGCGCCGCAATCGGCGAACTCCCCGGCCGACGGGCCCTGTTGCTTCAAGGAGAAGAAGCGCACCCAGAGGTTGATCGTAGGCTCGACCCCCAGGTACCCCTCGCAAAGGGTGACGAAGCTGGAGAGCTGGACGATGGCGTCGGCGCCAAGATGATGCGGCTGGAGCCCGAAGAACTCCGAGAACGCGCGGAAGAAGGAGCTCGCCGGCAACCCGAACCCGCGCTTGAAGTGCGTGAGGAAGACCACGCGCTCCCGCCCCATGGGCCGAGGCCTCTGCTCGCTGCGCGGCTGGCGGACGTCGACGTCCGTCTCCCGTGGCAGGCGCCACATCGCCTGGAGTTGGGTGATGTCCTCAGAGGTGACATTGGAACCCATCCAGGAGCTCGATGGCAGCGACATGATCGAAGGAATAAGAAGGAAGATGGAGAGAAGGAGTTCTGCTCGGAGCAGCGGGCGCCGCAGTGCGTCAAGTTGCAAAGAGCAGAGCGAGAGCAAAGGGATAGGAGGACGCGAGCGAGAATAATGTCCGCCGCCCCCTACCCCCCAATTTATAACCCTCGGTTTGAATGTGGGGAAGTGGGATAGTCTGCACACGCCCGTTCCACTACCCCGCAATAAGTGCACACGTACACACGCAGTAACTGCCCGGGGAAGAGCAACTGGCCCCCGGACGCCACCATAAATCCACGCGCTTGGGCCAAGGGTGCGCGGCGACGGGCCCCAGCCCGCCGCCCGGTCCCGTCATGCACGTGGCCTGTCAGGCCCCTCCGACTTCCGGGCACCATGTGGCACCCGCGCAAAGCCCGAGGGATTGCCCCGGGATTCGGCGGACTTCTCGGTCCCCTGCCACGACCGGGATGCCACGATCCGGTTTCCGAGAAAACCGGCACGCAGTGGGTGTTGCCGGACCCGGCGTTCGCAGAATCCACCTTGCTTAAGGGGGAAACTAGGAAGGCCCACTCATCCGAAGACGGCGGACCTTCATAGCTTCGTGGACTACTATCGAGGGGATGGACCCCGGGCAGGCAACGAAACCTCGATCCTCTTCAAAAAAACAATGAGGCTGGCACCGCCCCTCAACACCGGCACGTGCTCGGCCGGGTCGCTCGACCCGGACAAGCCCCGCAGGCCGGCCAGACTAGCCGACCCGAGAAGACACGTCGACTCGGCCCCGACAACTAGCACAAGACAGCCGAACCCGGCAAACCAAAGCCACTGCAACAAGCCAGCACCACTCGTGGCCTGCTACGCAACCCAGCCACTGGTCAACTCCCGTCCCATCTAGGCCGTATGATGGGACGAGACTTCAATGAACGACGACCGAGATAACAGTGCCCCGCCCCTGCCTCTGGTCAGCAGGAACATGGCAGCAGTGCCCCTAACCTACCCGCTGACCAGGGCTGGCGTGGCTACAGTGCCCCCGCCTTCACCGCTGATGACAGCAAGCGACAACCTGATGGAGAGCACTGTACACGACTCGACTCGGCCACGCCCTGACGATCGATAAGACGGCACACGGTCCCCCTAGGCATGCGGGGCCCGCACCTAGGGGAACCCGGCGAACCACAAGCCCTCAGCGGGACCCAGCCGGGTCCCCGGACACCGACAATACGGACCCACCAACTTGTAACATTACCATTGTACCCCCGAGGGGTTGGACTATAAACCCCGCGGGAGCCCGCGATCATGGACCAACAAAAACGAACAGAGAAAGAGAGAAAGCAGAAGACACATACGAGAGAAAAGCAAGCAAGCATAGGACTAGCCACAAAACAGCGACACCGGAGAGAAGGAGCAGCCCAAGCCTTGGCCAGCTTCCTTCCTCCTCCATACAGCTCCAAGAGCAACATTGTACTATCGATCATCCAACTACACTCGGCAGGACTAGGGGTATTATCTCTCTGGAGAGCCCCGAACCTGGGTATGTCCGGCGTCCCGTGCCCGCTCATGCCAACCTCGCTCTGGAGTCCACCAACGCCCTCGAGCCTCCTCCTCTCTTTAGCCATCCCTTGGCATCTGCCGTGCGCCCACCACGACACCAGCTGTCCCAAAATATCTTACCCACCTAACGGTCATATCATTGAAGGGCATTTACGCCATCATGTCGGGCTGCTCCCTAGGCTATAAATAGCCGCCCCTACAACCACTAGCTGGTTGGCTGCTCCATGATAAACTGACACTTGTCATTGAGAGCATCCCATCCTCTGAGGACTTTGAGCGAAAATCATAAAGTGAGGAAAAACCCAAACACCCAAACCAAACACCTACAAACCCAAAGTGATTCAGAATAACCGAAGAGATTGTTCCTGTGTGGAACCGACGCTTGTTACCTTTGATGACTGTGCATCCTCCAGACAGTTAGGTGTCATGGAATAGAGCATCCAAGAGGAAATTGTGGATCGCCGAGTGACCGAGTCTGTGACGGTTTGGAAGTTACCTGAAGACTTACCACGAGTGATTGGGCGAGGTCTGTGTGACCTTAGCTCAAGGAGAATACAGTGAGGACTGTGTGTCCGGGACTGTGTGTCCCCAACTTTAAATACCTAGCCGCTCCAACCAGATGTACGACTGTCACAACGGTTGGAACTGGTCTACCAAATCATAGTCTTCACCGAGCTAACTGGTTCTATTTCCTCAACCCTTTCATTTCCTTGTTACTGTGTTGTTGTACTTGATCGTTACTATTTGAAGACTTTGATTGAAGACTTTCTCAATTTCCTCAGTTCAATTTCTTTAGTCAGTTTGTCTTCAGCCTGCTTATCCCGTGTTTACGCTACTTGTACTCTATACCTGTCTTTCATATCTTCATGATGACTATGCTACTACTCTGTCATATTTGCATCTGAGTAATTATTCCACTGCTAAGTAGTTCGTTGCTTAGGAATTTCCTCACCCTGAAATTCCTCAGTGACGAATTTATCCTATTCACCCCCCTCTAGTCGATATAACGCACTTTCAATTGGTATTAGAGCAAGGTACTCCCTTGTTATGTGTGATTTTGGTTTAACCGCCTGGAGTTTTAGTTACATCGACCGCAGGAATGAAGACAGTGACATGCCCCATCTTTGACGGTCATGATTATCCCAAGTGGAAGGCCATGATGATGAAGCGCCTCATGGCGATGAACAACAAACTGTGGACCGTCACTGAGATTGGTCTTAACAATCTATGCAAGATGGCAGAGGCTGATGATATTCGCAAGTACACTCTACTTAACCTCACGACGAAGGACATCATCTGCTCCTGTTTGTCCCAAAATCAGTTCAGGAACATCATGCATCTCAGCCATGCAAAGCTCATCTGGCACCGACCCTCTGAGGTCTATGAAGGTCATCGAACTCGTCATGATCCCTGGTTTCATGATTTTAGGGAATCGCTCAAGGCTATGACTTTTGATCCGGAATCATTATCCTATGCACCATGCCTTATGGCAAAAGGTGCCAAGGTAACTGAATGCTAGATGAGACTGATGATATTTGGGTGAAGAAATGGATCGTACTAAAACTTTGACTGAAAATCTTCAGAGACTTCAGTCCAAGTTTGATAACCTTCAGATTCATCATAACACTCTCTTGTATGATAATGAGTAGCTTTTTTATGAATTTCTTCAAATTAAGCAAGATCTTGAGAAGCTAAGGGTGAGTTATGAAGATCTTCAGAAGGAGTGTGATTCATTGATTGCTCAACAGATCAGTGCCGCTCAGGAAGAATTCATTCCACCATGTTTGAAATGCATTGGATGTGAATTTACTAATTCTTCACCTGAATGTTCAAATGCTTCTATTGCTGAAAATTCTTCAATTGTCTCTGCTATCACAAATTCCGCATTTGCGGATGCTACTAGTATCACTGACCATGCAGGTCTGGCGGAATTGTATGTGACAGGCATGTACAAAAGCCTCAAAGGGTATCAGGCTCTTTGTGATGTGCTTAAAAAGCAGATCCTTAACAGGAACCCTAGGAAATAGGGTATTGCCTTTGAGAGGAAACTCAATGCTGATGGGACCTACTGGAAACCTAAGCAGTATCCCAAAACCTCATGGGTTGCTGCGAAGGGACCTTCAGTGGATCCATCTACTTTATCTGGCTTTACATGTGAATCTTCATATTCTTCTGATAAGTCATTTGACTCCAACTATAAACTGTTCAAAAATCAGAATGGTGAAGCATTTGCTAGATATGTTGGCACTAACTACAGGAACGGTACCCCTATGAAGAAAATCTGGGTTCCCAAAACATGCCTTGAAAGTCTTCAGGTGAATGTCATCATGACACCACCTGTGAAGAATAGGAAACCCAGATCAAATTCTTCATATGGACCAAAGTCTTCATATGGATCCAAGTCCTCATATGGACCACATTCCTCACGTGGATCAAATTCCTCGTATGGATCAAAGTCCTCATATGAACATTGTTGTGCTGACAGTTCTGTTTCACAGGAAAGATCAAAGGGCTATGAATATGTGCATTATTCTTCAAACCATTATGTTCATAAGTCCTTGAAGAATTTCTCTACTTATTCCTATGCTTACTCTAACCCCTCTTATGTGAAACGAAGTGGATTAGTGTTTATGCCACCTTTCTCTTATGGAGCTCGCAGAATGATGAACTCTTTGCCACCCCTCCAGATGTGGGTGGTGAATAAAAAGAACTAATCTCTTATGCAGGGTCAGGTCTCCAGACGAACTTAATCGTCTGAAGAATTTACTAGAGACCTAAATATTCTTGAAAGGATGCAAGATAATCAAGAAGAAATGAATTTTCATTTCTCACATCCTCATACTGCTATAGCTGTTCTATTGCTTGATGAAATTGATCTGATGAATTTGATGTCATATTCTTCACTAATGAAGTATATGAGTTCGTAAGTTGCACTAATTCATCTGCAGGATGATCAACCCAAAGCCACTGAGTGGGTCCTCGATAGTGGATGTACAAATCACATGACTGGTGACAGGAACTTATTGATGGACACTGCTTTATCTCCATCGCATCTGAAGCATATCACCTACTCTGACAAAGGCAAAAGCAAGGTCTTGGGTCTTGGTAAGGTTGCAATCTCAAAGGATAGACACATGGACAAAGTCATGCTTGTCGACTCCTTAGGGTTCAACCTCATGTCTCTCTCAATGCTTTGTGATCTTGATATAGTTGTCCTCTTTTGCAAGTACCATTGTGTTGTGATGATGGAAGCTGACAATTCCAAAGTCTTCGAAGGATTTAGGAGATGAGACTTGTATATTGTTGATTTCTCTATAGGACCACAACCTGCTACATGTCTACATGCAAAAGCTTCAGAAGGCTGGCTATGGCTTTGACGACTTGGTCATGCTGGCATGAGGAACTTGCACATGCTCGCGAAGAAAAAGCATGTCATTGGCATCGAGGGTGTCAAATTCCTCAAAGAGCATCTATGTGGAGCTTGTGAAGCTGGAAATCAAGGCCAAGCATCCCTCAAAGACCATCATGACTACCACTCGTCCATTTGAATTACTTCACATGGATCTCGTTGGCCCTACTCATTATGCCACATTTAGTAATGCTACATCTTTATATGGCTTTGTCATTGTTGATGACTATTCTCGTTACACATGGGTGCATATCATCACTTACAAAACTGAAGTGCAGGAAGTCTTCAAACAATTTTCCTCGAGGGCTTCAACCATTTTTGGTGTGAAGATCAAGCACATTAGAAGTGACAATGGAACCGAGTTCAAGAATACTAGTCTTGATGACTATATTGATGAACTTGGTATCACTCACAAATTATCTTCTCCTTATACTCCTCAGCAGAATGGCATCGTGGAGCTCAAGAACAGGACTCTTGTTGAGATGGCTCACATTATGCTTGATGAATACAAGATGCCTCCTCGCTTCTGGCCTGAGGCAATTAATATTGCGTTCCACATCATCAACAGGATATATCTTCACAAATTCTTCAGAAAGACCTCATATGAACTCCTCACTGACAAGAAACCCAATGTGAGTTATTTCAAAGTCTTTGGTGCTAAATGTTGGATTAGAGATCCTCATCACAATTCTAAGCACATGAAGGTTTTATGATTGTTTACGGAAAGGACTCGCACACCTACAGATTCTTCAACACCTATCACCACAAGGTTGTTGAAACTGTACACGTGCGGTTCGATGAGACTAACGGCTCGCAAAGAGAGCACCTACCTCATTTGCTAGATGAAATACCACCTGAGGAATCCATTAAGTTCAAGGCTACTGAGGATGTCATTCCAATCGAAGAATCTGCTGAAGAAGTCATTCCTGATTGTGAAGAACATCATGCTGGTGCACCTGCGGAAAATGGCTCCGAAGAAAATGCTGAGCCCCCTCAACGTCGTCAACCCGCTCATCCTCGCCTTGCTAATGAAGTGCAGATTGAGAGAATCATCAATGACATCAAAGCACCAGGTCCTCTCACATGCTCAAAAGCTTCACATTTGTCAAACTTTTGTGGGCACTTTGCTTTTGTCTCTATAATAGAGCCCACCAAAGTAGATGAGGCATTTCTGGAGCTTGAGTGGATTCAAGCAATGCAAGAGGAATTACACCAATTCAAGCTCAACAGTGTCTGGGAACTTGTCAAGCGACCAGACCCTCGCAAGCAAAATATCATCGGCACCAAATGGATCTACCGCAACAAGCAAGATGAAAATGGCCTTGTGGTGAGGAATAAGGCACGACTTGTAGCTCAAGGCTACACATAGGTTGAAGGAATTGATTTCGATGAAACTTTTGCACCTGTTGCTAGACTTGAGGCTATTCACATATTGCTTGCTTATGATAACCATCATAATATCATCTTATATCAAATGGATATGAAAAGTGCATTCCTCAATGGTAAGCTTGAGGAAGAAGTATATGTTGCTCAACCCGTAGGTTTTGAAGATCCCAAGCATCTTGGCAAAGTCTTCGGACTCAATAAGGCCCTCTATGGCCTCAAGCAGGCCCCTCGGGTGTGGTATGATACTTTGAAGGAATTCCTCATGAAGAAAGGCTTCAAACCCGGTTCACTTGACCCAACTCTTTTCACCAAAACCTACGATGATGAATTATTCGTGTGGCAAATCTATGTTGATGATATTATCTTTGGCTGTACTAACCAACGTTACACTGACGAATTTGCCTATATGATGAGTGAGGAATATCATATGTCTATGATGGGAGAACTGAAATTCTTCTTAGGTCTTAAAATTCGTCAACAACGCAACGACATCATCATATCTCATGAGAAATACCTCAAGGATGTATTGAGGAAACTCAGCATGCAAGATTGCAAAGGCGTCAAAATCCCTATGCTCACAAATGGCCATCTATGCACTGATGAAAATGGTATTAACTTCGATCAAAAGGTATACCGCTCCATGATTGGTTCTTTATTGTATCTATGTGCATCTAGGCCAGATATTATGCTTAGTGTTTGCATGTGTGCCTGTTTTCAAGCTACACCGAAGGAATCACACCATAAGGCTGTGAAGCATATTCTTCGATATCTAGCTCGCACACCGACACTTGGATTATGGTATCCCAAGGGCTCAGCTTTTGATCTGATTGGATATTCTGACTCTGACTATGTTGGTGATCATGTGGACCGCAAGTCAACATCAGGCACATGCCATTTCCTCGGACGATCCTTGGTATGTTGGTCCTCGAAGAAGCAGAATTGCGTATCAGTCTCTACTGCTGAAGCTGAGTACATTCCCACTGGTTCGTGTTGTGCTCAATTGCTATGGATGAAGCAAACCCTCAAGGACTATGATATCAATGTGAAGAATGTGCCTCTCTACTATGACAATGAGAGTGCCATCAAGATTGCTCATAACCCAGTTCAACACTCGAAGACAAATCACATTCAGATTCGTCATCATTTTCTTTGTGATCATGTGTTGAAGGGCAACATCTCTATCGAGTACGTGAAGATTGAAGAATAGCTAGTTGATATCTTCACAAAGCCCTTGGACGAGAAGAGATTTAGCAAGTTGCGGTGTGAGCTAAATATCTTAGAATCTTCGAATGTCCTTTGAAAAGGACACACATCCTAACACTTACGCAAAATTTATGACTTAGATGTGCAACACACGAAGTAACGTTTTTCTTCAATCAATGAAGACTAACCCTGTAAGTGTGAAGAAATTAACGAAGAATTTGATTCTTAGAGCCCTACGACAATTATATGCGGCGTCTGAAATCATCATTCTTATACGGTGGGTCATGCCACCAACAAAAGTTGAAAATCTTCAATTTGAGTATTTCTTCAGTCTTGAAATTTCTCAGTTGTTCAAATTCTTCAACTTTGCTTAGTCTTCACTCTTTCCGTTTGTGTTCTTAGGGTCGCGCTATTCGTCACCCTGGATGAGGAATGGTTATCCTTCATCCCTCTCTAGTTTAACGTCAATGCACCGGATTTTTAGGTTCCGTAAATTTTGTCTTATTTCATACGTAAAAAGAGAACGTAAGAAAATATATACTCCCCATAAAAAATATTTTATGTTACGTAAAATTACGAACGTAAAAACATAGTGTAAAACATACATAAAATGCGATATTTCTGGTCTTATAACCTATTTTTTGTTTTCTTATACCATATTTTACGTAGTGAATCAATATCAATGTAACTATTTGTATTTCGAACGTAATTTATTTATGAAGCGACCGTAAGATTACTTCGGGTGAAGAATAACTTACAACCTAGTCTATTCACAAATTCTTCATATGCGTTCTATTTGAAACCTGCTCAAAATCTTCACTGTGTCCTTGTCAGTTGAAGAATTTGCAAACAAAACGTTACAAATTTTATATCTTAATTTTCGCTTTTGCCGCTCAAATCGTTCCTCGTCCCATGATATGATTTATCTTTTCACCCACGATCTCACACGATCGTGAAAGTGCGTTAAGTCGACTAGAGGGGGGTGAATAGGTGATTTTTATGAATTCTTCACTGAGGAATTTCAGGGTGAGGAAATTCCTAAGAGAAGAACTACTTGCAGCGGAATAAGTACTCAGAAGTAACATAACATAACATGAGCATGGTCTTCATGATGAAATGAAAACAAGCACAGAGTACAGAAAGCATAAACACTGGATAAACAGAATGAAGACAAACAGACTGAAGAAATTGAGCTGAGGAAATAGAGAAAGTCTTCAGTCAAAGTCTTCAAATAGATATGAACAAGCACACAACACAGAAATATGGAAACAGAAGGGTTGAGGAAATGGAACCAGTTAGCTCGATGAAGACAATGATTTGGTAGACTAATTCCAACTGTTGTGATGTTGTACGTCTGGTTAGGGCGGCTAGGTATTTAAACCTAAGGACACAGTCCCGGACACCCAGTCCTGAACACGTAGCTCAGGACACTTAGTCCTCACCGTATTCCCCTTGAGCTAAGGTCACACAGACCTCGCCCAATCGCTCGTGGTAAGTCTTCAGATGACTTCCAAACCTTCACAGACTCGGTCACTCTGCGATCCACAATTTCCTCTTGGATGCTCTAGACCATGACGCCTAACCGTCTGGAAGATGCACAGCTTCAAAGGTAACAAGCATCGGATCCACGCAGGATCATTCTCTTCAGTGATGCTCAATCACTTTGGGTCTGAAGGTGTTTGGGTTTGGTTTTTCCTCACTTGATGATTTTCTCTCAAAGTCCTCGAAGGATGGGATGTTCTCAAATGACAAGTGTCAGTTTCTCTTGGAGCAGCCAACCAGCTAGTGGTTGTAGGGGGCGGCTATTTATAGCCTAGGGAGAAGCTCGACATGATAAGACATAAATGCCCTCCAATGAAATGACCGTTAGGTGGAAGGATATTTTGAGACAGCTGACGCGTAGCACAACAATGGTCGGAAATTTGACTAACAAATTCCTTAGGGCTATCATGTTCCTCACTTGTAGGCAATTCACACTGGTGAATTTCTAACTCCTCAGTCAGAACAAATTCCTCAGAGACCATAAGAGCTTCGCCTCTGTCACTGAAGAAATTTGAATGAACTGTATGATATTGCCAATGGCTTCACTCGAAGGGATTGGTAGGTGTAGGATTTTGAGTTGAGCAACACTTGGAAAATTTTCCTTAGTATTTCCCCGACCCCCTTTAACATTACGGTGTTTCCTATGACTCAAGAAAGAGAAAATGAAACTACTAAAACAAAGGTCTTCATGCTTCATGTTCCTCGAATGAATACCAAGTCTCCAGGATCACACCAATTTCTTCACTTTCAAAGTCTTCAGAAAGTCTTCAGAAATCCAAAGTCTTCAATCGAAGAACTTCATTTTTAGGGGTCGACTTTCTCTGTAAATATCAAACTCCTCATAGACTTATAGACCTGTGTACACTCAGAAACACGTCAGTCCCTTAACCTATAAGTCTTCAATACACCAAAATCACTAAGGGGCACTAGATGCACTTACAATCTCCCCCTTTTTGGTGATTGATGACAATATAGGTTAAGTTTTCAACGGGGATAAACATATGAAGTGTAAATACTGATATTGAGGAATTTGATTGCAAGATATAGAAGAACTCCCCCTGAAGATGTGCATAGTGAGGAATTAGCTTTTGAAGCAATGCACACTTGAAGAGTAGAATCATGGAGATCTCCCCCTATATCTTGTAATCCATACACACATTTAACATATAATATGAAGAATTTGATTTGAAATGCATGATGAAATATGGTGACTGATGTAATTCAGCATGCGTGCATTAACATATATGAGGAATAAGCATGCAGAAGAACATAGCAAAAGTATCAGACCGCCATCGGGTTTAAGTTTACAACTCGATCCAGCAAAGTCTTCAAAAGAACGAGAGTTGTAACTTAGAAAACAAAATGCCCATATAAGTAGACTTGCTTGAAGACTAACTCAAATTTCTCCCCCTTTGTCATTGAATGACCAAAAGAGACGAAAAGTGAGGACTAAGGCCCCTGAAGAATATCATCACTGAGTCGATGAAGGAGCACCATTATTGTTGGGGTCGGTTGTTGAAGTAGGGCCTATTGTAGTGTCGTCCAAGTCTTCATGTTCATCTGTCGCGCGTGATGAAGAATATGAGTTGGCTACCAAGGAAGGAACTTTAGTCTTCTTGGATTTTGTTGCTGGTGGCGGCTGAGACCATTCAAAGTCCTGCTTGAAATCCATTTGCTTCAGATCATCTTCACCATACAGATGTGACAAAACAGCCCAAGTGCGACTGAAGACTTCATGGAGGTAGTAATGGTTTTTCTTCACTGCACTGTGTGTGGCAGTCATGTTGTGAAGAATAGAACCAAACTGACGCTTAACCCATTTGTGGTTGCGATCGACCTTCTGGTGAAGACTGAGGAGAAGCTCATGATCAGTCATCACCCTTGGAGCTGTGCCTTGAGGATTTTCCTTTGAAGCATTTGCGGCAGAGTCATCATTGGTGGAGTAGGATGCACCTTTGCGGAACAGACCATCCAATGGACGAATGCCTTCATCAACAATTGCAGTAGCCTTGCCCTTTTCATCAGATGAGGAAAATGTCCGCTTGAGGACTTCAATGGGGGGAAAGTAATTGACATGATTCTGAAAATCAGCCTTGTAGTTGAGTACACCTAGTTCCGAGGAATCTCATAATCCAAGGAGCATAAGGCTTCAACGCAAATGGAGAGAGGGAAAAATTTTCCAGAGTCCTTATGAAGAAATCATGGTAGTTGATAGGAATGCCATGTATGATATTGAATAGCACATTCTTCACAATGCCAACACCTTCTTCATCATTTGAATCGTGGCCTTTGATTGGACTCAATGTCTTTGTCAGAATGCAATAGACAGTTCTAGGCACAAACATCAATTCCTTCATGAGGAATTTGGTCCTTGGAGCTTGGACAGGCTTCAGCGGCTTCATCAACACTTGCATGTAGTGAGCAGTAAGTTCAGGTTCATGATATATGCAACGAGCGCCTTCAAGGGGAGGACTGACAGGAAGGGCATGAAGTAATTCAAAGGCCGGTGCTTTAAAATGTGTGTTCTCTGTCATCCAGTCCAATACCCAAGTGTTCACATCTTCATCTTCTCCTGTGATGTGCAACATCGCATAGAACTGAAGAATTAGCTCTTCATTCCAATCAACAATATCCGTGCAAAAGTTGAGTAGCCCAGCATCATGAAGAACACTAAGGACTGGTGCGAAGCAGGGCAGTGATTCCATGTCCACGTGAGGAATATGCTCATGGTCGAAGACTTTGTCTTTGTTGAACAGCAGCGAGGAATAGAAGTTTGCTTGGCTGGCAGTCCAGAAGTGCTTCCTACTAAGGCAAGTAGAGTCATAGGGGTTGTAGTCTGTGAAGAAAACATGCTCGTGGAAGAAGTCACCAGCCTTGAATTTTTGCTTCTTTAAGAAAGGATCCTTTGGCTTGGGGTGAGGAGTGTCAATCAATTGCATCACAACCTCAGGAATCGCGATCTTAGGTTCCGCAGGCTGAGGAATTTCAGTTTCTTCTTCAGTGGCAGCATGGGTCTTCAATTCTTCAGCAGCAATGTCATCAGCGCTAGTGGCTGGAATCTCTTCAGGGATAGACGGAGTGGGGTGTGGTTCTTCAGAACCCATTTGAACTTCAGTAGTCACTGGGGACTGAGGAATTTGTTGCAGAGGAGTGAATAACGGAGAGTTGGAGTGCCGACTTTCCCAAAAGTCATCATTCAGAACTGACATTGTGCACCCAATGTCCACATCTCATCTTCTCCACTCATTTGTTCAGCGCCGCCTCTTCAGCAGTAAACTGAGGCATGGGCGATGAAACAACTGGGGTTGAAGGGATTGCATCCACTTCAATTTCTTCATCCAACTGCTTTGAGGAAGTAGCAGAAGGAATGTCCTCATCGGATCCACTTGGAATCACGTATTATTCATCAAAAGGAACAATTTCCTTTGACGGAATGCTTGAGACTGGAACAACATCAATTGGATTTTCAAACGAGCTGGTCAATTTCTTCATCTTCTTCGGAGCTGAAGTGTCTGATGAAGTTGATGCTTTCCTTTTCTTCACAGCTGCATGCTCCATAGCCTTGGTCTTCTTCGCTTCTGATGCAGAAGGAAGAATTGGACTTGGTGCAGGTGTAGGAGGAGTAGAGGAAATTGGTTCCGTTTCTTCAGGCACAACTGATGCAGTTGCCCTAGTATAATAAATTTCTTCAGGCACAGCGGTTGAAGCTTCAGCTGGCCTGGCAATTTCTTCAAGCGCAACATTAGAGGTTGCCCTGGCAGTTTCATTAGCGGCTGGAATGCAGTCATCAACCCTGGTACTAGCATTTTCTTCAGCAGCCTGAGTATCATTAGCGGTGCTGGCATTTTCTTCAGTAGGCTGAGCAGATGCTTTAGCCTGAGGAATTTCTTGTTGCGTAGGGGCGGCAACATTGGTAGTGAACTTTTCAGTTATCTTTACAAATCTGACTTTGGCTCCAAGCCAGTCAGCATAGTAGCGATCAAATTCATCACTCAGTTTCTTGATCTCTGATTGCATAGCTACAAGTTCTTCAAGTGAAATCTTCAAGAAGTTTTGCTTCAGAAAGCGCTCTTTCTTGTACTGAGCTTTCTTCACCTTCCTCCCCTGTTCATATTTCCATTTTTCTTCGTCAATGAATTGAGTCAGCACATGACTTTGACCAGGAGTGAGGTTCAGCTCAGGCAGAGGTGTGTTAGGATCCTTGTGCCACAAGTCAATGAAGTCGAGGATCAACTTTGGATCCAGCATCAGTGTCACATTACTGCCTTTGGCTCTAGCGGCCATGTGCTGCCTATCTCTGATGATTTCAGCGAGTTCATCATCAGCTTCGTCGTTATCAGACAGTACTTGGAAGGCGACCTTCTTCTTTTGAGGACTTGGTCTAGTGCCTCGTCTTGCAGTGGCCTTGGTCTTCAGCAGAGTGGGGCCAGTTGAAGAGTGCATAGGAGCTGATGAACTTGCAGAGGCTCCTGAGGCAATAGAGATGCCTGTTGTCCTTTGACACGAGGTGAGATGCGCAGGTGCTAAGGACTTGGAAGGAGGATCTGAGGATTTTGAAGGAGCTGGTGCGGCTTGAGGAATTGGCCGTGAGGGCTTAGCAGAAGTTAGCCGTGAGGGCATTGAAGAAGAAGGAGCACTGGGCTTGTGTGCGGGCTTCTTAGGCATGGCCTTCTTTGGCTTGCTAGCAAAGGCCTCAGCAGTGGCAGCAACAGCAGAATCTTCATTGAATTTCCTCACTGCTTCTTTTGCTACTCTGGCCAACTTAGCTTGACGCTTGGCCCATTCATTAGGATAGTCCTCACCGCGCTTGAGGCTAGTGGGATCAGCTTCTTGGCCAGGTGACAATGGAGGTCTTGGGCAAGGAGGGTGAAGAGCGAATTTCTTCATATATTTTGGAGTGACATAGCGATATTCCCTCCATTCCCGTGTCCATCTCCTCTCTATCTTCTGTATGTGCACCTTGCACTGATTTTTGGTCTCCTTGCCATGTTTGGCCTCATCAGGTGTGCAATATTCATCGTAGATATCCTCAGGGATTTCAAACACAGTGTTAACCTCCAGTCTCTTGCCTCCCTGAGGTTTCTTGCCATCTGCCATATTCTTCAGCTGAGGGTTTTGAACTATTGAGTTCTCTGAAGAGGTATGCAACTTTTCTTCGAGGAACGCTACAAATGAGTTAAGTTGATGATAACCTAGAGATTCAGCAGTGGACATGTGTACCTGTGAATAGAGTATAGGTGTGAAGAATTTGGAGAGGTCATATGCGTTCTCAGAAGTTTTTGCAAAAAGAACAAGTTTGAGGAATTTGACCGGATGAGTCTTGAGGAATTTCACTAAGCGTTCTTTGACTTAGGTTCTAGAGTTGTACCGATTTGAAAATCCACACAATTGAGGAATCTTGAAGGAAAATGTTGCTTAGAGAAATAGATCAAGAGAGGATGATATGTGAGGTGTTTAGTGTGTGAAGAGTTGAGGAATAAACACCTTTTGAAGATTTGAAGAAAACATCAGAATCAACAAGGGCAGTAAAAGTAACTTTTAATTACCCTTGACGAAGAACACAACAAACTGTGAAGTGTAGATTTGAAGCTCGCCGGTTCAGATCTTCCACACCCTAACTTGGCTGAGGAAGACAGCTACGGCGGCGGCGGAGTGAAGAAATCCGCCGCCGGCGTGAGTACGAGGTGACGAGGTCGAGGCAGTGAAGCTCTTCCTCACCAGTGACGATGGAAGTAGCGGCAGCGCTAGGGTTTGAGAGCTCGAGCGAGGGAGTGAGGTCGAGCGGAGTAAAAATGAAGTGAGGAAGGGAGAGGGGTATTTATAGCCGAAGTGAAAAACTGCTCGCCCGAGGAAATTGGAAGAACGTACCCTGACCCTTCTCATTCGCGTGACATGTGTCACCCATGTACTGAGAGGTGACGATCGTGTGCGATCGTGGGTGAATAGGATAATATATCGTGGAAGCGGAGCGGTTTGAGCGGCAAAAGCCGAAAATTCAGATAAGATAAGTTTAAAGTTCTGTTCGCAATTTCTTCAACTGACAAGGACACAGTGAAGATTTTGAATGAGTTTCAAATAGAACGCACATGAAGAATTTGTGAATAGACTAGGTTGAGTTTAGCATAGAGGTGGAAGGGTCTGATCACATTCACTTAGCAGAACAAGCAACTTGAAGAATTAGCAATAAGTGAATGCTGGACATAAACTCATATATATATAGCCAATGAAGAAAAACGACAGAAAGAATGTAGACAATTCAAAGTTGAAGAAAAAGAACAACTGAGGAATTTCAAAGTGAGGAAAAACTCACATTGAGGATTTTCAACTTTTGGTGGTGGCATGACCCACCGTATAAGAATGATGATTTCAGACACCGCGTACAATTGTTGTTGGGTTCTGAGAATCACTTCTTCGTTAATTTCTTCACACTTAGAGGGTTAGTCTTCATTGATTGAAGAAAAATGTTACTTTGTGTGTTGCACATCTAAGTCATCAATTTTGCATAAGTGTTAGGGTGTGTGTCCTTTTCAAAGGACATTCGAATATTCTAGGATATTTAGCTCACACCTCAACTTGCTAAATCTCTTCTCATCCAAGGGCTTAGTGAAGATACGGCTAGCTGTTCTTCAGTCTTCACATGCTCAATAGAGATGTCGCCCTTCAACACATGATCACGAAGAAAATGATGACGAATTTGAATGTGCTTTGTCTTCGAGTGCTTAACTGGGTTATGAGCAATCTTGATGGCACTCTCATTGTCACAGTAGAGAGGTATGTTCTTCGTGTTGACGCCGTAGTCCTTGAGGGTTTGTTTCATCCATAGCAATTGAGCACAGCAAGAACCAGCAGCAATGTACTCAGATTCAGCAGTAGACAGTGATACGCAGTTCTGTTTCTTCAAGGACCAACAGACCAAGGATCGTCTGAGGAAATGGCATGTGCCAGATGTTGACTTGCGGTCCACACGATCACCAGCATAGTCAGAGTCTGAATATCCAATGAGATCAAAAGCCGAGCCCTTGGGATACCATAATCCAAATGTTGGTGTGTGAGCTAGATATCGAAGAATATGCTTCACAGTCTTATGGTGTGATTCATTCGGTGTAGCTTGAAATCGGACACACATGCAAACACTGAGCATAATATCTGGCCTAGATGCACATAAATACAATAAAGAACCAATCATGGAGTGGTATACCTTTTGATCAAAGTCAATGCCGTTTTCGTCAGTGCATAGATGGCCATTTGTGGGCATAGGGATTTTGACTCCTTTGCAATCTTGCATTCCGAATTTCCTCAGTACATCCTTGAGGTATTTATCCTGAGATATGAATATGCCATTTCGCTGTTGACGAATCTGAAGACCTAAGAAGAATTTCAATTCTCCCATCATAGACAATTGGTATTCTTCACTCATCATATAGGCAAATTCATCACTGTAACGTTGGTCAGTACAGCCGAAAATGATATCATCGGCATATATTTGGCACACAAACAATTCACCATCATAAGATTTACTGAAAAGAGTTGGATCAAGTGAACCGGGTTTGAAGTCTTTCTTCATGAGGAATTCCTTCAAAGTATCATACCACGCCTGAGGGGCCTGCTTGAGGCCATAGAGGGCCTTATTGAGTCTGAAGACTTTGTCGGGATGCTTTGGATCTTCAAAACCTGGGGGTTGGGCAACATATACTTCTTCCTCAAGCTTACCATTGAGGAATGCACTTTTCACATCCATTTGATATAGATGATATCATGATGGTTAGCATAAGCAAGTAAAATGTGAATAGCTTCAAGTCGAGCAACAGGTGCAAAAGTTTCATCGAAATCAATTCCTTCAACCTGTGTGTGGCCTTGAGCTACAAGTCGTGCCTTATTCCTCACCACATGGCCATTTTCATCTTGCTTGTTGCGGTAGATCCACTTTGTGCCAATGATATTGTGCTTGCGAGGATATGGACATTTGACCAGTTCCCAGACGTTGTTGAGCTCAAATTGATGTAATTCCTCTTCCATAGCTTGAATCCACTCGGGCTCTAGAAATGCTTCTTCTATCTTAGTGGGCTCTATGATAGAGACAAAAGCAAAGTGCCCATAAAAGTTAGATAAATGTGAAGCTCTTGAGCGTGTGAGAGGACCTGGAATGTTGATGTCGTTGATGATTTTCTCAATCTGCAATTCATTTGCAACGCGAGGATGAGCTGGTTGTCGTTGAGGAATTTGATCAGCATTTTCTTCAGCACCATTTCCTCAGGTGCATCAGCATGACGTTCTTCACGTTCTGGAATGACTTCTTCAGCAGATTCTTCGGTAGGAATGACATCCTCAGTAGCTTTGAACTTAATAGATTCCTCGGGAGGTATTTCATCTGTCACAGGAGGTAGGTGCTCTCTTTGCAAGCCATTAGTTTCATCGAACCGCACATCTATAGTTTCAACAACCTTGTGGTGATAGGTGTTGAAGACTCTGTAGGTGTGCGATTCCTTACCATAACCGAGCATAAAACCTTCATGTGCTATAGGTGCGAATTTAGAACTGTGATGAGGATCTCTAATCCAGCATTTAGCACCAAATACTTTGAAATAACTCACATTGGGTTTCTTGTCAGTGAGAAGTTCATATGCAGTTTTCTTGAAGAATTTGTGAAGATATACCCTGTTGATGATGTGGCACGCAGTATCAATTGCCTCAGGCCAGAAGCGAGTAGGCATCTAGTACTCATCAAGCATAGTGCAGGCCATCTCAACAAGAGTCCTGTTCTTGCGCTCCACGACGCCATTCTGCTGAGGAGTATAAGGAGCAGATAACTGATGAGTGATACCAAGTTCATCAAGATAGTCATCAAGACCAGTGTTCTTGAACTCAGTTCCATTGCCACTTCTGATGTGCTTGATCTTCACACCAAAGTTGGTTGAAGCCCTCGAGGAAAATCGTTTGAAGACTTCCTGCACTTCAGTTTTGTAATTGATGATATGCACCCATGTATATCGAGAATAATCATCAAGAATGACAAAGCCATATAAAGATGCATCATTAGTAAATGTGGCATAGTGAGTAGGGCCAAAGAGATCCATGTGAAGCAATTCAAATGGACGAGTGGTCGTCATGATGGTCTTTGAGGGATGCTTGGCCTTGGTCATCTTTGTGGCTTCACAAGTTCCACACAAATGGTCCTTGAGTAATTTGACACCCTTGATGCCAATGACATGCTTCTTCTTCGTGAGCATGTGCAAGTTCCTCATCCCAGCATGACCAAGTCGTCGATGCCATAGCCAGCCTTCTAAAGCTTTTGCAAGTAGATATGTAGCAGGTTGTGGTCCTATAGAGAAATCAACAATATACAAATCTCCTCTCCTAAAGCCTTCGAAGACTTTGGAATTGTCAGCTTCCATGATCACAACACAACGATATTTGCCAAAGACAACAACCATATCAAGTCACAAAGCATTGAGACAGACATGAGGTTGAACCCTAAGGACTCAACAAGCATGACTTTTGTCCATGTGTCGACCCTTTGAGATTGCAACCTTACCTAGACCCAACACCTTGCTTTTTCCTTTGCCAACATAGGTGATATGCTTCAGATGTGATGGAGATAAAGCAGAGTCCATCAATAAGCTCCTGTCACCAGTCATGTGATTTGTACATACACTATCGAGGACCCACTCAGTGGCTTTGGGCTGATCATCCTGTAGATTAATTAGTGCAACTTACAAACTCATATACTTCATAAGTGAAGAATATGATATCAATTTCATCACATCAATTTCATCAAGCAATAGAACAGATAAAATAGTATGAGGACGTGAGAAATGAGAATTCATTTCTTCATGATTAGCTTGCATCCTTTCAAGCATCTCGAGGCCTCCAACAAATTCTTCAGACGATTAAGTTCGTCTGGAGACCTGACCCTGCATAAGAGATTAATTCTTTTTCTTCACCACGCACATCTGAAGGGGTGTCAAAGAGTTCATCATTCTACGAGCTCCATAAGAGAAAGGTGGCATAGATGCCAATCCACTTCGTTTCACATAAGAGGGATTAGGGTAAGCATAAGAGTAAGGAGAGAAATTATTCGACGATTTATGAACATAATGATTTGAAGAATAATGCACATATCCATAATCCTTAGATCTTCCCTGCGAAACAGAAGGGTTAGCACAATGATGCTCATATGCGGACTTTGATCCTTTTGAGGAATTTGATCCATGTGAGGAATTTGGTCCGTATGAGGACTTGGATCCATATGAAGAATTTGGTCCATATGAAGAATTTGATCTGGGGTTCCTATTCTTCACAGGTGGTGTCATGATGACATTCACCTGAAGATTTTCAAGAGACCTTTTGGGAACCCAAATTTTCTTCATAGGAGGACCATTCTTGCAGTTAGTGCCGGCATATCTAGCAAATACTTCACCATTCTGATTTTTGAACAGTTTATAGTTGGAGTCAATTGACTCATCAGAAGAGTATGAAGATTCACATGTAAAGCCAAATAAACTAGATGGATCCACTGAAGGTCCCTTTGCAGCAACCCATGAGGTTTTGGGATATTGCTCAAGTTTCCAATAGGTCCCATCAGCATTAAGTTTCCTCTCAAAGGCAATACCCTCTTTCCTAGGGTTCCTGTTGAGGATCTTCTTTTTAAGCACATCACAAAGAGCCTGATGCCCTTTGAGGCTTTTGTACATGCCTGTCATATACAATTCCTTCATCCCTGCATCATCAATGATACTAGCAATGTCCTTAGATGAGGAATTAGTGATAGCAGAGGCAGTTGAAGAATTTGCAGCAATGGAAGCATTTGAGCATTCAGGTGAAGAATTAGCAGATTCACGTTCAATGCATTTCAAACATGGAGGAATAAATTCTTCCCGAGAAGCGCTGATTTGTTGAGCAAGTAATGAATCACACTCCTTCTGAAGATCTTTATAACTCACTCTTAACCGCTCAAGATCTTGCTTTCTTTGAAGAAATTCATCAGAAAGCTTCTCATGATCAGATAGGAGAGTGTTATGATGATCTTGAAGATTGTCAAACTTGGATTGAAGTCTCTGAAGATTTCCAGTCAAAATTTTAGTGCGGTCCATTTCCTCGCCCAACATATCATCGCTTTTATCTAGCATGTTTTGAACTTTTTCCAAAGCTCTTTGTTGTTTAGTGGCAAGGGAAGCAAGTTTGACATAACTGGGTCCAAATTCATCACCAGATTCATCATCACTGGACTCAGATAAGTAGCATTCAGTTACCTTGGCACCTTTTTCCATAAGGCATGGTGCAGAGGATGATGATTCTGGATTGGAAGTCATATCCTTGCGCGATTCCATGAAGTCCTCAAACCAGGGTTCATGGTGAGATCGATGGCCTTCATAGACCTCAGAGAGTCGGTCCCAAATGAGTTTCACATGGCTGAGATGCATAACATTTCTGAACTGATTTTGTGACAAGCTAGAGCGGATGATGTCCTTCGCCGTGAGGTTGAGTAGCGTGTGTTTGCGGATATCATCAGCCTCCGCCATCTTGCATAGGTCAGTAAGACCAATCTCGGTGATAGTCCAGAGTTCGTTGTACATCGCCATGAGGTGCTTCTTCATCATGGCCTTCCACTTGGGATAATCATGACCGTCAAAGATAGGGCAAGTCATAGTCTTCATTCCTGTGGTCGACATAACTAAAACTCCAGGCGGTTAAACCAAAATCACACAGAACAAGGGAGTACCTTGCTCTGATACCAATTGAAAGTGTGTTAAGTCGACTAGAGGGGGGGTGAATAGGCGATTTTTATGAATTCCTCACTGAGGAATTTTAGGGTGAGGAAATTCCTAAGAGAAGAACTACTTGCAGCGGAATAAGTACTCAGAAGTAAACATAACATAACATGAGCATGGTCTTCATGATGAAATGAAAACAAGCACAAAGTATAAAAACATAAACATAGGATAAACAGAATGAAGACAAACATACTGAAGAAATTGAGCTGAGGAAATAGAGAAAGTCTTCAGTCAAAGTCTTCAAATAGATATGAACAAGCACACAACACAGAAATGAGGAAATGGAAGGGTTGAGGAAATGGAACCAGTTAGCTCTGCGAAGACAATGATATGGTAGACCAGTTCCAACTGTTGTGATAGTTGTACGTCTGGTTAGGGCGGCTAGGTATTTAAACCTGGGGACACACAGTCTCGGACACCCAGTCCTAAACACGCAGCTCATGACACTTAGTCCTCACCGTATTCCCCTTGAGCTAAGGTCACACAGACCTCGCCCAATCTCTCATGGTAAGTCTTCAGGTGACTTCCAAACCTTCACAGACTCGGTCACTCGGCGATCCACAATTTCCTCTTGGATGCTCTAGACCATGATGCCTAACCGTCTGGAAGATGCACAATCTTCAAAGGTAACAAGCGTCTGATCCATGCAGGATCAACCTCTTCAGTGATGCTCAATCACTTTGGGTTTGAAGGTGTTTGGGTTTGGGTTTTCCTCACTTGATGATTTTCGCTCAAAGTCCTCGGAGGATGGGATGCTCTCAAATGACAAGTGTCAGTTTCTCTCGGAGTAGCCAACCAGCTAGTGGTTGTAGGGGGCGGCTATTTATAGCCTAGGGAGCAACCCAACATGATAAGACATAAATGCTCTTCAATGATATGACCGTTAGGTGGAAGGATATTTTGGGATAGCTGGCGCGTAACACAACAACGGTCGGAAATTTGACTAACAAATTCCTCAGGGCTATCATGTTCCTCACTTGTAGGCAATTCGCGCTGGCGAATTCCTAACTCCTCAGTCAGAAAAAATTCCTCAGAGACCAGAAGAGCTTCTTCTCTGTCACTGAAGAAATTTGACTGAACTTTATGACATTTCCAAGGGCTTCACTCGAAGGGATTGGTAGGTGTAGGATTTTGAGTTGAGCATCACTTGGAAATTTTTCCTTAGTATTTCCTCGACCCCCTTTAACAGTATGGTGTTTCCTATGACTCAAGAAAGAGAAAATGAAACTACTAAAACAAAAGTCTTCATGCTTCATGTTCCTCGAATGAATACCAAGTCTTCAGGATCACACCAATTTCTTCACTTTCAAAGTCTTCAATCGAAGAACTTCATTTTTAGGGGTCAAATTTCTCTGTAAATATCAAACTCTTCATAGACTTATAGACCTGTGTACACTCACAAACGCATCAGTCCCTTAACCTATAAGTGTTCAATACACCAAAATCACTAAGGGGCACTAGATGCACTTACAGATCGCCACTTCTCTATACATGGGTGACACATGTCGCTAGTATGAGAAGGGTCAGGGGCACGTTTGTCCAATTTCTTCGGGCGAGCGGTTTTTCACTTTGGCTATAAATACCCCTCACCCTCCGCAGACTTCACTTACCCCACTCGACCTCACTCCCCTTGCTCGAGCTCTCAAGACCTAGCGCTGCCGCTACTTCCATCTTTGACGGTGAGGAAGAACTTCACTGCCTCGACCTCGTCGTCGTCGTACTCGTGCCGGCCGCGTAAATCTTCACTCTGCCGCCGCCATAGCTGTCTTCCTCTGCTAAGTTAGGGCGTGGAAGATCTGGACTAACGAACTTCCAATCTAAACTCCCAGTTCATCATGTTCTTCATCAAGGGTAATTAAAAGTTACTTTTATCGCCCTTGTTGATTCTGATAATTTCCACAAAATCTTCAAAAGGTGTTTATTCTTCAACTTCCACACTTTAAACACCTCACATACACATGTTCTTGACCAGTTTCTCTAAGCAATGTTTTTCTTCAAGATTCCTCAATTGTGTGGATTTTTTAATCTATACAACTCTGGAACCTAAGTCAAAGAACGCTTAGTGAAATTCCTCAAGACACCTCTGGTCAAATTCCTCAAACTTGTTCTTTTTGAAAAACTTCTGAGAACGCATGTGACCTCTCCAAATTCTTTGCACCTATACTTTGTTCACCGGTACTCATGTCCACTGCTGAATCACTAGGTTCTCATCAACTTAACTCATTTGCAGCGTTCCTTGAAGATAGATTGCGTACCTCTTCAGAGGACTCTGTTGTTCAAATTCTCTAGCTGAAGAAAATGACTGACGGTAAGAAACCTCAGAAGGGAGGGAAGAAATTGGAAGTCAACACCGCTTTTGAAATCCCTGAAGACATCTATGCAGGGTACTGCACACCTGCTGAAGAAACGAAGAATGAGCGCAAAGTGCGCATTCAGAAGATTGAGAGGAGATGGGCCAGAGAATGGAGGGAATATCGTTATGTCACTCCCAAGTACATGAAGAAATTCGCCGTACACCCTCCATGCCCAAGACCTCCATTTGCACCAGGCCAAGTTGTTGATCCCTCTAGCATCAGAAGAGGTGCAGATTTTCCCGCTGAATGGGCCAAGAGGAAAGCTAAACTGGCAAAAGTGGCCAAAGAGATAGTGAGGAAATTCAACGAAGACACTGCTGCTGCTGTTGAGGCCTATGCAAGCTAAGATCAAAGGACTCAGTGATGATTTTGACGCATACCGTGCAGATTGGCTAGGAGCAAAGGTCAGACTCGTCAAGATGGCGAAAGGATTCACCTCCAATGTTGCACCCCCAACGCAACAAGAAATTCCTCAGGCTGAAGCATCTGCTCAGCTTACTAAAGAGCATGCCAGCGACGCTGATGAAAATCAAGCTGCTAAATAAAATGAAAGCACTAGGGCTGATGAAGACATTCCAGCTACTGAAGAAACTGCATGGGCAACCACTAGTGTTGCGCCTGAAGATCAAGCCAGGCTAGTTGAAGCATCTGCTGCTGAGCCTGAAGAGACTGAACAAGCCAGGGCAACTGCATTAGTTGTGCCTGAGGAAACTGCACCAATTTCCTGTGCTCCTCCTGCACCAACACCAAGTCCTATCCTTCCTTCTGCATCAGAAGCAAAGAAAACCAAAGCTGTGGAGCGAGCAGTTGTGAAGAAAAGGAAAGCATCTGCTGTAACACCCTCGATGCGGCTATATCTCCCACATGTTGAAGCACGACTTAGAGGCATAACCGCATTGAAAGCAATGTCGCAAGTGAGGTAATCTTCACACAACCCATGTAATACATAAGGGAAAGAGTAACATAGTTGGCTTACAATCGCCACTTCACACAATACATGAATAAAGCATTACATTCATCCAAATACAATCAAGGTCCGACTACGGAACCAAAATAAAAGAAGACTACCCCAAATGCTACACAGATCCCCGATCGTCCCTACTGGGCTCCACTACTGCTCAACTAGAACGAAACAACACAAAGGACAAGATCTTCATCGAGCTCCTCCTGAGCTTGGTTGCGTCACCTGCTTGGCAACATCGGCACCTGCAAACTGGTTTTGGAAGTATCTGTGCGTCATGGGGACTCAGCAATCTCACACCCTCGTGATCAAGACTATTTAAGCTTATATGTAAGGTAAAAGGTATGAGGTGGAGCTGCAGCAAGCGACTAGCATATATGGTGGCTAACATACGCAAATGAGAGCGAGAAGAGAAGGCAAAGCACGGTTGAACAACTATGATCAAGAAGTGATCCTAGAACAACCTACGTCAAGCATAACTCCAACACCGTGTTCACTTTCCGGACCCCGACGAGAAGAGACCATCACGGTAACACACGCAGTTGATGTATTTTAATTAAGGTCAAGTTCAGGTTTTCTACAACCGGACATTAACAAATTCCCATCTGCCCATAACCGCGGGCACGGCTTTCGAAAGTTCAAATCCCTGCAGGGGTGTCCCAACTTAGCCCATCACAAGCTCCCAAGGTCAACGAAGGATATTCCTTCTAACGGGAAGACCCGATCGGACTCGGAATCCCGGTTACAAGACATCCTCGACAATGGTAAAACAAGTCTAGCAAAGCCGTCCGATGTGCCGACATCCTGATGGGAGCTGCACATATCTCGTTCTCAGGGCAACACCGGATAGGTCAAGCTACGAGTAAAACCAGCCCTCAAGTTTCCCCGAGGTGGCCCCGCAGGTTGCCCATTTCGGACCAACACTTAGACAAGCACTAGCCCGGGGGGGTTAAAATAAAGATGACCCTTGGGCTGGCCTAACCCAAGGGAAAAAGAGGCTAGGTGGCGAATGGTAAAACCAAGGTTGGGCCTTGCTTGAGGAGTTTTATTCAAAGCGAACTGTCAAGGGGTTCCAATTATAACCCAACCGCGTAAGGAACGCAAAATCCAGGAACATAACACCGATATGACGGAAACTAGGGCAGCAAGAGTGGAACAAAACACCAGGCATAAGGCCGAGCCTTCCACCCTTTACCAAGTATATAGATGCATTAATTAGATAAGACATATTGTGATATCCCAACAAGTAAACATGTTCCAACAAGGAACAACATCTCCATGTTCCAACAAGGAACAAACTTCAATCTTCACCTGCAACTAACAACGCTATAAGAAGGGCTGAGCAAAGCGGTAACATAGCCAGACAACGGTTTGCTAGGACAAGGTGGGTTAGAGGCTTGGTTCAACAATATGGGAGGCATGATAAGCAAGTGGTAGGTATCGCAGCATAGGAATAGCAAAAGAGCGAGCATCTAGCAAGCAAAGATAGAAGTGATTTCGAGGGTATGGTCATCTTGCCTGAGATCCCGCAAGGAAGAAGAACGAGTGCATGAAGAAGACAAACGGACGTAGTCGAACGGTTCCTCACAAATGCGACGTTATCGGAACCAACCCGAAAAAGCAACACCGGAAAGGAGCAAACAATCATGGTAAACAACCACCACATAAGCATGGCACGGTGCGCAAACAAGTATGATGCATGTCCAGTTTAATGAGGCATGGCATGGCAAAGTGCACAAACAAAACTACAAATTAAGTGGAGCTCAATATGCAACTCCGTTGCATATTGACGAAACACCACATTCAAGTTATTTAGTTCGATCTCGTTTATGTACTCAACAATATTAAATGTTGTTAAGCATGTCAAGAGGTGAAACATAACAAAACTATACCATCTAAACAATTTAAATGGGGCCCGATATAACAAACAAGGCATCCGGTAAATCCCCATATGCATTAGTAATTTAATGTAAACAACAATTTTAAACATTCTTGATGTTGTTATCATGATGCGGATGACATTGCAAGTTTATATGCAAAATTTATGAAAAAGTTGACATGATAAGATATGAGGCATTTGTCATCGTGGTGGAAAGAAAGGGGTGCCACGACAATGATATCGAAAATGGTGCCACGGCAACGTCCCGGTTCCGGTAACTCGATTGAGATACCGATGCAAAGGAGAAGTGTGCGGATGCGTGCAAAAGATGGTGGGGCACTCCTGGATACCGGGTGTCCCATGAGTCGACGATGGTGACAAGGCAAAAGAGGGGCAACATGCACCAAAAATTCGAGCACGGAGCAAGCACGAGCAACTCATACATCACACATGCATTCGTTCACGGACGTCGTTCCGGCGGTTATACCTTTGAAGTGTGCGTTATCGGAGGGGTTCATGTTTGATGTAGTGTAGGGGAAGTAGATGTTCCGCGAAGGTAGTCGAAGTAGTTGTTTTCGTTTCATAGTTGTTCGGGGTCGCGACCTGGAACTTGACGTCCACGGGGTCTTGCGGGTCGACGATCGTGGTTCACGTTTTGTAGCAGTTCGAGTCATCGGTGGAGGAACTTGGCGGTCCATGTAGTCGACGCATCCGAACAATACTTGGGGTCTTCGGACATGCCAGACTCGGTTCTTGTGACGATAGTGGTACAAGGAACTTGTGTTCCGGTCGTGTAGTCGTACTCAAGGTGGTCTTGACGAAACCAAGTCCGATGGTGTACTTGGCATAATACGAGTCGACAGTAGTTGTACACACAAATCTTTGTCGAACTTGGAGGGACCTCGGTAGTCGTTCCTGTTCGTCTTGGTACTTTTGGCGCATCTTGGCCTAGGCGACGGTAGTGGTACTTCCATGTAGACAGCCACGGAACTTGATGCATCATCCTACGTAGTCGTACTCGGTGTCCTCGGGGTATCGGCGGTAGTCGTACTCGAACCGGGGTCTCGCGGTGGGGCTTGAGGATGGGCGTGATGCGGGAGGAAAGCATGCGAGCAGGGGATCGCGGGTAGACACAGGCGCTGCCGGCTGCCTTGTCACTTCCTCCAGGAGACGATCGAAGAAGGCAGCGGGACGGTTGAACGGGCAGCAAGGAGCGGCAGACCTCCGGATCTGGCCAGGTGAGCACGGTAGGGAAAAGCACGGGGGCCCTGCGTGCGGCGTAGGTGCAGGAGAGGTCCGGCGACACGGGACCTCGAGGGAACCGGGAGCGAGGCTCCTGTGGCGGCGAACGACTGCAGCAAGTCGTCAGGGTCGCGCGTAGGGTGACCTTCGGGAGTGAGGCAGGGGTTGCAGACGCACAAGGAGAGGAGCCCTACAGGGTTGGAGGGTTCGACGCGCTGGGAGCAGGTCCATGGCGAGGACTCGAGGGAGAGGGGCGGCGCAAGGTGAGGAGAAGCGGACGGAGTCCGGGAGGAAGGCTGGCCATGGGTCGGGCGAGCGCCCATGCGAGAGGAGGGAGGAGCGGGGGCATCGCTAGGTGGAAGGAGGGGAAGGGAGATCGAGGAGAGACGAGCGAGACAGCAGCGCTCGCTGTCTCCTGGCGGCGTGAGGGAGATCGAGGGGAGACGAGGTCGAGGGAGCTTCTCGAGGCGCGAGGGAAAAGGGACGAAGGAGGAGGAGGGGATCGATCAGGATGGGGTCTCGCTCGGGCCTAGGGTTACCGGGAGCGCGGTTGGGCCTTGGAGGCCAGCCCAAAGGAGAGGAGGAGTCAGCTGGGCTTGCTGGACTGGGCTCTCCCTCTCCTCTCTTTCTTCTTTAAACGAAAATAAAAATAGCGAGAGAGAGGAAAAAGAAGGGGGGTTAGGGAAAAGAGTTTGAGCAGGAGGACAATTTTCCTAGACTCATAAAAATAAACATGACCACAGAAAAATAGAAGTGGCAAGATTGCAGGAATTAAATTCAAATTCATTTGAATATACTTCAAATGGTTTTGAATTGGGACTAGGTTCGGTGTGGCCAAAATGTTCAGGTTTTTGGTGGAGCTCCAGAATATGATGAAAGAATATATGGCAATGTTGGAGACCAAGAATTAAGATAACAACGGCATTGGGATATTTGCAAGTGTGTTTATGGGTGAATCCAAATTATTGGAATATTTAATATAGCTCCGTAATATCGGGAGGATATGTTATAAAGAGAATCACCACGTGAATTCCCTCGGTTTAAATGGATCGAAGATCCATACGATTTATTTAGTTGAGTTAAGAAAAGAAATGACATGATGGCATGATGACATGATGCAGAGCTCACGATGCAAAGATGAATGCAACAGACGAAACAAATCACACAACGAAACCCGGAAACCCTGGAAGGCATCTGAAGCTCCGGACTCGGGGCGTTAGAACACTCCACCACTACGAGAGGATCTCGTCTCGAGATCTAGAATGGCACCGGAGGGACAACGGAAGAGAAAGAGGAGAGGTAAAGCTAAGTTGCTTCTTTGACCAATGAGTGAGACCAAAGAACCTTGAAAAGGTTAAGCCATTTCGAGAAAAGAATACAACGGAGATGAACGAAGTTGAAAACACTCCGTTAGAAAAAGGAACAAGGAACAACAACACACTGCCTCCAGAACTAATGAATGAATGAAACAAGGGGTAAGAAAGATCTCAGACAGCACTCCGGTTGAGAAGAGATGAAAGGCTTGACAAGGCGAAAAGAGCTTGAGCAAAAAGGACACAACACTCCGGTTAAATGGATAAAGCAAGAAAAGAACATGATCCTGACAGAACGAAAAGATGGGATGAAGAGAGCAACATCACAAAGCCTCCGGAACAAAATTAAGAATCGAATGGAATGAACGAAAGGAAACAAGATCTTGAGGGAGAACGCTTACAACAAATGCTAGAATGGAGTTGTTGGAAAACCAATCAACGAAAAGAATAAGCTTGATATGGTCTTATGGAATACGTCTCAAATTATGAGGTGACAACCTGCCACTCACGGGAAAAGAATTGGATTGATAAGAACAAGGAGACGATAAACTAATTTCACCGGGAAGGATAGATGAAGAACTTGGATCGTATATTATCACCATTAATGGCAACAATCCTTAGGGAAAACTTTAGGTGAAAATATTACCCAATATAACTTGAATGGCGAGATTGATGGATTTAAAATATCTCATTCTTGATAACTTGTGAATCACGGAGCGCGACAGGAAATTATCAAGAAAGACATAACACCACCTCAAAAGATATGCGTGAAAGAATAGCACTCCGAATTGCAAGATGAAGAATGCATGAGCTCCTCTGAAAAGAATCTCGATGAACACTTCGAGAAGGAATTAAATCCTTTATGAACCGTCATGTAGAGCCTCCATGAAGAACTCCGGTAATAAGGAATGATCCAACGAAAGGAAAGAGAAGTTGAAAACACACGGTGAAGACTTGAAATGAATAGATGAATTTCCGTGATGATATAATTGTGAGAGCTTGGAACTCCGGAAAAGAAAAGATGAAAACAATTGAAAACAAGAATTTTTGATGAGGCTCCGGAATAAGTAATTAATCACTTTGATGGAGCAAGAATAAGAATTATGTTATGTGTATCCTTAACCAATTAAATTGATGACAATTAACGGATTTGACATATTACATATTCTCATAGAAAGGATTAAGATAGATATAGCGCAAACTTGAGAAGGTCTTCCACAAACCACCATAAGAATTGAAAATGAACGAAGTAAAAGGGATGAATCACCGGGGTAAGAATTGTGAAATGACCGAAGATACTTGAGAGGATTTAGCTACATGAGAACGAAGAGATGACGAACTGATTAGAGAACACTTGAACGATGCACCGGTAAGATTTGGAGAATGAGAGCTGAAAACTGGAATGATTAATTCTGAGATGTTGGGCTCTAGAGAATCAAACTGAAAAGACTCTTGAATTGCTTCGGATAGGTGAAAAAAAATTCTCACAATCCAAAAACAACTATGAGAGGATGGCAACAAGCTAGAATTACGAGTCTTGAAGAGACAAGAACAAGATTGGGAGAAAATCTTCTTCGGTCTTCACATGATGAGAAAAAACCACCAAATTGTTGAGATACTCCGGGATGAAAAATGGAAGGTTGAGCCAACGATGAAAATAATTTGAAAGATCTTGGAGAAATACATATGACTGATGATGATTCATTCTTACGTCACACTTTGAAAGATTTGAGAATAGCTCCGGTAAAATAAGAAGAGTCAGGTAAGATCCTTGGAAAAGACCTGTGGGTTAGGGCCCACTCAAAAGAAACATCGTTAAAGGATTTAAAAGATAGATTGCACCGGTTGAATTACATGGCTCAAAAGAGATAACATCCTCGAAAGAGCTTGAATGAAAGCAGAGTGGAAACACGATTCTTCTAGATATTATGAGCACTCCGGAACAATTGAATAGCGAGAAAAGAATGAGTATGAGGAGCACCGGTATGAGAAGGCATTTGAAACGAGGGAAGGATATGATCAACAAAGCTTGAATTAGTTCCACCGGAGAAGAAAGAGAATGAATAATGATAAACTTGTAAAGCATCTTCATGAGAAACACTGGGTAAAAACATGAAGGAAAAAAGAATGGAGAGAATTCTCATGAATAAAAGGATAATTGATTACGAAATCTGAGTCCTTGAAGAAAAGGGGTGGGAAGGTGGGAAAACAAAGACAACTTGGAGATGGATGAAACAAACACCGTTGACCAAAATTTGAGTTGATCTTGCGGATGTTGAAAATGATCGGATCCACTTGAAGAGAAACACACCGGTGAAAAGGAGTGATATGACAATCTCGATTATCGAGAAGGATTAGTATTCACATCAGAGTATAAGAACACCATTTAGGAAAGGTATGGAATCAACATTTGACTTTGAAGCAACTCGAATACCACAACTCAAAAACAAAAACAAAGGATTGGCTTGCAGAATAAGCCGGAACAAACATATGATAGAGATTTCGTCCGAAGTTTTTGTGGTGGGGCCTACACGGGCTCGATTGTACAGCACCAACATGTACAAGGCAGTGCACATGACATACGAAGCGTCCCCGAGTCGGCATAGCCAAGGACTCTTTAAGACACAACGAGACCAATGTAAAACCAACCGTGAATAGGCGACCACTAGACGTCGAACCCCAATTTCGTATCATACATCTGTTGGAAAGATATCCTAAGAGCTACTTGAATTCCCACTTATAAACTCCCGAAATTTTCCGGTTATGCAATCAGGTGTTGGGGATAAAGGGGAAGCATAATATCTCACCCAAAACTAGCAAATCCTACATCCAGCTGTATCCATCCTTCAACACATAACCAAGAAACCTTCGGAAATCGTTTACCTCAACCTTCGAAAAGCATCCGTTATACGAGTTATGGCAATACTCCCGAACTCCCGCCCCAGTACTGGGTGGCGTTGAGGTTATCTCACAAACAACTACATAAAAGAGATTTTCGATGTCGGCGAAACTATCTCAGGTATTCCAGAACTGCAACGATAAAATTGTGACGACAACACCTCGGAGCTCAACTCCCCGGGACACTGCCACAACCCCTAAATGACAGGAGGCACCAAGAACAATGTTCTCGTCACAAATCGATCGGAATGATTCCAAGATACCCGCGTGATCCTAAATTTGTTTTAGTGAAATTTGAGAAGAGAAGAGTCAAAACTCTACGTCAGGATGCCTTACCAGAGCGATGAAGGGACTGGGGAGTAAAAAGAATTCCTAAACTCTCCGATATATAATTCCTAAATGACTCAAAACATTTTTCTAGACTCAACAACGCCAGCTATTCGATCAAGTAGGGGGGCTCCTAAGGTCGGGGAAGGCTCTGATACCAACTTGTAACACCCTCGATGCGGCTATATCTCTCACGTGTCGAAGCACGACTTAGAGGCACAACCGCATTGAAAGCAATGTCGCAAGTGAGGTAATCTTCACACAACCCATGTAATACATAAGGGAAAGAGTAACATAGTTGGCTTACAATCGCCACTTCACACAATACATGAATAAAGTACTACATTCATCCAAATACAATCAAGGTCCGACTACAGAACCAAAATAAAATAAGACTACCCCAAATGCTACACAGATCCCCGATCGTCCCGACTAGGCTCCACTACTGCTCAACTAGAACGAAACAACACAAAGGACAAGATCTTCATCAAGCTCCTCCTGAGCTTGGTTGTGTCACCTGCTCGCTAACATCGGCACCTGCAAACTGGTTTTGGAAGTATCTGTGAGTCACGGGGACTCAGCAATCTCACACCCTCGCGATCAAGACTATTTAAGCTTATAGGTAAGGTAAAAGGTATGAGGTGGAGATGCAGCAAGCGACTAGCATATATGGTGGCTAACATACGCAAATGAGAGCAAGAAGAGAAGGCAAAGCACGGTCGAACAACTATGATCAAGAAGTGATCCTAGAACAACCTACGTCAAGCATAACTCCAACACCGTGTTCACTTCCCGGACCCCGCCGAGAAGAGACCATCTCGGTAACACACGCGGTTGATGTATTTTAATTAAGGTCAAGTTCAGGTTTTCTACAACCAGACATTAACAAATTCCTATCTGCCCATAACTGCGGGCACGGCTTTCGAAAGTTCAAATCCCTGCAAGGGTGTCCCAACTTAGCCGATCACAAGCTCTCACGGTCAATGAAGGATATTCCTTCTAGCGGGAAGACCCGATCAGACTCGGAATCCCGGTTACAAGACATCCTCGACAATGGTAAAACAAGTCCAGCAAAGCCGCCCGATGTGCTGACATTCTGATGGGAGCTACACATATCTCGTTCTCAGGGCAACACCGGATAGGTCAAGCTACGAGTAAAACCAGCCCTCAAGTTTCCCCGAGGTGGCCCCGTAGGCTGCCCATTTCGGACCAACACTTAGACAAGCACTGGCCCGGAGGGGTTAAAATAAAGATGACCCTTGGGCTGGCCTAACCCAAGGGAAAAAGAGGCTAGGTGGCGAATGGTAAAACCAAGGTTGGGCCTTGCTGGAGAAGTTTTATTCAAAGCGAACTATCAAGGGGATCCCATTATAACCCAACCGCGTAAGGAACGCAAAATACGGGAACATAACACCGATATGACGGAAACTAGGGCGGCAAGAGTGGAGCAAAACACCAGGCATAAGGCTGAGCCTTCCACCCTTTACCAAGTATATAGATGCATTAATTAGATAAGAGATATTGTGATATCCCAACAAGTAAACATGTTCCAACAAGGAACAACATCTCCATGTTCCAACAAGGAACAAACTTCAATCTTCACCTGCAACTAACAACGCTATAAGAGGGGCTAAGCAAAGCGGTAACATAGCCAAACAACGGTTTGCTAGGACAAGGTGGGTTAGAGGCTTGGTTCAACAATATGGGAGGCATGATAATCAAGTGGTAGGCATCGTAGCATAGGCATAGCAAAAGAGCGAGCATCTAGCAAGCAAAGATAGAAGTGATTTCGAGGGTATGGTCATCTTGCCTGAGATCCCGCAAGGAAGAAGAACGAGTCCATGAAGAAGACAAACGGACGTAGTCGAACGGTTCCTCACAAACGCGACGTTATCGGAACCAACCCGAAGAAGCAACACCGGAAAGGAGCAAACAATCATGGTAAACAACCACCACATAAGCATGGCACGATGCGCAAACAAGTATGATGCATGTCCGGTTTAATGAGGCATGGCATGGCAAAGTGCACAAACAAAACTACAAATTAAGTGGAGCTCAATATGCAACTCCGTTGCATATTGACGAAACACCACATTCAAGTTATTTAGTTTGATCTCGTTTATGTACTCAACAATATTAAATGTTGTTAAGCATGTCAAGAGGTGAAACATAACAAAACTATACCATCGAAACAATTTAAGTGGGGCCGAATATAACAAACAATGCATCCGGTAAATCCCCATATGCATTAGTAATTTAATGTAAAAAATAATTTTAAACATTCTTGATGTTGTTATCATGATGAGGATGACATTGCAAGTTTATATGCAAAATTTATGAAAAAGTTGACATGATAAGATATGAGGCATTTGTCATCGTGGCGGAAAGAAAGGGGTGCCACGACAATGATACCGAAAATGGTGCCACGGCAACGTCCCGGTTCCGGTAACTCGATTGAGATACCGATGCAAAGGAGAAGTGTGCGGATGCGTGCAAAAGATGGTGGGGCACTCCCGGATACCGGGTGTCCCATGAGTCGATGATGGTGACAAGGCAAAAGAGGGGCAACGTGCACCGAAAATTCGAGCACGGAGCAAGCACGAGCAACTCATACATCACACATGCATTCATTCATGGACGTCGTTCCGGCGGTTATACCTTCAAAGCGTGCGTTATCGGAGGGGTTCGAGTTTGATGCGGTGTAGGGGAAGTAGACGTTCTGCGACGGTAGTCGAAGTAGTTGTTTTCGTTTCGTAGTTGTTCGGGGTCGCGACCTGGAACTTGACGTCCACGGGGGCTTGCGGGTCGACGATCGTGGTTCACGTTTTGTAGCAGTTCGAGTCATCGATGGACGAACTTGGCGGTCCATGTAGTCGAACTTGGCGCATCCGAACGGTACTTGGGGTCTTTGGACATGCCGGACTCGGTTCTTGTGACAATAGTGGTACACGGAACTTGTGTTCCGGTCGTGTAGTCGTACTCGAGGTGATCTTGACGAAACCAAGTCCGACGGTGTACTTGGCGTAATCCGAGTCGACAGTAGTTGTTCACGCCAATCTTGGTCGAACTTGGAGGGACCTCGGTAGTCGTTCCCGTTCGTCTTGGTACTTTTGGCGCCATCTTGGCCTAGGCGACGGTAGTGGTACTTCCATGTAGACAGCCGAGGAACTTGATGCATCATCCTACGTAGTCGTACTCGGTGTCCTCGGGGTATCGGCGGTAGTCATACTCGAACCGGTGTCTCGCGGCGGGGCTTGAGGATGGGCGTGATGCGGGAGGAAAGCATGCGAGCAGGGGATCGCGGGTAGAAACAGGCGCTACCGGCTGCCTTGTCACTTCCTCCAGGAGACGATCGAAGAAGGCAGCGGGACGGTTGAACGGGCAGCAAGGAGCGGCAGACCTCCGGATCTGGCCGGGCGAGCACGGTAGGGAAAAGCACGGGGGCCCTGCGTGCGGCGGAGGTGCAGGAGAGGTCCGGCGGCATGGGACCTCGAGGGAACTGGGAGCGAGGCTCCTGTGGCGGCGAACGACTGCAGCAAGTCGTCAGGGTCGCGCGTAGGGTGACCTTCGGGAGTGAGGCAGGGGTTGCAGACGCGCAAGGAGAGGAGCCCTACAGGGTTGGAGGGTTCGACGTGCTGGGAGCAGGTCCATGGCGAGGACTCGAGGGAGAGGGGCGGCGCAAGGTGAGGAGAAGCGGACGGAGTCCGGGAGGAAGGCTGGCCATGGGTCGGGCGAGCGCCCATGCGAGAGGAGGGAGGAGCGGGGGCATCGCTAGGTGGAAGGAGGGGAAGGGAGATCGAGGAGAGACGAGCGAGACAGCAGCGCTCGCTGTCTCCTGGCGGCATGAGGGAGATCGAGGGGAGACGATGTCGAGGGAGCTTCTGGCGGCGCGAGGGAAAAGGGACGAAGGAGGAGGAGGGGATCGATCAGGATGGGGTCTCGCTCGGGCCTAGGGTTACCGGGGGCGCGGTTGGGCCTTGGAGGCCGGCCCAAAGGAGAGTAGGAGTCAGCTGGGCTTGCTGGATTGGGCTCTCCCTCTCCTCTCTTTCTTCTTTAAAAGAAAAGAAAAATAGCAAGAGAGAGGAAAAAGAAGGGGGGGTTAGGGAAAAGAGTTTGAGCAGGAGGACAATTTTCCTAGACTCATAAAAATAAACATGACCACAGAAAAATAGAAGTTGCAAGATTGCAGGAATTAAATTCAAATTCATTTGAATATACTTCAAATGGTTTTGAATTGGGACTAGGTTCGGTGTGGCCAAAATGTTCGGGTTTTTGGTGGAGCTCCGGAATATGATGAAAGAATATATGGCAATGTTGGAGACCAAGAATTAAGATAACAACGGCGTTGGGATATTTGCAAGTGTGTTTATGGGTGAATCCAAATTATTGGAATATTTAATATAGCTCCGTAATATCGGGAGGATATGTTATAAAGAGAATCACCACGTGAATTCCCTTGGTTTAAATGGATCGAAGATCCATACGGTTTATTTAGTTGAGTTAAGAAAAGAAATGACATGATGGCATGATGACATGATGCAAAGCTCACGATGCAAAGATGAATGCAACAGACGAAACAAATCACACAACGAAACGCGGAAACCCTGGAAGGCATCTGAAGCTCCGGACTCAGGGCGTTACATCTGCTTCCTCAGAGTCTTCTACTCTCAAGGAGGCAAAGACTTTCACAAGCTCTTATGAAAATCCAATAGATGATGTTCCTCTATCAAGCATGCCATCAAAGGAGATTGTTCCCTTTGGTGAAGATTATGAAATTCCAAATGATTCAGATGAAGAAGACCCTTCTGTTGCGTCGACAGAGCAGTTGGATGAAGAAATTGAAGTGGAAAATATCACTTCAACTCCATTGGTATCATCGCCCATGCCTCAGTTCACGGCTGAAGAGGCATTCGTTGAGGAAATTGATGAAGAAGATGAAGACGTGAATATTGGGTGCTCAACTCCTATTCTGAATGATGACTACTGGGAAAGTCATCACCCCAATTCACCACTGTTCACTCCTCTGCAACAAATTCCTCAGTCCCTGGTTCAGACCGAAGAAATTCACATGGGCTCTGAAGAACCTCAAGCTTCTCTTCTTACCATCCCTGAAGAGGTTCCAACCGCTAGCGCCGATGTAAATGCTGCTGAAGAAATGGAGACCCAAGCTGCTACTGATGACATTGTAACTGAAATTCCTCAGCCTGTGGACCCTGAGACTGTGGTTCAAGAGGTTGTGTAGATTCTGACTGATACTCCTCAGCCCAAGCCAAAGAATCCCTTCTCCAAGAAACAGAAGTTCGAAGCTAATGAGTTCTTCAATGAGAACATTTTCTTCATAGAATACAACCCCTATGACTCTACTCGTCTTAGACGCAAGCGCTTTTGGACAACAAGTCAGATGAATTTCTATTCTTCACTGCTATTTGATAAGGACAAGATCTTTGACCATGAGCACATTCCTCATGTGGATATGGAGTCGCTGCCCTGCTTCACCCCAGTCCTCAGTGTTCTTCATGACACTGGGCTGACTTCTGCACCGACATCTGTGACTGGAAGGAAGAGCTAATTCTTCAGTTCTATGCTACATTGCACATCACAGGCAACATTAAAGATGTGAATTCATGGGTGTTGGACTGGATGACTGAAAACACTCAATACAAAGAACCGGCCTCTGAATTGCTTCATGCCGTCTCAGTTAGTCCTCCCCTTGAAGGTGCAAGTCTCATCTACCATGATGCTGAACTATCTGATCATTTCATACAAGTGTTGATGAAGCCTCTGAAGACTGGCCAAGCCCCAAGAACCAAATTCCTCATGAAGGAATTGCTCTACGTGGCAAGGACAATTTATAGGATATTGACCAACACACTCAGTCCAATCAAGGGCCACAACTGTAATGAAAAAGAGGTCGTTGGCATCATGAAGAATCTGCTTTTCAACAACATACATGGTGTGCCTATCAACTACCATGATTTCTTCATGAGGACTTTGGCCAATGTCGCTCTATCACCATTTGAATTGAAGCCTTATGCTCCTTGGATCATGAGATTCACCAGATCAAGATCTTCAATCAATTAGAAGGCCGACTTTCAAAATCATCTCAGCTATTTGCCCCCAATTGAAGTCTTCAAACGACCTATTTCCTCATTGTAATGCCCCGAGACCGATGCACCAGGTGTTTTCCAGTTATTCGCCGACGTTGCCATGTCATTTGCTTGCGTGTTGCATTTCATCATGTCATCATGTGCATTACATCATGTCATCATGCCATCATGTCTTTAATCTTTCCAAACTCAACTAAATAAATTGCATGGATCTTCGATCCATTTAAACCGAGGGAATTCACATGGTGTTTCTCTTTATAACATATCCTCCCAATATATTAGGGAGCTATATTAAATATCTCATTAATTTGGAATTCACCATAACACACTTGCAAAATATCCCAATGCCTTTGTTATCTTAATTCTTGGTCTCCAACCTTGCCATATATTCTTTCATCATATTCCGGAGCTCCACATAAAATCCGAACATTTTTGTACCTTCCTTTTACCAAGTCCTAGTTCAAACCCATTTGAATTAAATTCAAATGAGTGTGAATTTACATCTTTCAATCATGACCTTTTCTATTTTCTCGGAACAAGCATATTTTTGTGAGTCCGGGAAAATAATCCCATGCCCAAACTCTTTAACCTTTTCTTCACTCCTTTTTTATTTCTTTGCATTTATTTTTTCTGCTATGAAAAATAAGAGAAATGGGAAAGAGAGAGGTGTTCAGCCTACCTGGCCTCCTGGGCCTCCCAACCGTCCACGCCGGCCCACCTAGGCAAACCACACCCAGGCCGGCCCAACCACCCCTAACCTAACCCTCACTCAATCCCCTCACCCTCTTCCTCTCGTCCTCCAACGCCGCCACCATCTCCCTTGCTCATCCTGATCCCCATCTGCTTCTCTCCCTCTCGATCTCGCGCCTCCCTCTGCAGCGCCAGCCCCCGACCGCGCCTCCTCCAGCCACCTCTCATGGCACTATCACCCCGCATCCGCCGTCCTCCGTGCCCACTAGGAAGACCGTGCCGCTCGTCCCCTTCGTTCAGGTCCGAGCTGCCGGAGCCCCTGCATCGGTCGCCTTGCCTCCTCGAGCACCCACGCCTGCTGCGTGCAAGACCACGACCAGCGATGCTCGCTCTTCGGTCCACCATCCCGCGCTGTCCCCGCCGCCATCATCCATCGGTGTCGCCGTAGTTCCGCGCCAAGACCGCCCCTTGCCTGGATTCGTCAAGCACCGCCGCCTCCTGCTGTTTTCCTTCCTCACCGGAGCCGTGTCAAGTCATGTCGCTGCTCTGCTTCCTCGTCCACACCGGCATTCCCTGTGCGTGCTGTCACTTCCCTGCAAGCCCCGCCCGCCCCTGCCTCACTGGTGTCTAGCTCGCCGGAGCTTCGGTACTGCGCAGTTCGACCGTTCCTGCCGTCCTCGCGCTGGGTCTGGGAAGATTCGACGAGTCCTCGCACTGCTGACCCAAGCCCCTTCCTGCTCCACGGCCACCACACCGCCTATGACCCGTGCTTCTCCGTGGCTTCGTGTTGGACTGTCAAGACCGGCAAGACCGCAGGCGCCCGAATGACTACAAAGTTTTGCGTCACGTACCTCTACCGCCATCTTCGAAATCCCATGAACACCAAGTACCTCGATGCCCGACGCCAAGAACAACTACCGACGCCTAAGACCCATGAACCAAAAATGTCAAGTTTGACAACCGTTGACATGCACTTCGCCAAGTACCACCTACGAAGCACTGATACGGCCACACCGATACGGCGATATGAGTACGGCGATACGTGATACGACAATTTTCAGAAACATCAACACGGCGATACGGTAAGTATATAAAATAATTAATAAAATAAATGTAATAAAGACAAACATATAATAGAAGGTGCGAGATGAGATCAAAATACTGCCCATTAGTTGCATCCATGGCTCTTTTCAAGTCATGCAAATTACATACATGCCGTGTTTCCCTCTCTAGTAGTAGACATAGCTCATAAAGATAAATCGAGGTATATATATATGTGCAAGTCTGCTTCCGCAACTGAACTAAGTTCAAAGGATTAGCCAAGTTAGTGTTTTTTAATCTAACAAGAAAACACAGGCAGATGCACCACGACACCAGCCAGCAGCCAAGCACAAAGACAAGCAGCCAAGTTCGTATGCCATGGAATCATACCTCATTGTTGCTGGCGACGGGCGGCTGTGGCGGAGAAGGCTCGAGTCACTCCAGACGGCGGCAAGGCAAGTTGGCAGGTTGGACGGGCGATTGCAGGTGACGGTGGTGGCGGCCGCCGCAGCGAGCTACTCAAGGCGGCGGCGGCACGCTCCCTGCAGTTGCCAAGATCCAATCCTTCTTTTTATCGAAACTGAGAGGACAGAGGTTAGGCTTGTGGGCTCCTATTGGGCTCAGGTCTGTTTGCGACATGCTTGCCGTATCGTCGCTGTGTCCACAGCGTGTCGCCGCCGTATCGTGTTTATTTTTTTATTTTTTAAATCAAAAATCGGGATACCTCTGTGATACGCGTATCGGAGCCGTATCAGGCGTATCGGAGTATCGGCCACGTGCGGTATGCCGATACAGCCGATCTTGACGTATCGGTGCTTCATAGAGTACCACGCCGTCTTTGGAAGAACCGTGAACATCAAGTTCTCTGCCACGAACGGTTATAGTGTTGTGGATCTGGCAAGTACCCTCTCCGGATCACCAAGTTCGACTACCGATGACATATATCACAACCGTCGCCTCCGGAAACCTCGGATGCGTCAAGTACCTCTCTAAAACGAATGTGTTCCACTACTTCCACAACTACCATGAACGACTACTTCCACTACATCGCGAGAACGTCTACTTCCACTATGAACTCGACCTATTCCGAAAATGCATGCTTCAAAGGTATAACATCGAGACAACCGTCGGGGACGAATGTTGTATGTTGTTTAGATGTTGTATCCGCCCATGAACGTTAGTTGATCCCTCACCTGACACCGCCGTCAACTCGTGGGACACCCAGAATCCGGGATCACCCCGCAATCCTTGCGTGACACGCATTTGCAGACTTGCTTCTTTTGCACCGGCATCTCAATCGAGTCACCGGAACCGGAATGTTTCTGTGGCATCGGTTTTGGATTCGTTGCCGTGGCACCCCTTTCGTTTCCGCCACGATGACAAATGCTTCATAACATGCTCTTATCAACATTTTCATAAAAATTTCTTAAAACTTGCATATATCATCCGCATGATAACAACATTTAAAATGTTTAAAATTGTTGTTGCATTAAATTTCTAATGCACATGAGGATTTACCGGAATTGTTGTTGATGTTTCCGGCCTCACTTAAAATTGCCTATAATGTGTAGTTTACTTTTGCCTCACCTCTTGCCATGTTTAACAACATTTAATATTGTTGGGTACATAAACGGGAGAGAACTAAAGAAATGAAGGTGGTGTTTCGTCAATATGCAACTCGTTGCATTTTGAGCTCCACTTAACTTGTAGTATTGCTTGTTGCACTTTGCCATGCCATGCATATTTAAACCGGACATGCATCATCCTTGGTTGTGCATCATGCCATGTTTATGCTTGTTGGTTTACTATGTTGCTTGCTTCTTTCTGGGTTGCTTCTCTCATTAGCTTCGGTTTCATTCCAGAGTTGTGAGGATCCGTTCGACTACGTCCATTTGTCTACTTCTTGGACTCGTTCTTCTTCCTTGCAAGATCTCAGGCAAGATGACCATACCCTCGAAATCACTTCTATCTTTGCTTGCTAGTTGTTCGCTCTATCGCTATGTCGCGCTACCTAACACTTGTTGTATCATGCCTCCCATATTGCCATGTCAAGCCTCTAACCCACCTTCCTAGCAAACCGTTGTTTGGCTATGTTACCGCTTTTTCTCAGCCCCTCTTATAGCGTTGCTAGTTGCAGATGAAGTTGAAGTTTGTTCCATGTTGGAACATGGATATGTTGGGATATCACATTATCTCTTATTTAATTTAATGCATCTATATACTTGGTAAAGGGTGGAAGGCTCGGCCTTATGCCTGGTGTTTTGTTCCACTCTTGCCGCCCTAGTTTCCGTCATACCGGTGTTATTTTCCTTGATTTTGCGTTCCTTACGCGGTTGGGTGTTATGGGAACCCCTTGACAATTCGCCTTGAATAAAACTCCTCCAGCAAGGCCCAATCTTGGTTTTAACATTTGCCACCTAAGCCTTTTCCCTTGGGTTCTGCAGACTCAAGGGTCATCTTTATTTTAAACCCCCGAGCCAGTGCTCCTCTGAGTGCTGGTCCAAACTAGAGCACCGTGCGGGACCGTCCCTTGGCAACTTGGGTTATGTTGGTACCTATACGCTTAGCTTATCCGGTGTGCCCTGCGGACAAGATATGTGCAGCTCCTATTATGATTTGTTGGCACAGTCGGGTGGTCTTGCTGGTCTTGTTTTACCATTGTTGAAATGTCTTGTAACCGGGATTCCGAGACTGATCGGGTCTTCCCGGGAGAAGGAATATCCTTCCTTGACCGTGAGAGCTTGTGATGGGCTAAGTTGGGACACCCTTGTAGGGTATAAACTTTCGAAAGCCGTGCCTGCGGTTATGTGGCAGATGGGAATTTATTAATATCCGATTGTAGAGAACTTGTCACTTAATTAAAATGAATCAACCGCGTGTGTAGCTGTGATGGTCTCTTTCCGGCGGAGTCCGGGAAGTGAACACGGTCTTGTGTTATGTTTGAAAGTAAGTAGTCTCGGAATCACTTCTTGATCATTTCTAGCTTCTCGATCGTTGCGTTGCTTCTCTTCTCGCTCTTATTTGCGTATGTTAGCCACCATACTTGCTTAGTGCTTGCTGCAACTCCATCTCATTACCCTGTCCTACCCATAAGCTTAAATAGTCTTGATCTCGCGGGTGTGAGATTGTTGAGTCCTCGTGACTCACTGATACATCTCCAACGTATCTATAATTTTTGATTGCTCCATGCTATTATATTATCTATTTTGGATGTTAATGGGCTTATTTTTATACTTTTATATTATTTTTGGGACTAACCTATTAACCGGAGGCCCAACCCAAATTGTTGTTTTTTTTGCCTATTTTAGTGTTTCATTGAAACGGAATATCAAGTGGAGTCCAAACGGAATGAAACCTTCGGGAGCGTTATTTTTGGAACAAACGTGATCCAGGAGAGTTGGAGTGGACGTCAAGAAACAATCGAGGAGGCCACGAGGCACGGGGGTGCGCCCACCCCCTGGGAGCGCCCTCCACCCTCATGGGCCCCTCGTTGCTCCACCGACCTACTTCTTCCTCCTATATATAACCATATACCCCGCAAACATCCAGGAGCACCATGAAACGCTATTTCCACCGCCATAACCTTATGTACCCAGGAGATCCCATCTTGGGGCCTTTTTTGAAGCTCCTCCGGAGGGGGCATTGATCACGGAGGGCCTCTACATCAACTCCATGGCCTCTCCGATGATGTGTGAGTAGTTTACTTCAGACCTTCGGGTCCATAGCTAGTATCTAGATGGCTTCTTCTCTCTCTTTTATCTCAATACAAAGTTCTCCTCGATTTTCTTGGAGACCTATTCAGTGTAATCTTCTTTTGCAGTGTGTTTGTCGAGATTCGACGAATTGTGGGTTTATGATCAAGTCTATCTATGAACAATATTTGAATCTTCCCTGAATTCTTTTATGTATGATTGGTTTATCTTTGCAAGTCTCTTCGAATTATCAGTTTGGTTTGGCCTACTAGATTGATCTTTCTTGCAATGGGAGAAGTGCTTCGCTTTGGGTTCAATCTTGTGGTGCTCGATCCCAGTGACAGAAAGGGAAACAACACGTATTGTATTGTTGCCATCGAGGATAAAAAGGTGGGGTTTGCATCATATTGCATGAGTTTATCCCTCTACATCATTTCATGTTGCTTAAGGCGTTACTCTGTTCTTATGAACTTAATACTCTAGATGCATGCTAGATAGCGGTCGATGTGTGGAGTAATAGTAGTAGATGCAGAATCATTTCGGTCTACTTGTCACGGACGTGATGCTTATATAGATCATCATGCCTAGATATTCTCATAATTATTCGCTTTTCTATCAATTGCTCGACAGTAATTTTTTCACCCACCGTAATACTTATGCTATCTTGAGAGAAGCCACTAGTGAAACCTATGGCCCCCGGGTCTATTCTCCATCATACAAGTTTCCCATCTACTTTATTTTGCAGTCTTTTACTTTCAATCTGTACAATAAAAATACCAAAAATATTTTATCTTATTATTATTATCTCTATGAGATCTCACTCTTGCAAGTGGCCTGAAGGGATTGAAAACCCCTTTATCGCCTTGGTTGCGAGGTTCTTATTTGTGTGTGTAGGTATGAGGTGACTCGTGCGTAGTCTCCTACTGGATTGATACCTTGGTTCTCAATAACTGAGGGAAATACTTACGCTGATTTACTGCATCACCCTTTTCTCTTCAAGGGAAAACCAACGCAGTGCTCAAGAGGTAGCAAGAAGGATTTCTGGCACTGTTACCAGGGAGATCTACGCCAAGTCAAGACATACCAAGTACCCATCAGAACTCTTATCCTTCACATTACATTATTTTCCATTTGCCTCTCCTTTTCCTCTCCCCCACTTCACCATTGCCATTTTATTCGCCCTCTTTTCTGTTCGCCTCTTTCCTGTTTTCTTTGATGTCTTACTTCGCTCGTTTGGTTGGCATAGTTGTTTATTTATTGCTAAACAGAGAACCTAAGATCTATGGATCCTCATCCGCTTGCTAATCTTTTAAGAGATCCAATTATGATGAACCAATTGCTAGTGAGTTTTGTGCTCTAGATTATCTTTATGAAGTTCTTCTTGAAATTCGTGAATCTGAAAATTGTGATGAAGTACTTTATGGAGTGATTCACGATGGATCTTTGAATAGAAAGCATGATTGCAATGATGATAGTATAAATTCTATTAATGTCAATTGTGCTTATAATATGCAAAACCCTAAGCTTGGGGATGCTAGTTTTGCTATGTCTACTACTTGTTGCAATGATCATGATTGGGGTGATTCTTCTTATGATCTTGAAAAGTTATTTAAGCTCCATGATGAATATGAGATTTATTATAATGTTTGCAATAATATTGAAAGTGGGTTTGGAGAGGTCATGACTTTAGTCAATGTTAATCCCACTATTTTGGAAGAGTGTCAACTTTGCATGCATGTGGATCGTGTCGAAAATATTTTATGTGATAGCTGTTTTGTTGAATTTGCTTATGATCCTACATGTAATTATTATGAGAGAGGAAAATATGGTGGTAGAAATTTTCATGTTACTAAATTACCTCTCGTTATGTTGAGATTGCTATTGTTTCTTTCCGCTTCCTTGCATATGCTAGTTTTTGCTTACCATGATAATTTGTTTTCCTATAAGGTGCCTATGCATAGGAAGTATGTCAGACTTAGATGTGTTTGTCACGTGTTTTATGATGCTCTCTTTGTGCTCCAATTCTTGTCTTTCATGTGAGCATCGTTGAAATCTTATGCCTAGCTATAAGGCTTTAAAGAAAAGCGCTTGTTGGGAGACAACCAAATATTTTTCCTTGCTGTTATTCAATAAATAATTTATCTAGCCTCTGTTTTGGTTGTGTTTTTTGTGTTTAACTAGTGTTTGTGCCAAGTAGAACCGTTGGGAAGACTTGGGGAAAGTCTTTTTGATCTTGCTGTAAAAAACAGAAACTTTAGCGCTCACGAGAATTGCTGCCATTTTTATTGGAGAGTGCTATTTAGTTAATTCTTTTTGAATATGATTAATATATAAATTCCTCACGTCCAGCAATTTATTTTAGAATTTTTGGGGTTCGAGAAGTTTGCGTTAGTTACAGATTACTAAAGACTGTTATGTTTTTGATAGATTCTGTTTTTCGTGTGTTGTTTGCTTATTTTGATGAATCTATGGCTAGTAAAAGAGTTTATAAACCATAGAGAAGTTGGAATACAGTAGGTTTAACACCAATATAAAAAAGAATGAGTTCATTACAGTACCTTGAAGTGGTGTTTTGTTTTCTTTCGCTAACGGAGCTCACGAGATTTTCTTGTTAAGTTTTGTGTTGTGAAGTTTTCAAGTTTTGGGTAAAGATTTGATGGATTACGAAACAAGGAGTGGCAAGAGCCTAAGCTTGGGGATTCCCATGGCACCCCAAGGTAAAATACAAGGACACCAAAAATCCTAAGCTTGGGGATGCCCCGGAAGGCATCCCCTCTTTTGTCTTCGTTCATCGGTAACTTTACTTGGAGCTATATTTTTGTTCGCCACATGATATGTGTTTTGCTTGGAGCGTCTTGTATGATTTGAGTCTTTTCTTTTTAGTTTACCACAATCATCCTTGCTGTACACACCTTTTGAGAGAGACACACATGAATTGGAATTTATTAGAATACTCTATGTGCTTCACTTATATCTTTTGAGCTATATAGTTTTTGCTCTAGTGCTTCACTTATATATTTTAGAGCACGGTGGTGGTTTTATTTTATAGAAATAATTGATCTCTCATGCTTCACTTATATTATTTTGAGAGTCCTTTAGAACAACATGGAAATTTGCTTTTAGGCATAATAAAAACTTTCATATAAGTGCATTGAATACTAAGAGAAGTTTGATACTTGATGATTGTTTTGAGATATGGAGATGGTGATATTAGAGTCATGCTAGTTGAGTAGTTGTGAATTTGAGAAATACTTGTGTTGAAGTTTGTGATTCCTGTAGCATGCACGTATGGTGAACCGCTATGTGATGAAGTCGGAGCATGATTTATTTATTGATTGCCTTCCTTATGAGTGGCGGTCGGGGACGAGCGATGGTCTTTTCCTACCAATCTATCCCCCTAGGAGCATGCACGTAGTACTTTGTTTCCTTAACTAATAGATTTTTGTAATAAGTATGTGAGTTCTTTATGAATAATGTTGAGTCCATGGATTATACGCACCCTCACCCTTCCACCATTGCTAGCCTCTCTAGTACCGCGCAACTTTCGCCGGTACCATAAACCCACCATATATCTTCCTCAAAACAGCCACCATACCTACCTATTATGGCATTTCCATAGCCATCCCGAGGTATATTGCCATGCAACTTTCCACCGTTCTGTTTGTTATGACACGCTTCATCATTGTCATATTTCTTTGCATGATCATGTAGTTGACATCGCATTTGCAGCAAAGCCACCGTTCATAATTCTTTCATACATGTCACTCTTGATTCATTGCATATCCCGGTACACTGCCGGAGCCATTCACATAGAGCCATATTTTGTTCTAAGTATTGAGTTGTAATTCTTGAGTTGTAAGTAAAAAGAAGTGTGATGATCATCATTATTAGAGCATTGTCCCAGTGAGCAAAGGATGATGGAGACTATGATTCCCCCACAAGTCGGGATGAGACTCCAAACGAAAAAGAGGTCAAAAAAAAGAAGGCCCCCAAAAATGTGAGAGAAAAAGAGAGAAGGGACAATGTTACTATCCTTTTTCCACACTTGTGCTTCAAAGTAGCACCATGATCTTCATGATAGAGAGTCTCCTATGTTGTCACTTTCATAAACTAGTGGGAATTTTACATTATAGAACTTGGCTTGTATATTCCACTGATGGGCTTCCTCAAATTGCCCTAGGTCTTCGTGAGCAAGCAAGTTGGATGCACACCCACTTAGTTTCTTTTCTTGAGCTTTCATACATTTATAGCTCTAGTGCATCTGTTGCATGGCAATCCCTACTCACTCACATTGATATCTATTGATGGGCATCTCCATAGCCCGTTGATACGCCTAGTTGATGTGAGACTATCTTCTCCTTTTTGTCTTCTCCACAACCACCATTCTATTCCACCATAGTGCTATATCCATGACTCACGCTCATATATTGCGTGAAGATTGAAAAAGTATGAGAACATCAAAAGTATGAAACAATTGCTTGTCTTGTCATCGGGGTTGTGCATGATTTAATATTTTGTGTGATGAAGATAGAGCATAGCCAGACTATATGATTTTGTAAGGATAACTTTCTTTGGCCATGTTATTTTGAGAAGACATAATTGCTTAGTTAGTATGCTTGAAGTATTATTATTTCTATGTCAATATTAAACTTTTATCTTGAATCTTTTGGATCTGAACATTCATGCCACAATAAAGAAAAATTACATTGGGAAATATGCTAGGAAGCATTCCACATCAAAATGTCTATTTTTATCATTTACCTACTCGAGGACGAGCAGGAATTAAGCTTGGGGATGCTTGATACGTCTCCAACGTATCTATAATTTTTGATTGCTCCATGCTATTATATTATCTATTTTGGATGTTAATGGGTTTAACCGGAGGCCCAACCCAAATTGCTGTTTTTTTTGCCTATTCTAGTGTTTCGCCGAAAAGGAATATCAAACGGAGTCCAAATGGAATGAAACCTTCGGGAGCGTTATGTTTGGAACAAACGTGATCCAGGAGACTTGGAGTGGACGTCAAGAAACAATCAAGGAGGCCACGAGGCAGGGGGCGCCCCCGGGCACGCACTCCACCCTCGTGGGCCCCTCGTTGCTCCACTGACCTACTTCTTCCTCCTATTTATATATCCATATACCCCGCAAACATCCAAGAGCACCACGAAACCTTATTTCCACCGCTGCAACCTTCTGTACCCAAGAGATCCCATCTTGGGGCCTTTTCCGGAGCTCCGCCGGAGGGGGCATTAATCATGGAGGGCCTCTACATTAACTCCATGGCCTCTCCGATGATGTGTGAGTAGTTTACTTCAGACCTTCGGGTCCATAGCTAGTAGCTAGATGGCTTCTTCTCTCTCTTTGGATCTCAATACAAAGTTCTCCTCAATTTTCTTGGAGATCTATTCGATGTAATCTTCTTTTGTGGTGTGTTTGTCGAGATCCGATGAATTGTGGGTTTATGACCAAGTCTATCTATGAACAATATTTGAATCTTCTCTGAATTCTTTTATGTATGATTAGTTTATCTTTGCAAGTCTCTTCGAATTATCAGTTTCGTATGGCCTACTAGATTGATCTTTCTTGCAATGGGAGAAGTGCTTAGCTTTGGGTTCAATCTTGCGGTGCTCGATCCTAGTGACAGAAAGGGAAATGACACGTATTGTATTGTTGCCATCGAGGATAAAAAGATGGGGTTTACATCATATTGCATGAGTTTATCCCTCTACATCATGTCATCATGTCATCATAATGTGTTACTCTGTTCTTATGAACTTAATACTCTAGATGCATGCTGGATAGCGGTCGATGTGTGGAGTAATAGTAGTAGATGCAGAATCATTTCGGTCTACTTGTCACGGACGTGATGCCTATATACATGATCATGCCTAGATATTCTCATAATTATTCGCTTTTCTATCAATTGCTTGACAGTAATTTGTTCACCCACCGTAATACTTATGCTATCTTGAGAGAAGCCACTAGTGACACCTATGGCCCCCGGGTCTATTATCCATCATACAAGTTTCCCATCTACTTTATTTTGCAATCTTTTACTTTCAATCTATATCATAAAAATACCAAAAATATTTATCTTATTATTATTATCTCTATGAGATCTCACTCTTGCAAGTGGCCGTGAAGGGATTGACAACCCCTTTATCACGTTGGTTGCGAGGTTCTTATTTGTGTGTAGGTACGAGGTGACTCGCGCGTGGTCTCCTACTAGATTGATACCTTTGTTATCAAAAACTGAGGGAAATACTTACGCTGCTTTACTGCATCACACTTTCCTCTTCAAGGGAAAACCAACGCATTGCTCAAGAGGTAGCACTCACAGATACTTCCAAACAGTTGCAGGTGCTGATGATACTAGTGCAGGTGACGCAGCCAAGCTCAAGTGGGAGCTCGATGAAGATCTTGTCGATGTTTTGTGTCTTTTCTGGTTGATCAGTAGTGGAGCCCAGTTGGGACGACCGGGGATCTAGCATGTGGGGTTGTCTTCTTTTATTTTGGTTCCGTAGTCGGACCTTGATTGTACTCTAGATGATGTATGTTTAACTTATTATTTGTGTGAAGTGGTGATTGTAAGCCAACTCTTTATCCCTTTCTTATTCAGTACATGGGATTGTGTGAAGATTACCCCACTTGTGACTAAACCACCATGCAGTTATGCCTCTAAGTCATGCCTTGATACGTGGGAGATATAGCCGCATCGTGGGCGTTATAAGTTGGTAATCAGAGCCATCCCCGACTTAGTAGCCTCCTGCTTGGTCGAATCGCTGACGTTGTTGAGTCTAGAACAAAATATTTTGAGTCTTAGGATTATATATATCGGATATTAGGATTCTTTTTACTCCTCAGTCCCTTCGTCGCTCTAGTGAGGCCTCTTGATGTAGAAGTTTTGACTTATCTCTCCTCAAATTTCACGAATTTTTTTAGGATCACGCGTGTATCTTGGAATCATTCCGATAGTCTTGTGACGAGAACATTGTTCTTGATGCCTCCTGACATTTAGGGGTTGTGGAAGTGTCCCGGGGAGTTGAGCTCCGAGGTGTTTTCGTCACAATTTTATTGTTGCAGTTCTGGAATACCTGAGTTCGCCGACATCGAAAATCTTTTTTATGCAGTTGTTGGTGAGATAACCTTGACGCACCCAGTACTGGGGCGGGAGTTCGGGAGTATTGCCATAACTCGTATAACGGATGCTTTTCGAAGCTTGAGGTACATGATTTGCGAAGGTTTCTTGGTTATGTGTTGAAGGATGGATACAACTGGATGTAGGGATTGTTAGTTTGGGTGAGATATTATGCTTGCCCTGTATCCCCAACACATGATTGCATAACCAGAAAGTTTCGGGAGTTTATAAGTGGGAATTCAAGTATCACGTAGGATATCTTTCCAACAGACACATGATACGATATGGGATCTATCATATGTTTGTTTCCGACTTATTTTGCAAGCCAAATCCTTTGTTTTGTTTTGAGTTGTGGTATTCGAGTTGCTTCAATGTCAAGTGTTGATTCCATACCTTTCCTAAGCGGTGTTCTCATATTTCTATGTGAATACTAATCCTTCATGATAATCGAGATTGTCATGCCAATTCTTTTCAACATTCGTAAGATCACCCCTCAGTTTTCAACATTCGTAAGATCACCCCTCAGTTTTTTCCCAACGGTGTTCGTTTCTTTCGTTCCAAGTTGTCTTTGTTTTTCCTGCGCTCCCACCCTTTTTCTTCAAGGACTCAGACTTCTTAATCAAGTATCCTTTTTATTGATGTGAAGTCTCATCATTATTTTACTTCAATGTTCTTACCCGGTGGTTCTCATGAAGATGCTATACAACTCTATCATTCTTCGTTCTCTGTTCTTCCCTGGAGAGCTATCAAGCTTCGGTGTGGATTATATCTCTTCCTTTCGTTTCACATGTTTTCCAATGTTGGAATGTCTTATCCAAGGCTCTCTTATTTATTTATCTCTCTATATTCATATCCGGAGTGCTGAAGATGTCTTAGAAGATTCATGTTTCCATTCTTAATCCATTCAAGCTATTTCGAGGTTGTTATCTCATTCATGCCATTTAATCGAACCACTGCAATCTATCTTTTAAAATCACTTCAACGGTGTATCTTTGAGTGGGTCCTAACCCACAGGTCTTTTCCCAGGATCTTTCATGACTCTTCTAATTTTTCAGAGTTATTCGCAAATTCTTTTCAAGGTGTGACGTTAGAATGAATTAGCATCAGTCATATGTCTTTCTCCAAGATCTTTCAAATTCTTTTCATTGTTGGCTCAACCTCTTCGTTTTTGATTCTCCCGGAGTGTATAAACAATTCATGGTGGTGTTTCTTGTTATCATTCTCAGCTTGGAAGACCGAAGAAGGGTTTCTCTTGAATCTTGGTCCGTTCTCTTGAAGATTCATGGTTCTAGCTTCATGCCATCCTCATATTTGTTCCGATCGTGAGAAAATCTTTTCATACCTATCCGGAGAATTTCATGAGTTGTTTTTATTTCTTGATATTCTAAAAGCCATCATTTCAGAAGTTTTCTTTGTTCTAAGTTTTCAGCTTCGTTCTCGAATTATGCTAAATTGACGTCACTTCATTCATTCTCCAATTCGTCTGGTGCATCGTTCAAGTATTCTCTAATCAACTCGTGATCTTGTTGTCGGTGTCAAAACCAGCGGATCTCGGGTAGGGGGTCCCGAACTGTGCGTCTAAGGCGGATGGTAACATGAGGCAGGGGACACAATGTTTACCCAGGTTCGGGCCCTCTCGATGGAGGTAATACCTTACGTACTGCTTGATTGATCTTGATGATATGAGTATTACAAGAGTTGATCTACCACGAGATCGTAGAGGCTAAACCCTAGAAGCTATCCTATGATTATGATTGTTGTTGTCCTACGGACTAAACCCTCCGGTTTATATAGACACTGGAGGGGGCTAGGGTTACACAGAGTCGGTTACAAGGGAGGAGATCTACATATCCGAATTGCCAAGCTTGTCTTCCATGCAAAGGAGAGTCCCACCCGGACACGGGACGAAGTCTTCAACCTTGTATCTTCATAGTCCAACAGTCTGGCTGAAGAATATAGTCCGGCTGTCCGAGGACCCCTTAATCCAGGACTCCCTCAGTAGCCCCTGAACCTGGCTTCAATGACGATGAGTTTGGCGTGCAGATTGTCTTCGGCATTGCAAGGCGGGTTCCTCCTCCGAATACTCCACAGAAGATTTTTGAACACAAGGATCGTGTCCGGCTCTGCAAAACAAATTCCACATACCACCGTAGAGAGTATAATATTTCCACAAATCTGTTGACAACTTTTCATAACATGACATCACGCCATGGCCCGGTCATTATTCGAACCGTTTTTCTCAACCAGCTACTACACATATTGCGAGGCGGTTTTCGTGGCACGTCTTGTCGAAGCAGAGATCGTGTCCCCTTATCACGGGATTCTCATCAATACGGGTGTGGGTAACCGAACCGCGCCATCTATTGTGGTGCTTGGGGAATAAGCGAGTTTACCAGGCAAGTGGGGAGGCACATAGTTTCTTCTGCCTTTATAAAGGGACAAGGACTCCTCCTTTTCACCCATGCCTTCTTCTTCCCCGATCCATTCCCCCTCGCCCGAGCTCCAGCGCCCGAGCATTCGTCTTCTCTGCCCACAAAGGCCTTCCGAAAATGTCCGGATCCGGAGCAGGAGGCAAGTGGATGGCCTCTATCGTCCAGGAGAAGCATATCAAAAAGCTTCGGGAGGCCGGGTATCTGGCCAAAAAAACTGTCCACCATCTCCCGACGGCGGGACAGATTGTTCCCACTCCGGAACCCCAAGAGAGGGTTGTATTCCTCCCTCACTTTGTCCGCGGGCTAGGTTTTCCCCTTCACCCGTTCGTCCGCGGCATCATGTATTATTACGGGATCGATTTTCATGATCTATCCCCCAATTCCTTCCTCAACATCTCGACATTCATCGTCGTGTGCGAGGCTTTTCTATGCATCTCGCCACACTTTGGCTTATGGCTGAAGACCTTTAATGTGAAGCCCAAGGTGGTGAGCGGCGAGCACGCCGAGTGCGGGGGCGCCATGGTGAGCAAGATGCCCAACGTCACATGGCCAACAGGTGCCTTTAATGATTCCGTCAAAGAGTGGCAACAGTAGTGGTTTTACATCACTGAGCCGCGCGGCACGGAATGGGCCGCTGCTCCAGAGTTCAGATCCGGAGCCCCTCTGCGGCTTACGTCCTGGCCCAAGAAGGTCCTGAACTAGTCTTCGTCCGACGAACTGTCTATGCTCCAGACGCGCGTTAAAGATATGGAAGACAAGAAAATCGAACTTGTCAATGTAGTCCATGTGATGTTAGTTCGCCGGATCCTGCCTTGTCAGCACCGGACTTGCAATCTCTGGGAATTCGATCCGACCAAGCACCAGACCCTGCGAAAGCTCTTTGGCTCCTCCCATGAAGACATCTGGAAGGTGCTTTTCAAGTCCGGCAAATCATGGCCGGACTCGGTCGAGGACCGCGGGTATAAATTGTCCCGCCCTGCAAGCTCGGTAAGTTTTTACGCGTTTCCCCACATAACCCAGGGGAAATGCTCAATGTGTTTTTCTCAACTCCCCTAGGGTTGGACGAAGAAGGCAGGGCAGATCCACTTTCCGGCCCCATTACCCGAAGAATCGGCTGGCCCACTTCTGACGAAGATGCTGGTCCTAGCGCCGTACAAGGCGCCGAAGAAGAAGACTGAGAAGGATGCCAAAAAGACCCGGGGCGGCCTTCGTTGCCACGGCACTTCAGACACAATATCCGAAGGCTCCAACGTCCGTTATGCCTCCGAAGAGGACGAGGAGGAGGAGGAAGATGAATCCCCAGTAGGGGGAAGAAAGAAGAGGGCGGCCTCCATACACTTGGAGGCCGAGTCGCCTAAAAGGGGAAGAGCTCCTCTTCCGGAAGAGCCACTGCCGCCGCCGACGGCAGCCCAGCGTGGGATCCCAGGGCCCAGCCCCTGGTGAATTCGTGAGTATAAGATCCGAACACGCTTATGCGTCCAAACTCATCATGGCATAATATTTTAACCTAAGCTATGTTTTCTGTAGTCCGGCGAAGTCCCGCACCGAACGATCCTCATCAGAGGATTCGCTGAGCTCGGATGCTGTAGAGAGCGGGACACCCCCGAAGGCCCCTTCCCCCAAATATGTGCATAACAATGAGGCTTCATCCCAGAGGGACCCTGGCCAAGGAGGGGGGAAGAGATCATGAAAGCGGCGCCTGGAGGCCAAACTTCGGGGGCCGGAGACATGGGGGAGAAGATTCCCATGGAAGTCGACAGCTGGAGCCATCTTGAATTCGGCTCCCAGCCGGACGCAATTCCAGAGACCAATATGGCTCCAGAATCAAGCAGGCGGCCTCCCTTGGCTGGAGGGGGCGTGCCTGATCCACCAGCAATCTCTGTCCAGCCAGAGGTGCCGGATGTTTTGCTGGCGGCGCTGAAGAGCGCCTCCATCATCGATGAACATCGTGCCCTGATGGGTGCGGTGATTAAGGAGATTCAGTCTGCTGAGAGTGGACTAAATGAAGCCTGTATCAGCCTTATAAGAGGCTTTGAGGAATGTTTTATGAGGTTTCGAAGAGTGTCATAGTATGGATAGTAGCCCCTGATACACTCTTCGGTCAAGAAAGTACCGGACAGAGGATCAATTTTATTTTCGCACGAAGACTCACTTGATGACATATGTCTCTCTTCTTTTATAAGTAGGCGTCTGCAGCGGCTACTGCCTCTCATGCTGCGGAGGTCTCCGGACTGAATAAAAGTCTCGAGCGGGCCGAAGAAGAACTTGGCCAGTTGAAAATGTAGTTGGAGGATAAACAAGGTATGTGCAAGCCTTGTTCGCGATCAGTGCGAACAAATTCTTAGTATGATAACATATGTTTCATTATTTGTGCCAGGGGCGATGACCGAAGTCGAGGCTCTGAGGAGGGCTATTGCCGAGGCCGAGGAAAAGGCAGCCACAGAGCAGGCTCTTCATGAGAAGCACGAGGCCAGGGTTATTGAAGCTGAGCAGGAGCTTCAAGAGTCCGTGAAGAAATGCGAGACCTTGGAGCTGAGTTTAACGGAGAAAGAATCCAAACTCGCCAGGGCTCATCAGGCCGTGCGCGATGCCCAGGGGGAAACCCAAGGCGCCCTGCAGGAGATCCAAGAGGCGAGGACAATCGCGGCGGGTAAGGCTTTTTTCCATGTAAAGCAGGTATTTGAGGAGAAAATCATGTATCTAATTTTGAGTTCGGATTTCTCCAGGGGTATTTGCGGAACTGCCCCACAGCATATCGGATGCCGCTGAATTCTAGCAAGCTGAAGAAGGGAACACTGCGGATAAGCTCTTCTGGTCGCAGTATCTGGCACCAAATTATCCGGTGCCTTTTCCCGACCAACTAAAACATCTGATCGAACTGCATATGGCGGCCGAACTAGCCATGAGGGATTTGATTATCCGGCTATGGCCTGCCGAGCCGATTTCAGGAAGCTACTTTGGGCTCGTGAAGCGGCTTGTGAGTGTCTGCCCTCGACTTGACATCATCAAGCGGTCGGTCTGTATAGAGGGTGCGCGATTGGCCTTCGCCCGTGCAAAGGTGCACTGGGGGAAGATGGATGCTGAAAAGCTGATGACCGAGGGACCGCCAGAGGGGAAGGAGCACCGCAAGCCCGAATTATATTATGAAAGTGTCCTAAAAGGATCCTGCCTAGCGGCGGAGCAATGCACCAAGGATATTATATTTCCATGAATACAATCATGTTGTCCTTTGTAATGTTGAACAAGGTCATTTCTATTATTTATTGCTTGTTATATAAAAGTTTATCCTCCTGCGCGGCCGTTTTATAAGTTAAACCTGAGAGTTGGCCAGTCGTCGGCTTCTGCCCCCATGTAGGAAGTACGGGGGTGTTCGGGATAAACCTGGTCACTCTTTATCCCAGTTTTGGGTCCTTTGAAGGAGGTGTTCAGCACAACGAACCAGGCAATAAGACTATAGGTGTTTATCACTCTCACTTAGCCATAGGAGCTTTATAAAAGGAAGGTAGGCGCAACCCTTGGTGTTCCGAAGACCGTACGAGGGGCTATATAGGCACCTGATCGGAAGAAAAGCCGATCCATCGCACGCTCATTGGTTATGGCATTATGCGGGAGAAATCCTTAAAGATTTTACAACCTCTCCAACAGCTGACCAGCTCTCGCCGTATCATGATAGTCAGTTTTCGGCTTTCTCTACTGAGGTGCTCGTCCGGAAGAACTGGGACACAATCACAGTAGTTCTCCCTGTGCCACCTTAGCTGATATAGCGGAACGTAAGGCAGCAAAACATGGGAGCCGGGCAAACCCAACATTTGACCCAAGACATGACTTGGAGCTAATGCATATAATGCTATAAGTTCGGAGTGCCGAACTTCCATGAAGGTGTTCAGACTTTATTGCCGTATTATGGGTAGACCGAAGCCCCTGGCATATTTAAAGCATATCGCGGTGTATGGATGCCGCTTGATAAAAGAATTTCAATAAGAAATAACAGCAAATAAGCGTTATATAAGTCCACATGTTGTATTTGAATAGTACGTCGATGCGTGTGAGTACATGTAATGTGGTAAAAAAGAAATATGACTATGGAACCTACTGAGACCAGGGGGAAGAAGTTGTGTGCGGATCCGGAGTATAGTCGGATGGTCATCGCGGGGAATATCTAAGGATTCCCTTGCGCGTTCGAGCTGCTTCCATATCGCTAGTCCTGGTCTGCGCAAAGTTAAACCTGCAAACAAAATGTAAGAAATGCTTGTGTGCCGCAGAGCGGTTGAGCCGCGGTATGTGGCATGTCCTGGCTTTCGCCGAAGTGTTTAATTGAGCTCTGGACGAGCCGGGCTATCCTGCCGCGAAATATTTCGAAGTCCTTTAGCGGTGTCTAGGAGTATAGGTGCCGTTTACCACGTTCACCATTTGGATTTGCGGGGGAAATTTCTTTTGCCCTCCTGTACTTGGTGATCTGGGCTCCTCATCGCCATCGTCGCTTTGAGACCCCTTATCTTTGTTTTTGGCACCTGACCTGCCGGCTTGTTTGAAGACCCAACATTCTCTGTTGGTATGATTGGCTAGTGTTCCTGGGGTGCCATGAATTTGGCATGGGAAGTCGAGTATGCTGTCCAGACTGGATGACCCCGAATTGTCATTTGTGAGTGGCCCGTTTTGCTGACTGGATGTAGAGCCCTTAAATCCGGCATTGATTGCCGTATCTTTGGTGTTTCCACCATTTTTTTGGCACTTGTGTTTGTTGCGTCGGGATTTGCCATTGCTATCTCTGGCTTCTGATGTGCCAGGGTTGCTTGCTGTGTTGTTGATACGGTCCAACCAGCTATCTTCGCCCGTGCAAAAGCGGGTCATGAGTGTCATGAGGGCTGCCATGGATTTTGGCTTCTCTTGGCTGAGATGTCGGGCGAGCCACTCGTCATGGATGTTATGTTCAAAGGCCGCTAGGGCTTCGGCATCCGGACAGTCGACAATTTGGTTCTTTTTAGTTAGGAACCGAGTCCAGAATTTCCTGGCTGACTCTCCGGGCTGCTGTTTTATGTGACTTAAATCGTCAGCATCCGGTGGCCGCACATAAGTGCCCTGGAAGTTGTCCAGGAATGCGTCTGCCAGGTTCTCCCAACTTCCGATGGAGTTTTCTGGCAAGCTATTCAGCCAATGCCGAGCCGGCCCTTTCAGCTTTAGCGGGAGATACTTGATGGCGTGTAGATCATCCCCGCGGGCCATGTGAATGTGGAGGAAGAAATCCTCTATCCATACCGCAGGGTCTGTGGTGCCGCATATGATTCAGTGTTTACAGGTTTAAACCCTTCTAGGAATTCATGATTCATTACTTCATCAGTGAAGCATAGGGGGTGTGCAGCGCCTCTGTGCCGGGCTATATCACGACGTAGTTCATAGGAGTCTTGTATGTTCTGTTCGGCCCGGCCGGATTTGCTTTTAGTATATCCGGCGTGATGGTTGTCGTTGCGTGTTGGGGCACGCCCCCGTGATCCGTAGATCGATCTTTTACATCCCGATTTGTTTTCCAATACTTCTCGCAGGTCCTGTGTGTTACCCCGGGCCTTGGTATTTTTGTTTGACTGGCGACGGGGTGCGGTCTGGACTTCGGGCTGATATGCCGCTTTGTCTCGGCCATGAGGTGGCCGGTCAGCCGCATCATACGCTGGTGGTGTAGGCTTTAATGCTTCCTCCTCGAGTTGGGGTAGCAACCTGCGCTTTGGGTAACTTTTGGTTGGGCGCTTGAGTCCGTATTCCTCGGCTGTCAGTACCTCAGTCCATCTGTCCTCTAGCAAATCTTGATCAACTTGAAGCTGCTGTTGCTTTTTCTTCAGGCCTTTTGCTGTGGCTATAAGCTAGCGCTTAAAGCGCTCCTGTTCAACGGGATCCTCAGGCACGATAAATTCTTCGTCACCGAGGCTCACCTCGTCATTGGAGAGGGGCATGTAATTGTCATCCTCTGATTCTCTATCTGCCGCCTGTTCCTTGGGGCTAGCTTGCCCATCCTCCTGCTCAAAGTCTGGCTGGAGGGGATTGTCTTCGTCTTCGGCACTGTCCGCAGCGCTATCGTCTCTTGTGCCGGTATCGCTGCTTTTGCTATGGCGGGGCTTAGAGCGGAGCCGATGACGCCGGTGCTTAAATTGCTTCTCGAGGGGATTATCCTCCGTTGCCTTCGGTTTCTTTGGGTGTGTCCACCATGTATATATCATATGATGAGGTGGCTATCTAGCGCCCTGTGGGCGGTGGTTCCTGTTCTTCTCCTGCATCGTCGTCCATACCGTTGATGTCTTCGGAGCCGAAATCAAGCATGTCGGTTAAGTCGTCGACAGTGGCTATTAAGTGGGTGGCGGGTGGGTAATGAATTTCTTTGTCATCCGCTTCCCACTCAAGCCAGACATAGTTCGGCCACGGGTCTCCTGACAAGGAGAGAGACCTCAGTGAATTTAGTACGTCGCCCAAGAGCGAGTGCTGAAAGATATCCGCAGAGGTAAACTCCATGATCGGTGCCCAATCAGATTCGATAGGCACAGACGTAGGCGGTTTAGTGCCTATGGCCGGGGACGAATCCAAGGGTCCGACAACACAGGTCTCATATGGTGTGAAGTCAGTATTTGGCTCTATCGCCGCTGGGTGTGCGGCCTCCGTGGCGGGGTCCATCCGCCAGTCCTTAGACGGCACGAGCTGCTTCGGATTGAGGGTCGGAGTAGCCAAAGGTGTAATCTCACGAACACCGTCCGACGGCAGAGCTAAGTCATGCTCGTCGTGACTGTGAGGCGCACCTGACACGGGCTCGAATCCGTCGAAGATCAAGTCTCCGCGGATGTCGGCAGTATAGTTTAAGTTTCCAAACCTGACCTGACGGCCAGGGGCGTAGCTCTCGATCTGCTCCAGATGGCCAACCGAGTTGGCCCGCAGTACGAAGCCGCCGAATACGAAGATCTGTCCGGGGAGAAAAACCTCACCTTGGACCGCATCGTTGCCGATGATTGAAGGAGCCATCAAGCCTTACGGTGACGACACAGTGGAACTCTCAATGAAAGCACCAATGTCGGTGTCAAAACTGGCGGATCTCGGGTAGGGGGTCCCGAACTGTGCGTCTAAGGCGGATGGTAACAGGAGGTAGGGGACACAATGTTTACCCAGGTTCGAGCCCTCTCGATGGAGGTAATACCCTACGTCCTGCTTGATTGATCTTGATGATATGAGTATTACAAGAGTTGATCTACCACGAGATCATAGAGGCTAAACCCTAGAAGCTAGCCTATGATTATGATTGTTGTTGTCCTACGGACTAAACCCTCCAGTTTATATAGACACCAGAGGGGGCTAGGGTTACACAGAGTCGGTTACAAGGGAGGAGATCTACATATCCGAATTGCCAAGCTTGCCTTCCACGCAAAGGAGAGTCCCACCCGGACACGGGATGAAGTCTTCAATCTTGTATCTTCATAGTCCAACAGTCCGGCCGAAGAATATAGTCCGGCTGTCCAAGGACCCCCTAGTCCAGGACTTCCTCACTCGTCGTTCCCTTGTATAATCTTCGTGCGTTTGTAATGCTTTCCGGAGAGTCATTCTCTTTTCATCATTCGTTTCAATCCTTATGGTGGTTCATTGAGGACCTTCCCAAGTTTGCGCTATATATCTCCTCAATCCTTTTCATGAGGAATAAGTTGCACGCCAAATCCGTTTGTCGTCAATTAAATTTGATGAGGATAAGCATAACATAATTCTTATTCTCATTTATCATGGTCAAGCAATTCCTTCCTTCAGAGATTGTTCATGATGAATAATTTCTCGGTTCTAAGTTGTTCGTCTTTTGTTTTCTGGAGTTCCAAGTTTCCAAGGCCATCTCGCCGGAACCTCCATCTAAATCACTACAAGGCTTTAATCTTATTCTTTTCATCCTTCAATTCTATCTCATCGTCGTTTTCTTACTGGAGTTCTTCATGATGGTTCATCAAGGATTTCATTCATTCTTCAAGTGTTCTTCAAGATTCTTTTTGGGACGTGCTCAAGTATTCTTCATCTTGCATTCGAAGTGCAATTCTTTTTATCTTATGTTTTGAGGTGGTGTTATGTCATTCTTGATAATTTCTCGTGTTTCATGATTCATAAGTTGTCAAGAATGAGATATTTTAAAACCACCATTTTCTCCTCGTTCAGGAGATATTTGCAACCCATAAATCTCTTAGTTGGAGTTTTCTTGGTATAGATTACACATAAAGCCTTCCATTAGGAATGTTGCTAATTGTGTTGCTTATCTATGATCCAAGTTTTCGCCTTCTCACCTCGGTGTAAGAAGCTTTCTCTCTTTTGTGGCTCTCAATCAAACCAATTGTTTCCGTTAGTGGCCGGTTGTCACCTCATAAATTTGAGATGTTTTCCATAAGTCCACAACAAGCTTGTGCTTTTCGTTGTTGATGTCCCAACAACTCCGTTCAATCCTTCTTTTTAAATAGGCTCTTTCAAATTCAATTGTGGTACAAGTTGTTGTTCTCTTCTCCGTTCTCTTAATTCCACTCTTTCATTTGTCCCGAAGGCATTGTGTTATTGCTCTCGTCAAATACCATCCCATCTTATCAAGTTCATATTGTATTCCTTCCTCCTAATTTCAGTCGGAGTGCTGCCCAAATTCCTTCCTCCGTATTCCTTTTCTATCTCGTTTTAGCCAGAGTGGTTTCGAATTCTGTCCTGTTCCTTGAGCTCTTGATTCATGTCTTTGAAACCTTCAAGGTTCTCCTCGTGTTCATTTTCCCTCTTTTTACCAGAGTGCTTTCAATTTCGTTCATCCTCATGGTGCATTCTTTCAAGTTCCAATCTCAAGGTTCTTTGGTTTCACTCGTTTGTCAAAGAAGCAACTTAGTTTTACCTCTTCTCTTCCTCTTTCCTTTCTCTCCGGTGCCATCCTAGATCTCGGGACGAGATCCTCTTGTAGTGGTCGAGTGTTGTAACGCCCTGAGACCGATGCGCCAGGTGTTTTCCAGTTATTCGCCGACGTTGCCATGTCATTTGCTTGCGTGTTGCATTTCATCATGTCATCATGTGCATTGCATCATGTCATCATGCCATCATGTCTTTAATCTTTCCAAACTCAACTAAATAAATTGCATGGATATTCGATCCATTTAAACCAAGGGAATTCACATGGTGATTCTCTTTATAACATATCCTCCCAATATATTAGGGAGCTATATTAAATATTTCATTAATTTGGAATTCACCATAACACAGTTGCAAAATATCCCAATGCCTTTGTTATCTTAATTCTTGGTCTCCAACCTTGCCATATATTCTTTCATCATATTCCGGAGCTCCACCAAAAATCCGAACATTTTTGGACCTTCCTTTTACCAAGTCCTAGTTCAGACCCATTTGAATTAAATTCAAATGAGTTTGAATTTACATCTTTCAATCATGACCTTTTCTATTTTCTCAGAACAAGCATATTTTTGTGAGTCCCGGAAAATAATCCCATGCCCAAACTCTTTAACCTTTTCTTCACTCCTTTTTTTATTTCTTTGCATTTATTTTTTCATGCCCAAACTCCCATGCCCATATTTTTGTAAGACTAGGGGGCGGTGAGGCCTGCGCGGCAGCACAGCCGGCCACAGGAGGCGGGAGCAGATGGTCCCGCCGGTGCTGGATTTAGCGGCTGGAGCAAGAAGATCAGAGATTGAAGAAACATGACGGTCGTTGGATTGACATCCAATGGTTACGTCTGCTAGAATTGTTTGTTGTCGTATATAATAAGTAAAAAGTCTTGCATACGCGTCAACTTAATAGGCCCACAAGTCAGACCATTCCCTATTTTTTTAATAATTTATATATAGCGCATTGCAACTTCTTGTGCAATTTATTGCAGTTCGTTTTTTGTTGGCCAGGGCCAGGGTTAAAAACTTAAACGAAATTTCACATATTTCTATGGGTTCCAAACTATTTTTAATACCGAAATGTCGAGTCAGATTTAAAGTACTTTGAATATACTCCCTCCGTTCCTTTATGTTAGGTGCATTTTTTACTAAAATTTCACAATGTAAGGTGTATTTGTTGTAATCCCATATAACCCCTCGTTTACCCCTCCAACACCACATACATGGTAAGCTATCCCCGTGACGCTAAAATGAAGCGAATCACTCAATGCGTTTGTTGGAAAAAAGGGCCCATCATTAGTTAGGAAAATGTATCCCATGCAATCCCATTTTTTAGTATTTCCTCTTTGAGAGCATACAAACCATCTTTCTCTACCTCGTCGAAGCCTTCTCTAGAGAATAGAAAACATCTGACGAATTAAAATACTCAACTGACGCCCTTTCTCTTCCACCATGGGTCCGTTCAAGGTAGAGGAAGATAGGTTCCACTCATCGCTGCATGTTTTCAGCCAAGAGGATGATCCGTCTATGGAACTGTTCAGTTAGGTGGAAGAAACAGATGAGTCGTTGGGCCTGTTTAGTGAGGTCCAAGACCATGGCCAGTGTCTCGCTGAGGACTCCTCGCCTGCGTTGTCGGACGTGAAGCTCGCCGACCAGATTTTCCATGATGCGTCCACGGCGGACATCGGCGATGTCTGACGTGCCGGGTTATTGCGCATACATGTTGCTCGATATCTGGTCTGCAAATTCTTCCAAGGGGGGAATCGCCACCTCCAACGAGGTCGTGAATTGTGCGGTGTCGGAACTGTATGCAACATCGGCCTCTTCAAGCATGCCATGTCAAGCAATGCTCGGCGCACTGACCTTTGCCGTATCTACGAAATACCCATCATGTCAAACAACATCACCGATTTTTGGTTAGTTGCACTTATACCTTTGCTCTTATCCATCATATTTGTACATGTATGACATGCCTTGTTCTAACTTTTAGTGCTACAGCTGGAGGCATCAATCAAGGGGAACACGAATATGACAAGGAGAACAATAAGAGCAACATGGTGAATGACAAGGCCATGAAGAATGATGAGGCCATGAAGAATGATGAGGTGGATAGCGATGATGAAACCATCGATTTAGAGTTTGAAGCATTGCAAGCTTCCAGAGCAAGTGAAGTGCACGTGGAACGATTTTATGCTCCAGATTCTATGCCGGAATCGGTACCCCCAGGAATGGAATCATATAGGGATTTTGTACTAACATCCTTGATGACATCGTATGATCCAAAGATGATGAAGGAACGACCACGTAATCAGTGATGCAAGTATTCTCTGCTTAGCACTAAACATTTGGTGTGATCTCATAAATTGTCATTGTGCCCAAAGTCATTTTTGTATTGCGTGAGTTTGTTTAGTGACATCATACATTAATAAAGGCATCAATGAAGTTCATTTTGTTGGTTACATTTACTTGCAACGTTCTACTCTCAAAACAGAAGATAAGTCGATGTCATGGAGTAATAAACATCACCAAACAAGAACAACGAGTTCTTTTAAGATTAGTCAATGGCATGGAGTAATAAGCATCAGAAAACAAAGATTTAAATGCTAGAAGTATAGTACAAGTATGTTTAAATTCAGTACTGTATAACTAATGAATTCACTAAGATTATTAATGATAACAAGCAACGAGAAGTACATCAAGCATCTGGAAGGGCCTTAATAGCATCAATTACAACATCAGCATCACAGGGTACTACGTCCGGAAGCATTTTGAGTGCTCCCAGAAATGACTTCCTCATGTGCGGAACCTTGTACCGGTTACCTCCTTCCTGCTTCAGTACCTCGCGCATGAATGACTGAAGGGTCAGAAAAATACGGTTGCTTCTCTCGACCGGGTACGTGTCATAGGCTTTTTTCACCTTCGCAACAATATTAGCAATTTTACCGGGGACATCTTATCAAAAAGAGCCTAAAGTGCCGCAAAGAACCCTAAGTCAAGAATGTTCAAATCAGGTGAGTTGGGCTGCTGACATGTAAGCCTAATATCCCATCCATCCGCCTGTGCCGCTGCACAAAACACACTGTCATTCACGGAAATATGGGTCTTTGCATTATCTTGCTGAATGTATATTATGTGTCCGCGTTCCGAAGCCGGCCACAAAGCCTTGATGGCAGGTAGAAGCTTGTTCACCATATAATCTCTAGTGACATCCTTCGTCACCAACGGCAAAACCTTGGTTACCTCTTCCCCCCCCTCTCTATAAGGGCTACGCCTCTTTGCAAAGTCCTGATATGTGAACAGCCAAATTCCAGTCTTGCCATCAAATGTCATGACACCATGATAATCATAACGAGGCCTTGCTACCGCTGCCAAGAACATCACTTTCTCAATAAATCCCTTGCTCTGTGTGCTGCGATATGGTTCTTCTTCATCAGGTGCCAAGTAGTAGTTCTGAGTACCTTTAGTGCGGTAGAACCACTTCTCATGAATATGGATGACATTGTACATGCCTTTAAATGTGGGTTCTTCAGGCACACTTAGTTCATCCAACATGGATAAACAAAACCGAATCTGACCTAGCTTGTTGTCATCAGTCAGTGTGGATTTAATTGAATTTGTATGGCGCTTCAGTCTGCCCTCCTTCAACCTTCTCCATAATGTTGTCTTCGCCATTTGAAGCTCATTAGCAAGATCTTTAAGCGTAGTTCTTTTGCTCAAATCAATCTTTTTATAGCATCCGAATCAAATGGTATCTTCTTGCGGCCACAAGTTTTCACTCTTTTGTTTGCTCTCCATGAATACCACCAGCTCGCTTGCCTCTCAACCACATGTTTTGAACATTCCGGTAGTTAACTTGACAAAGTTCCGCCACCTCCTCAACCACCCCTTTGGTTTAGTATGCCTTGATTTGTCCGTTCTAATAGGATGGCATAAATTTCTTGCTTTTGATTGTCTGGGTACCATCTTTGCTTCTTTTTTTTTGTTTAGCATTTGAGCCTATTGCAGAATATTCAGAACAAGAAATGAATTAATTTCAGTTAAAATGAACTAACATTCTCTATAAATTAAGTGCCATAGATTACTCACAATGACTTCAAACAAGGACTAACTTAAATAACTTGTGGAGTAGACTAACCATTGTTGCTGCCAGTGTTAGCTACTTCAGCTTGTACTCCATAATCAGTCTCCGGAACAACATCTTTCTTCAACTCCACACGGATGCATGGGTTAAAGTTGCCGGCGGGCCTGGTTGCATCATTGCCGCTGCCATTTACTCCACGAGATGGAACACCTTTGGGACAGCCAGCTTGGTTAACATTGCGGGCGAGGCTGGTTGCATCATTGTTGCTGCCATTTAACGAAGATGGATCAACTTCGCTACGGCCGCCTTGCCACTTCATCAGAGCCGGGCACATTCTGCCGCGACCAGCCAAGCCCAAGTGTCGACGACCACGGCGAGTGTCACTGGCGTCCCCGACAGCATTGTCGTCACCTCCCCGACCACGCCCGGCGATAGGACCAGCAAGTAGTGCCGCACGCACGCGTTTAAGGACGACATCATGTGCACCACGAGCCTGTCCGAGGCCCGCGTACATACTGGCAGCTTCTTCTCCTTCAGAGCCATCGCATCCACCACCAACATCTACTCCGTGGCCTGAGTCATGTGCGGACATAGAACCTGCCACATCAACTCCTTGATCACCGGTGGCGATCTTCGCTAGATGGCAGGGGAACATGACTACAATTCCCTGGATGAATACTTCACCGGTACGACGCGCACGAGAATCTATGAGAATGTGTTCACCATCGAAGAGATAGGCCCTGGTAGCACCAAGCCGGATCGCCCCCGGATAGAAGGTCTACCTACTTCTGAGCAAAACCGTCGTGCAAAAGGACACCGGCTACCACTTTTCCGCTGGGTTCACCGACGGCTTGCACTGTATTCCGTCCTCTGTGTGGCCTCGTCCACACGCGCCTCGACGATTGAACTGCGTGTAGATGGTGACACAACGGGTCAAGTACTACTTGATCTGGTTCAGTGAACATGGAATACATACAGTACGTACCTGTGAAGACGGCGTTGCATCCACTGCGTGGCCGCGTCCGTCGGCACATTGGCCTCGCCCGCGTCCGCGACCGCCGGCGCGTTGGCCATGCTCATGCCCGCGTCTACGCCCGTGCCCGCCGGCGCATTGGCCGTGCCCGCGTCCATGCACCCCCGCGTCTTCCACCGGCATGCATACGTCAACTCACCCGTGCTCGGCAGAAGCACCTCGTGTGTGTTCAAGGAGGTCCGCCTCATTGTCGGCTTCGTTGCTGGGATTAAGTCGACCATGCTAGCATCCGTTGCCAACATGGAGCGCATGCTCAACTTATGCACGGAGCCCATAGTGAAAAATTATCCCGATGATACTGCAAAAAGGTGTGATTGCACAAGAACATACCGTCGTCGGAGTCATCGGAAGCTAGCCAGTCGTAGTCGTATCCAAGATCAAAGGCGTTGTCGTCATTATCCTCAATTGAATCCCAATTAGGTGCTGGATGCAATTCTAGATCCACCATTTTTTTTGTTGGCCACGTACTGGAAGAAGGGGGAAATGAAAAGAACCAGCGGAGTTGACTCATTTTGTACACGAAAACATAATTTAAAATCTTCATTCAGTTGGCGCCAAGCCACTTCCCTCCCTTTTCCTGATGGCCACGCACATACATAGGTACCCATTTTCGTATACAAGGAAAGACACTTATTCCCATCCCTGATTTGTTGGGATTGTAAGTGCATCTAGTGCCACCCCTAGTTGGTTTTGGAGTATTGACGACAAACCTGGTTGAGGGACTAATGTGTTTGTGAAAATTGCAGGATAACACAGGTAGAAGTCCCTCATTGATTCGGTTTTCCTACCAGAGATGACCCCTAAAAATGTATGAAGACATTGAAGTCAAAGGTGGTATGTGAAGACATTCACATTGAAGACTATGACAAGAGAAGACATCGCGTGAAGACTATGGAGCGCGAAGACTTAGTTGTTTCGTCGTTCTTTTTCTTCTTTGTTGAGTCATAGGAACCACCGTACTGTTAAGTGGGGTCCAAGTGAACCAGTCAGAATGACTGAAGTGATGTTTAACCAAAAATCCTCTGTCTTCGAGCGAAGACAATGAGAGCAAATCTTATCCAGAGCTGGATAAGTCAGCTTTGCTTGTAGCCCAAGTAAAGTTGCCTTGTGTGTTTGAAATCTTACCGTTAGAACACGTGTCAGTTCCTTAGTGACCCAGGGTCATTTCGGACAAATCAGGTCGGGTTGCCTAGTGGCTATAAATAGCCCACCCCCTACAACCATAAATGGTTGGCTTCTCAGAGTTAGTGTACGGCTTTTGTCGTTTGAGAGCAACCCACCTCGAAGCCTTTGAGAGAGAATTCCTTGCGAGGATAAAGCCCTAAACACCCAGATCCAAAGAGTGTTAGGCATCACTTAAGTCTTCCTGTCTGTGTGATCTGAAGACTTATTACACTTGAGGACTGTGAATCCTCCAGCCGGTTAGGCGTCGCGTTCTGAGCATCCAAGAGTCAATGTGGATCGCCGGTGAATGAAGTCTGTGAAGGTTTGGAAGTCTACCTTGAAGACTTACCAGAGTGATTGGGCAAGGACTGGGTGTCCTTGCTCAAGGGGAATAAGGTGAAGACGTGGTCTTCTGAGTTGTATCTCAGCCTCCCTAACCAGACGTACAGTTGTCACAGCAACTGGAACTGGTCCAACAAGTCATTGTGTTCAACGAGTCACTGGTTTCATCCTTCCCATCCCTTTATTTACTGTTGGTCCTAGTGAAGTCATTGTATGATTGCATTATCTTTTGTCTTCACTGAGTGACTGCTTGTTCTGATTGGCTTCACAAATGAGATCATCTGTGGTCATCTAACCAAAGGACAGTATGGCCGTGTGAGTGCTTTGGAAACATCTAAGCTAGTCTGGGACTGGCTCTCTAAGGTCAACGAAGGCATATCAACCCAGAGAGATCAGAGAATCAATGTCCTTCGCAACCTCTTCAACCGCTTCAAGAGAAATGACAATGAGAATGTCTAGCTCACGTTTGATCGACTCACTGAAATCACAAATGAGCTTCAAGCCCTCGGCGCTACTGAGATCACCAAGCATGAAGTCATCAAGACACTCCTGAGATCACTTAACAGCTCGTTTGACACCCTAGCCCTGATGATTCAAGAACGTCCTGACTTTAAGACACTCGATCCGTCTGACATACTTGAGAGGCTCAACACACATGAGTTTCAGCTTTCTGAGAAAAGAGACATCTATAGTCCCAACTATGGGTGAACTCGTGCCTTGAAGGCAAAAGCTGTCTCCTCATCTGAAGAAGAATCTGACAGTAGTTCTGATGATCCTGAAGACATTGGAAAGGATCTTGCTATGCTTGTGAAGAAGTTCCAAAAATTCACCAAGAAGAAAGGCTTCAGAAAGTCTTCACGATCAAGCTCAAGGAATGATGAAGCTTCTGCTCATGACTACAAGAAGGGAACATGCCACAAGTGCAAGAAACCTGGCCACTACATCACTGAGTGTCCGCAGTGGGACAATGAGAACAAGAAGAAAAATACAAGCAAGGAGTATGATTCTGATGACAAGAAGAAGAAGAAATACTCAAAGTCTTCTTCCAAGTCTTCCTCAAAATCTTCATCACACAAGAAGAGCTCATCTGGCAAGGCTCATGTGTTTGTTGGCAAGGAAATGGATTCAGTGGAGGAGTCCGCTTCTGAGGAGGCGGAGGTGGAGTCTGAGGAGGAGTCCGATTCTGGCGTTGCGAGTCTGACTACAACATACGTTGCCAAGTCCATCTTCAACACTGAAGACAATGACTTCATCACCGACACTGATGCAGATGACAAGGACTACTTTGCTCCCACCTACTGATTCATGGCACGCTGTGCCAAGGTAAACACACGCACTACTCACTATCAAATGTCCAGTGAAGATGACTCTGATTGTGGTTCCAAACCTAGCTACAAAACACTTGCTAAAATTGTAACTGAACAACAGAAAGCTATGGAACATATTCAAAAACTATTAGACAAAAGCGATGACCTGTTAGACGCTGAAATGACTCGATCTCAGTCCTTAATTGAAGACATAAACAATCTTCATGTTAAGTATGAGGAACTTGAAAGTCGTCATGAAACGCTCTCAACAACTCATGAAAAGCTTTCCTATGATTATCTTCAAAGGAAGCAAGATCTTGAGAAATTGAGAGCGGCTCATGAAGATCTTCAAAAGGAAAACGAGTCACTTCGCGCCAAACAGATCAGTCCCGCTCAGGAAGGATTTGAATCACCATGTCTTAAATGCATTGAGCGTGACAACGCTAATTCTGTTGCTGGATGTTCTACTGCTGCTACTATTGCAATATCTTCAATTGTTGATGTGGTAACTAACCCCTCTGATGAGGATACCACTGCAATTGCTGATGAAAATGCTAGGTTGAAGACATTGCTTGAAACAGGGATGTACAAAAGTCTCAAAGGGCATCAGACACTATGTGATGTCCTCAAAAGGCAGATCCTGAACCGAAACCCTAGAAAAGAGGGTCTTGGGTTCGAAAGGAAAATGAATGCTAATGGCTCTTACTGGAAACCTGAGTAGTACCCCAAAACCACATGGGTTGCTGCAAAGGAACCCTCAGTGAATCCATCCACCCTGTCAGGCTTTAATTGTGCTAATCCCATCGTTATTGGTGAATCCTTTGATGCAAACTATAAACTATTTAAGAATCAGAATGGTGAAGTGTTTGCCAGGTATATTGGTACTAACTGCAGGAATGGGCCACCTATGAAGAAAGTCTGGGTGCCTAAAAGGTTGCTGGAGAATCTTCCTGTGAATTTCATCATGACACCACAAGTGAAGAAGACAAACCACAGACCACAGGCTTCATATGGTCCAAAAGCTTCATACAGACCAAGGACTCACCTGAGTCACACTAATGTAAATGTTTTGCAGGGAAGCCATCTCATGCCTATGAATATGAGCGCATTTCATCAAACCGCCATGTTCATAAGACCAAGAACTATTCTACTTATTCTTATGAGTACTATTGTCCACCTGCAAGACCTTTTGCTAGGGCTCCAAAGCCAAAATTCTCAGATGCTGTACTTAGACTCATTGCTTCGAAGCCACCCTTGAAGATGTGGGTGGCTAAGAAAGCTTAACTCTCTTTTGCAGGGAAAGGTCTCCGGCCAACAATCAAATTCGTCTGAAGCTATTGCTGGGGACCTTAAACATCTTGTAGGACGCAAGGTCAAATGCCCAAATGGTCTTATTATGTGTTTTGTTCCTGAGTCGCTTGCTACTTGCCCTATCAGTCCTAACCTCGATCTAAGCTTTCATAATCCACTTGCTCGTCAAATGTTTATGCTTCACAATTCTCTTCTTGAAGCCTATCCCCCTAACTGCACTGTAGGGTACGACACCAGCTGCTTCAGAATGGATTATTGATAGTGGGTGTACTAATCACATGACTGGCAAGCGAAGTCTTCTCATGGACTCAACCTTACGTCCATCTGACAAAAGTCACATCACATTTGCTGACACTGGTAAAAGCAAGGTATTGGGTCTAGGTAGAGTTGCAATCTCAAGGGATCAACACATGGATAAAGTCATGCTTGTTGAATCCCTTGGTTTCAACTTAATGTCTGTCTCAATGCTTTGCGATTTGAACATGATTGTGATGTTTGGAAAATATCGTTGCCTTGTTCTAATGGAATCTGACAAGTCTCTAGTCTTTGAAGTGTATCGGAAAGATGATTTGTACGTGGTAGATTTCTCAGCAGGACCACAACTTGCCGTATGTCTTCTAGCAAAAGCTTCCGGATGCTGGCTCTGGCATCGGAGGCTAGGGCATGCTGGCATGAGGAACCTGCACACCCTTGCAAAGAAGAAGCATGTCATAGGCATCGAGGGCGTCAAGTTCAAGAAGGATCACTTATGTGGTGCCTGTGAAGCAGGAAAGATGACGAGGGCCAAGCATCCCTCGAAGACAATCATGACAATGACTCAACCCTTCGAACTGCTCCACATGGACCTTTTCAGTCCCACTCATTACTCAACTCTTACTACTACTGCTTTTCTCTATGGCTTTGTCATTGTTGATGATTATTCAAGATATACTTGGGTGCATATAATCGTCTACAAGACTGAAGTGCAGGATGTCTTTAGACGCTTCGCCAATCGAGCCATGAACAACTATGGCGTCAAGATCAAGCACATCAGAAGTGACAATGGCACTGAATTCAAGAACACTGGCCTAGATACTTATCTTGATAATTTGGACATCACACATGAATTCTCAGCTCCATACACGCCGCAGCAGAATGGCGTCGTGGAACACAATAACAGAACACTTATTGAGATGGCCCGGACAATGCTTGATGAATACAAGACTCTAAGAAAGTTCTGGCCTGAAGCCATTGATACTGCATGCCATATCATCAACCGTGTTTATCTTCACAAGCTTCTGAACAAGACATCCTATGAGCTCCTTACTGGCAAGAAGCCAAATGTCAGTTACTTCAGAGTATTTGGCGCCAGGTGCTGGATCAAGGATCCACATCACACTTCAAAATTTGCTCCGAAAGCACATGAAGGTTTTATGCTTGGATATGGAAAGGATTCGCACTCCTACAGAGTCTTCAACCTCTTTCACTATAAAGTGGTTGAAACTATGGATGTGCGGTTCGATGAGACTAACGGCTCGCAAAGAGAGCACCTGCCAAATGTGCTAGATGAAGTTCCATCCAGTGAATCAATCAAACTTATGGGAACTGGAGAAATCATACCATCTGAAGCTCAGCCTGAAGAGGAACTTATCATCTCTACACCTGATCAACTTGAAGACAATGCTCAGCCTGAAGACAATCCTTCTAACGATGACAATGATCAGCAAGAGCAAAATCTTCGTCCTGTCCAGCCTCGTGTTGCAAATGAAGTACATATTGAAAGGATAATTGATAGCATCAATGCACCAGGTCCACTCACTCGTTCAAGGGAAACACAGCTAGCTAACTTCTGTGGGCACTTTGCATTCGTCTCAATACCTGAACCCAAGAAAGTTGATGAAGCCTTCATGGAACCTGAATGGATTCAAGCCATGCAAGAAGAGCTCCAGCAGTTTGAGCTGAATAATGTTTGGGAACTAGTTAAGCGTCCCGATCCTCGTAAGCACAATATAATAGGCACTAAATGGATATATCGCAACAAGCAAGATGAGCATGGTCAAGTTGTCAGAAACAAAGCTCATCTCGTTGCTCAAGGATACACTCAAGTTGAAGGGATTGACTTCGATGAAACATTTCCTCCTGTGGCTAGGCTTGAAGCCATATGCATACTGCTGGCCTATGCAAATCATCATAACATTCTTCTATATCAAATGGATGTGAAGAGCGCTTTTCTCAATGGCAAGATTGAAGAAGAAGTGTATGTTGCACAACCGCCCGACTTCGAAGTTCCAAAACATCCTGACATGGTGTACAAGCTCAACAAGGCACTGTATGGCCTCAAACAAGCCCCTCGGGCTTGGTATGACACACTCAAAGACTTCCTGAAGAGCAAAGGCTTCAAACTTGGTTCCCTGGATCCCACTCTCTTCACGAAGACATATGATGGTGAACTGTTTGTGTGCCAAATATATGTTGATGGCATTATCTTCGGCTGCACTAATCAGAAATACAGTGAAGAGTTTGGATATATGATACAAGAGCAATATCAGATGTCCATGATGGGTGAACTAAAGTTCTTCCTTGGTCTTCAAATATGTCAGCAACGCAACGGCATCTTCATATCTCAAGAGAAATACCTCAAAGATTGCCTGAAGAAATTTGGAATGCAAGACTGCAAAGGCTACATGACGCCAATGCCAGCCAAACATCATCTGGGTCCCGACGACAATCGTAAAGAGTTCGATCAAAAGGTATACCGCTCCATGATTGGTTCTTTTGCTTTATTTATGTGCATCTAGGCCAGATATCATGCTTAGTGTTTGCATGTGTGCCCGGTTCCAAGCGGCACCAAAGGAATCGCATTACTTAGCTGTGAAGCGAATTCTTAGATATTTGGCTCACACCCCAACACTAGGATTATGGTATCCAAAGGGCTCAGAGTTTGATCTAGTTGGATTCTCGGATGCTGATTATGCTGGTGACAAGGTGGATCGCAAGTCTACATCAGGCACATGTCATTTTCTGGGACGATCACTTGTATGTTGGTCTTCAAAGAAGTAGAACTGTGTATCTCTCTCCACTTCTGAATCTGAATACATTGCTGCTGGATCTTGCTGCGCTCAGCTTCTCTGGATGAAGCAAACACTCAAAGACTATGGCATTCATCTGAAGCAAGTGCCACTCTACTGCGACAATGAAAGAGCCATCAAGATTGCCAACAACCCAGTTCAGCACTCAAAGACAAAGCACATTGAAATTCGTCATCATTTTCTCAGAGATCATGTTATGAAGGAAGATATTGATATCATACACGTCAACACTCAAGAGAAATTGGTAGATATCTTCACCAAGCCCTTGGATGAGAAGAGGTTTTACGGTGTTAGCTAAATATCTTGGAATTCTCAAATGTCCTATGATCAGGCACACATCCTAACACTTAAGCATGTTGATGACTTAGATGTGCAACACAAGAAGTAAAGTATATCTTCAATCAATGAAGACTTACATTCTGAGTGTGAATATATTAACGTGGAATTTAACTTCGGAGCGCCACGATAATTGTGCACCGTGTCTGGGTCTAATATTTCCTATACGGTGGGTAACGCCACCACCAATTTTTTTCCTTTGAAGTGTTTTTCTCATGGCGTTACATTTGCAAAGTCTTCGCATTTCATTTGTCTTCAATCTTAAAATGTCCTCATGATTATCTTCAACTTACTGATTTGGTTTCCATTCTATACAGCATTCACTTATAGCTATGGCTTCTCACTGAATCTTTTGAACTAAGTGAATGTGATCCGACCCTAACCCCTTTATGCTTCTTTCCTAAGTCTATCTATCCAAATCAAATGCATTCCATTGACACTGCCAAAATGTCTTCTCTACATCCTTGTCAGCAAAAGACATAGAGACAAACATTAATCCATTTTCAATGCTAAATCCTTTCACCTAAAACCCGGAGAAGTGGGAACAACCACCCGACAATCCAGGCGTGCGTGGGAACGTGGAACAACCTCCGATGTGTTGCATGATAGCCACATGTCCTTTAGATGTGAATCGCCAGGGGCACCTGTATAATAACACCGTCCCTATCCCTATATACATGCCTCACCACAGTCATTATCCTTTCATCCACTCTCGCACAAACCCTAGCACCACCGCTAGCCCTCGACGACGCCGACGACGAAGCGCTTCGCTGCCGCGACCTCACCGACGCCGTCTTCACGCCGACCGCGGACATCGTCTTCTCCGCCGTCTCCGTAGGTGTCCTCCATCGCCAAGTTAGGGCACGGAAGATTCGAACTGCTCGGCTTCCTCTTCCACTCCGTCTAGCAGTTCTTCGTGTGGTAAATAAAACCTCCTTTTTACAGCCCCTTTGATCCTACAGATTCATCATTTTCTACCACAAGCAGTTTCTATTCACACAAGTTGAATCTATTTCATACTGCATCTCATAATATGCCTAGTATGTTCACTTATGCTTCACAAAGTAGTTAGATTCCTCACTTGTACTTATTCGTGGATTCGTACAAATCTGGAACCAACTCTCTATCTATGAGTGAATGTCTTCGCACTATAAGGTCAATGTCTTCTAAACTGATTTATCTTCAAAATCTTCTGAGAATGCATATGACCTCTTACCCTTCCCTCGCACCTTAATGATGTCACAGGTACATGTCCGTGGGAGAATCCCTTGGTTCTCATAGTCTGCATTCATTTGCAGAATTCTTACAGCATCATATAAATTTTCCTGAAGCCAGTTCTTGTCTAACCAGTAGACGGAAGACTTTGACAGCTTTGAAGCCTTTTAGTTTAAACTTCATGGCACCAGAGAAATCTGCAAGGAAGGGTGGCAGACAACATCGTGGCAACACCTCAAGAGATTTGCCTCCTGACCTCTATGAGATGTACAAGACAGATCCAGAGGAGGACTACAATCAGCGAAAAACCTGAATCCAATGGATTCGAAGATATTGGGCAGAACAGTGGTTCAAGTACAGGTTCGTGACCCAGGAGTATGCTGAGAAGAATGCCATCAAACGACCATGGGGAGACATTCTATACAGAAATCTTCAACCCAGGTCCAGAGCTGAAGCTATTGAACAAGGCTTCTATCCTTGCATGGTCCGTGGACCACAGCCTGCAGATGCTGACCCATCTTCATTATTGTGGTGCCGCGACGATAATCTGTTCAAGCGCAACTTCCAATTTGCCAAGAATTTGGCCAAAGAAAACAAGAATTTACGGGGATTATACTTCAATCCAGGCCCCTCTGCTCCTCTTGCCGATGGCACATGCGAAGCTGAACCCAATCTTGTTGGGCCCTTCTACAACCTAGAAGGTCTCATCACTCATATCATGGTTCAAGGGACAGCTGTGGATGAGCCTGCAGACGACGCTGACACTGACGAAGCGCCTGCACCATTGAAGCCAAAGAAGCTGAAGAAACCTCAAGCTTCGAAGCCTTCCCCAGCACCAAAGGCCTCACGAGCGAAGCCTCTGGCCACTTCACCTCCTGAACACAGTGTGCAGTCTGAAGATTTGTCACGCATCTCCAAGCCCTCCAAAGTGAAGATGCCCTTGCAACCCACTAGCCAAGCACTGGCCGCTGCTGCTATTCTGTGCAATGACGCCATCGATCTGTCCAGTGACGACGATCTTGGCGATGATGCTCTTGAGCAGCTGATCAAGAGCAAGCAAGAGGCAGAAATCTTCAATGACCTTCCTCTCTTTGATTTTGAAATCATCAACACATTCATTGATGAGTGGTTTGATAGCCCAAATGTCAGCTTTGATGATCTTCAGCTTCCGATTGGCCTAAGCGTCACCTTCCACGGAGCCATTGCTGCTGAGCTGGCTCTAGCTCAGAAGATTGTTGAACTAAAGCATAAGATCAATTATGAAAAGGCTCAGTTCAAGAAGCACACGGCCAAGCTCAACGTTGAAGACATTCAGAACTTCTAGACCATGATGCATGAGCTTAAGGAAGCTTTCCGAACCAAACATGAAGAAGCCAAGGGTTCTCGTGAGCGCATGAAGGATCTTGCTGCTAAATGTGTCCAAGGATACAATGAGGCTGAAAAGCGCAAGGCCTTGGGGCGACCAGGGATCGAACCCTGAATGGCGGCCAAGATGAAGAAGAAGCCAATTGTGGCAGAATCTGACGCACCAAGGCAGGAAGTACATCCAATTGTCTTCCCAGCTAGTATGATAGGCTCGAAGCCTAAGGTCCCCACAGTGGCTTCTGAACTGAAGAAAACAAGGGCTGCTGAAGCTGAAGCCAGAAAACGCAAAACAAAGGGCACTACTGATGATGCTCCTCCAACCAAGAAACGCAAAACCAAGAAGAGATATCGGGCTGCCCCCACAGAGCCCCTTGAGGTCGAGCCAATCTTAGTGGCTCGTACTGCGTCTGAAAATCAAGAATGCCAAGTGGTAATTCAGGAGCCTGCTTCTCCAGAGGCTCCTAAAGCTGAAGACAATCCAGCTGTTGACCTCACCACAGCTGAAGACATTGGTCCTCACGACAATGTTGAAGATGATGAAGTCCTTCCTCTGATCGAGCACCAATTGGTATCATCGCCTGTGCTCACGCACAGCGAACTCATCAGTATTGGTTGTCCTCTGACGCCAACTGCTTAGGATACATCGTGAGCTGATCACCCACAACGACAAGACACTCCAAGCTCCCCCCAACCGCAAGCTACCCCACCAGTGCAAGAAGACGATGACTTTGAGGCCCAGCGCACTCCACCTCCACAAGCGTCGCCAGCATTACACAGGCTTCGCAAAGGACCAAGGCCTCATACAATTGAGCTGGCATTTGATCGTAGTTAGCCTATTATGGTCCGCTGGCCCGTTCTGGTTCCTCCACTTGATGCGGGTCCACAATTTGAGTATCATGTCGAGCACAGACCTCAAGTCAAAAAGCCCAAGCCAAGTAATCCACGATTCACAGGCACTGCCACTTCTCCTGGGGTCTTCAATGTGAATGGCTTCGTGGCACATAACACCTTCTTCAACAGCTCCAAGAGCCCTTATACCAGACCTCTCATTTCATCAGATCGGTTCTAGAGCTATCAGCAGCGCAGCTACTATTCCTGCGTCCTATACAATCAAGAGCGCATATTTCCACATATGCGCCTCGACTCTGAAGCTATAGCTGGCCTGCCCTGCCTTGAAGAAGCGTTGGATTGCTTCAGAGATGCTGGACTGTTGCAGTTTGTCACAGATAAGGAACACTGGAATGAAGAGCTTCTGCTACAGTTCTATGCAACTCTTCACATTTGAGGCTACAACAGGGATCCAAAGACTTGGGTCCTTGAGTGGATGACAGGCAATGTCCATCATGAAGCTAAAGCTCTTGATATCATTGAGCTCACATGCCTGCCCACTCCTGGTGAATACTATGAACCAGGTTGTCAACAACACCAAAATGCCTTGGAAAGCATCTTTCAGAAGCCAGAACCCAACATGAGTCAAATGCTGAGCATGATGAAGCCTCTGCCTCACGACGCTGAATACCCATCTGAGTTCTTTGTTGAAGACCTAGAGTACCTGCCTCGCACCATTTACCATATCATCAGGAAGACTCTATGGCCTGTCAAAGGGCATTCATCTGCAGCGAAGCTTGAAGGAGCAATGAAGACTTTGGTTTTCTATATCTTCAATGGCATCAGCTTCAATGCTCAAGACTTCTTCATCAGGCAGTTGGCTGCATCTGGCTCCGACATCTTTGGGTTGAAATTCTGTGCTCCATGGGTCATGCGTCTTATGAAGCGTCACTCCGCCTTCAACTATCAGCCATCTGCGCGCAATCATCTCATATTCTTGCCGGAGGTTGATCTGTCAGTTGAAGCTATTTACCCAGAACCGGCTAAGGATCCCCTTTATCTTCACAATGTTGATCACCAAAGCTTCACCCAGCCTATTGAAGGAGTTCCAGCAGTTTCTCGTGTTTATCCTCTTGCTGATAACACACGTGCCCCTCGCGCTCAGACTGACGCCACTGGTAGCACCATTGCGCAAAGGCCTCGAAGACGGTCTCGTGTCCTAAATGACCGAGAGCTTCTCGTCACGCTGCATCAGAAACATGACAAACATCACGACTAGCTTAAGCGTCAGATGCAAAGCCTCTTGGTGGATGTCAACCACATTCGCAATCTTGCCACCAAGAATGCCTTTGTCGAACACTTTTACAGTATAGTTCGGCCCCCGAATTTAGCATTATATGCATCGGCTCCGAATCATGTCTTTGGTCAATAGTTGGGTTGCCTGGCTCCTGTGCTTACTACCTTATGTTCCGCTCTATCGGCTAGGGTAGTAAAGGGAGAACCACTGTGATTGTGTCCTGGTTTATCCGAATGAGCACCTCAATAGAGAAAGCTGAAAACTGACTGTCATGATGCGGCATGAGTCAATCAGCTCTTACGAGGTTAAAATCTCTTGTGATTTTTTCCCCGCATTATGCGACGGATCGGCCTTCACCTGATCAGGTGTCTACATCACCCTAGTCTGGACTAACGAATACTAGGGGTTGCGCCTACATTTATATTGTCAAACTCCTATGGCTAAGTGAGGGTGATAAAGCCACATAGTCCGATTGCCCGGTTCGCTGCGCTAAACACCTCCTTTTAGGACCAAAATTTTGGATTAAGAGTGTTTAGGTTTCAACCCAAACACCCCCGTACTACCTACGTGGGGGTAGAAGCCGACGACTGGCCAACTCTCAGATTTAATAAAGGGTCGCACAGGAGGTAAAATTCCAAAATAAACAGAATGCATTATATTACGTATCAGTCTTGTTTTCATCATACAGGGCGGGATAACATGAAGGTATTCATTCAAAGATAATGTCTTTTGAACACTGGCCCTCTACAATACGAGATCCCTTCAGGACATCCTCAAAATACCGCTCGGGCATACGGTGCTCCTTGCCCGCCGGTGGTCCCTCGGTCGCGAGCTTGACGACTTCCATCTTCGCGCACTGCACCTTGACACGGGTGAAGGCCATTCGCGCGCCTTTGATGCAGACCGACCGCCTGACAGCGTCAAGCCGAGGGCAGGCATTGACCAACCACTTTACGAGTCCAAAGTAGCTGCTGGGCAGGGCGTCAGGAGGCCATAGACGGATTATCAAATCCTGCATGGCTAGTTCGGCCGCCCTATGCTGTTCGGCCAGCTGCTTCAGCTGATCACTAAAGGGCATCGGATGTTCTGGCGCAAGGTATTGTGATCAGAACAGCTTCTCCATTGAGCCCCCCTATTCGCCTCGGAAGAACTCTGCAGCATCGGCAACACTGCAGGGCAGATCCGTAAACGCCCCTGGAGAACTCCAAATCTGTGTCAGTAAGAGTAATCTTTTCTTCACATACTTGCTCTGCATAATAAAGGCCTTACCCGCCGTGATTTTTCTGGCCTCCTGGATTTCCTGGAGGGTGCCCTGGGCTTCAACTCGGGCATCGTGCATGCTTTGGCGGGCCTTGGCATGTTCGGACTCTTGATCCGCAATATTGCGCTCCAAGGACTCGCATTTTCGCACGGCCTCCTCGAGCTCCTGCTGGACCTCACCAACCCTGGCCTCGTGTTTCTTTTGAGCGGCTTGTTCCTTTGCTGCTCTCTCCTAGGCTTCGGCTAGCACCTTCTTGAGGGCCTCCACCTTGGTCGCCGCTCCTACGAAATGTCATGGCACTATGGTCAACACAAATCATTCATCCTTTCTGAACCTACACAAGGTCATTGCATACCTTGATGGTCCTCCAGCTATTTTCTCACGCGGCCGAGCTCTTCCTCGGTCCGCTCCAGACTCTGCTTCAGTCCGGATACCTCAGCAGCATGAGAGGTCGCAGCCAGCAAAGACGCCTGCTTATTCACATAGACACGTATGGTTAGTCTCCTGCGAAAATTAGTTGATCCTCTGTCCGGCTCTTCTTTTCGAACACCGGACAGTGTCTCAGGGGCTACTGTCTATACTATGCCATTCCTTTTGCATAAACTGCGCTTCATACCTCAAAGCCTGTTAGAAGGCTTGTGTAGGCTTCAGTCAGTCTGCTCTTTGCGGACTGAATCCTCTCAACCACCGTACCCATGAGGATACGGTGTTCCTCAACAATGGAAGGACTTCGCAGCGCTTCCAGTAGAGTATCCGGTGCCTCTGGATGGACAGAGGTCACCGGTGGAATCGGTGCACCTTCTTCTTTCGAAGGAGGTTGTTTGCTAGATTCCGAAGCCGTATAGGTATCCGGAATTGTAATTGGCTAAGGGCCGGTTTGGATACAGCCCAAATCGCCAGTCTCCATGGGGATTTGCTCCTTAATGTGTCCGGCGGCCGAGGGTCCACCCTGACGGCCTCCTGCGTCTCTCCCTGGCCTGGGCAGGTCCTTCGGGACAGCACCTCGGCGTCATCCATGGCCTTGGGAGAAGAGGCCGTCGGAAGGGATCCGCTGTCCATTACCTTCGGATCCAGTGAATTCCCCGAAGATGAGGATCGCTGGAGCTCGGAACGAGCCGGACTGCAGCGCATAATCCAACATGTTAAAATCATGAAGTAAAGCAGCTGGATATTTGTGTGCGTCTTCGAGTACTCAGGATTCGGCCAGGGGCTTATCCCTGGGGCGCCACTCGGAGCTTCTATCAATGTCCCACGCGGAGTTGTCCGCGACGGAGGCCTTCCCCTTCTTGGACGCTTCTGCCTCCAGATGCGTGGAGGCTGCCCTTTTCTTCCATCCCCCCTCCGGGGGAGAATCGCTTTCCTCCTCCTTCTCCTCATCATCGACGTGCGAGGAGTGGGTCTTGGCATCTTCGGACGTCACGTCTGAAGTGGCCTTACGGCGGAGACCACTCATGGTCTCCTTGGCCTTCTTCTTGGCCTTCTTCTCCGGCAATTGGTAGGGCGCCGGAACCAACATCTTTGTTAGAAGAGGGATTGTTGGGTCTTCGGGCAGCGGAGCCGGACACTGGATCTGCTCCGCCTTCTTTGTCCAGCCCTGAAAAAATGAATGGGGAAGCTTAGATGTCTTCCTTGAATATGCAAGTAAAGGATACACCTTGAAATACGGAAAACCTACCGCACTAGCGGGATGGGCTAGGTCGTGCCCGTGGTCCTCGGTCCCTGTCGGCCATGTCTCGTTGGCCTTGAAGAGCACCTTCCAGATGTCTTCCTGCGTAAGAACTGCTACAAGGTCTGGTGCTTGGCCGAATCGAACTCCCACAGATGGCAAGTCCGACTTTGTCATGGAAGTATCCGGCGAGCAAGCACCACCTGGATCACATTGACAAGCTTGACGTTCTTGTCCACCATGCTCCTAATGCGCATCTGAAGCGCTGTCAGCTCGTTCGACGAAGACCAGTCCAGGCCCTTCTCTAGCCAGGAGGTGAGCCACATCGGGGCGCCAGACTAGAATTCAGGAGCCGCAACCCAGGTGGCTTTGCGAGGCTTTGTGACGTAGAACTACTATTGTTGCCACCCTTTGACGGTCTCCACGAAGGTACCTTTGGGCCATGTGACATTGGGCAGCTTGCTCACCATGGCGCCTCCGCACTCTGTGTGTTGACCGCTCACCACCTTCGGCTTCACATTGAAGATCTTTAACCACAATCCGAAGTGGGGTGGGATGCGGAGGAAGGCCTCACACATGAGAATGAATGCCGAGATGTTGAAGAAGGAATTGGGGGCCAGATCATGGAAATCCAGCCCTGAAAGTGCGTTATATCGACTAGAGGGGGGGTGAATAGGCGATTTTTATGGAAGTCTTCAACACGTGGAAGTTTCGAAGACAAACAATAGAAATAAACCTATTACCATGCAGCGGAAGGTAAACTACACTAGGCAAACCATAGTCAAGTATTCAATGAAGTGAAAGCACAATGACTAATAGCAGCTAGGTAGTAAGGATCAGGTAGGAAGATATTATGAAGCCAATCAGAACAAGCAGTCACTCAGTGAAGAGAAGAGATAGTGCAATCATACAATGACTTCACAAGGACCAACAGTAAGTAAAGGGAAGGGAAGGATGAAACCAGTGACTCGTTGAAGACAATGATTTGTTGGACCAGTTCCAGTTGCTATGACAACTGTACGTCTGGTTAGGGCGGCTAGGTATTTAAACCTGAGGACACATAGTCTCGGACACCCAGTCCTGAACACGCAGCTCAGGACACCCAGTCCTCACCGTATTCCCCTTGAGCTAAGGTCACACAGACCTCGCCCAATCACTCTGGTAAGTCTTCAAGGTAGACTCCCAAACCTTCATAGACTTCGTTCAACGGCGATCCACAATGGCTCTTGGATGCTCAGAACGCGATGCCTAACCGGCTGGAGGATTCACAGTCCTCAAGTGTAATAAGTCTTCAGATCACACAGACAGGAAGACTTAAGTGATGCCTAACACTCTTTGGCTCTGGGTGGTTAGGGCTTGATCCTCGCAAGGAATTCTCTCTCAAAGGCTTCGAGGTGGGTTGCTCTCAAAGGACAAAAGCCTTACTCTAACTCTGAGCAGCCAACCGTTTATGGTTGTAGGGGGTGGGCTATTTATAGCCACTAGGCAACCCGACCTGATTTGTCCGAAATGACCCTGGGTCACTAAGGAACTGACACGTGTTCCAACGGTCAGATTTCAAACACACACGGCAACTTTACTTGGGCTACAAGCAAAGCTGACTTGTCCGACTCTGGACAAGATTTGCTCTCATAGTCTTCACTTGAAGACATAGGTTTTGGTTAAGCATCACTTCAGTCATTCTGACTGGTTCTCTTGGACCCCACTTAACAGTACGGTGGTTCCTATGACTCAACAAACAAGAAAAAGAACTATGAAAGATCTAAGTCTTCGAGCTCCATTTGCTTCATGCGACGTCTTCTCGTGTCATAGTCTTCAATGTGAATATCTTCACATACCACCTTTGACATCAATGTCTTCATACATTTTAGGGGTCATCTCTGGTAGGAAAACCGAATCAATGAGGGACTTCTACCTGTTTTATCCTGCAATTCTCACAAACGCATTGGTCCCTCAACTAGGTTTGTCGTCAATACTCCAAAACCAACTAGGGGTGGCACTAGATGCACTTACAATCTCCCCCTTTTTGGTGATTGATGACAAACTAGTTGAAGTTTTCAACGGGGAATATAACGTGTGAAATTGTAAAGGATAAGGAATTGTCTTCATAAGTTGCAAGGGCTCCCCCTGAAGATGTGCATATATAAGTAATTTGCTTTTGGAATGCAAATGCACATGGCAGGTTGTACTCGTGGAGATCCTCTTCAACTTATGATGACAATTCATTATGCATGCGAAGGTATGTGAAGATAATGACATTCATAATTTAAAATGGACGTCTGCAAAATGATCTAAGTGCGGAATTTATCGTCGCACATGCGGAATTTATCATCGCATCCCAAGGTAGCAAATAAGTAGCAGACGACCATCGAGTTTAAGTGTTACGACTCAAAGAACCAGATGTATCAAAACGAGAGTTGTAAACACTAGGAAAAATATAAAGCAACCGCCCATAGGGACCCGCTTGAAGACTATCAAACTCATATGCTTCTCCCCCTTTTGTCAGTAAGGACCAAAAAGGTTTGAAGGCATAGAGCATCTACTCGTTCCCAAGATGAGCAGGTGAAGCAGCAGGGTCGTCGGTGGTGTTCGGCGGTGCAGAAGAACTTGGAGCAGTGTCGAAGCATGCTGAAGGAGGTGGCGGTGAAGTAGCATCATCTTTGTCCTCGATCACTATGGCATTCACAGTTGCCGCAGAGGAAGAGAACTCAGAGTCTTCAAGAGGTGGAGTTCGTCGCAGCACTGCCCTTCGAGGAGGTGTGGAGTCAAACTTGAAGCGTTCAGAGAAGCCATCCTCTTGAAGATCATCTTCAGAGCACATAAGCGTCAGCCCTTTCCATGTGCGTCGAGAGGTTTCATGTGCAACAAAGGCATTCTTGGTGGCAAGATTGCGAATGCGGTTGACATCCACCAAGAGGCTTTGCATTTGGCGCTTCAGCCAGTCAAGATGCCTATCCTGTTTCTGATGAAGAGCCACCAGAAGATCTCGGTCATTGAGAACACGAGTGCGCTTCTTGGGTCGTTGGGCAATGGTGCTTTCGGTGGCTTTAGTAAGGGCAGGATGTGGTGCACGTGTAGTTCCAGCCAAAGGATAAACATGAGTGACTGCTTCAACTCCTTCAATGTTCCGAGAGAAACTTTGATGCTCCGCATTCTGAAGACTAAGAGGCTCCTTGGCAGGCTCAGGATAAATAGCTTCAACGGACATATCCACATCGGGCAGAAAGATCCGATGATTGCGAGCAGATGGCTGATATGAGATAGCGGAGTGGAGTTTAATCAGCCGCATTATCCATGGAGCGTAGAACTTCAAGCCAAAAAGATCAGAGCCTGATGCAGCAAGTTGGCGGATGAAGAAGTCTTGTGCATTGAAGCATTTTCCATGAAGAATATAGAAGACCAAAGTCTTCATTGCACCTTCCAGCTTGGCATGGGGAGAATGTCCTTTGATAGGCCAGAGAGTTCGCCTTATGATGTGATAAATAGTCCGTGGCAGATACTCAAGGTCTTCAACAAGGAACTCCTTAGGATATGCAGCATCTTGTGGCAAGGGCTTCGTCATACTGAGCATCTGGCTCATGTTTGGTTCAGGCTTCTGAAAGATGCTCTCCATAGCTTCACTATGAAGCTGATAGCCAGGTTCATAGAGATCGCCAGGAGTGGGCAGACTAGTGAGCTCAATGATATCAAAGGCTTTGGCTTCATGATGAACATTTCCTGTCATCCACTCCAGGACCCAAGTCTTCGGATCTCTGTTGCACCCACGGATGTGAAGTGTGGCATAGAATTGGAGCAGCAACTCTTCATTCCAGTGCTCTTGGTCAGTGACAAACGGCAGCAATCCAACCTCTTTGAAGCAATCCAGAGCTTCTTCCAGACAGGGCAGACTAGCTATGGCTTCTGTGTCAAGACGCTTATGTGGGAAGATGCAACCTTGATTGTACAGAATGCAGGAGTAATAGCTTCATTGCGGATAGCTCCAGAACCGATCAGAAGATATTCTTTCCCTTGAGTAGGGGTTCTTGGAGCTATTGAAGAAAGTGTTGTCTGCTTTGAAGCCATTGACATTGAAGGATCCAGGTGCTGATGCAAGACCTGGAAACCTAGGCAACCTTGGAATTGGCTTTTGTACCTGAGGCCTATGCTCAACATGATAGTCAAACTGAGGACTAGTAGCAGGCGCAGGAACAAGAGCAGTATCATCATTTGCTTCACTGACTTCTGGTTCTTGGGTTGGTGGAGGCTCCACATTTGCTTCAGCCATGACAGCGTCAGTGACTTCATGGGTGTTGGTGGTGGCAGCCTCAAGATTTTCGACCTCCACTTGATGAGCTGGAGGGTCGGTCATAGTCACGTTCTCCTCGAGAACAACTTCTTGGTGAGACGGGGTGTAGCAACTCTTGGGGTTTCTTCTTCATAGGCTGATGCAGCCGGAATGTCTTCAGCAGATTTAGTTTCAGACTCGGAGACTAGAGGCCTTGGTCCTTTGCGAAGCCCGCGTAACGCTGGCGAGCCTGTGGAGTTGGAGTTGGCTGGGCCTCAAATTCATCTTCCTCTTGTTCTTGTGGGTGATCAGCCCATGATGCATCCTGAGCAATTGGCGTCAGAGGACGACCAATGCTGATGAGTTCGCTGTGCGTAAGCACAGGCGATGATACCTGTTGGTGCTCGATCTGAGGAAGAATGGCATCATCTTCAACATGGTCGTGGTGACCAATGTCTTCAGCTTCATGAGCCTCTATGGAAGCAGGCTCATGGACAGTCAGCTGGCGCTCTTGGTGTTCAGCGGCAGGGCGAACCATGGAGGTGGGTTCAACAATTAAGGGCTCTGTGGGAGCAGCCCGTTCCTTCTTGGTCTTCCTCTTCTTCTTGGAGGGAGCAGCATCAGATGCTTCAGAATGTTTCCTCTTTCGGGCTTTAGCCTCAGCTATCCTTGTCTTCTTCAGTTCTGAAGCGGTAGACCTGGCTTTTGTCTTCGAGCCAGTCATGCTAGTTGGGAAGACAATGGGATCTGCTTCCTGCCTTGGTGCATCGGGTGCGGCCATAGCAGACTTCTTCTTCTGCTGCTTTGCAGCCATCCTGGGGTCGATGCCAGGACGACCAAGGGCCTTGCGCTTCTCAGCCTCATTGTAGGATTGCACACTCTTGTCAGCCAGGACCTTCATGCGCTCACGAGAACCTTGAGCTTCTGCACGTTTCTTGAGAAAGGCTTCTTTGAGCTCGTGCAACATAATCTTGAAGTTTTTCACCTCTTGCACGCTGAGCTTGGCCATATGCTTCTTGAACTGAGCTTTCTCAAAGTCAATCTTTTGCTTCAGTTCGACGATGCGCTGAGCTAGAGCTAGCTCTGAAGCAATGGCGCCATGGAAGGCGACACTGAGGCCAATTGGGAGTTGCAGATCTTCAAAGCTAAGGTTGGGAGTGTCAAACCACTCATCAATGAAGTTGTGTATGATTGCCATGTCAAAGAGAGGCAGATCATTGAAGATTTCTGCTTCTTCCTTGCTCTTGATCAGTTTCTCAAGAGCGTCATCTGCAAGATCTTCATCACTGGACAGATCGATGGCATCGTTGCGCAGAATAGCAATAGCTGTCAGTTCTTGGCCGGTGTGTGGCAGAGGCATCTTGACTTTCTGGGGCTTGGAGATGCGTGACAAATCTTCAGACTGCACACTATCTTCAGGAGGTGCAGTAGCCAGTGGCTTCGCCCGTGATATTTTTGGTGCAAAGGCAGGCTTTGAAGCTTTAGGCTGCTTCAGCTTCTTTGGCTTCGGCGCTGCAGGCGCTTCATCTGATTCAGTGTCATCTGCAGGCTCATTCACGGCTGTCCCTTGAACCACCATATGAGTGATGAGACCTTCCAAGTTGTAGAAGGGCCCAACAAGATTGGGTTCAGCTTCGCGGGTCCCATCAGCACGGGGAGCAGAGGGACCAGGGTTGAAGTCTAATCCCAAAGACTTCTTGTTCTGCTTCGCTGAGTTCTTGGCAAACTGGAAGTTGCTCTTGAACAGATTGTCGTCACGACACCATAGTAGTGACGATGGGTGTGCATCTGCAGGCTGTGGCCCATGGACCATGCAGGGATAGAAGCCTTGTTCAATGGCTTCTTCTTTGGACCTGGGTTGAAGATTCTTGTATAGGATGTCTCCCCACGGTCGCTTGATGGCATTTTTCTCAGCATATTCCTGGGTCACAAACCGGTATTTGAACCATTGTTCTTCCCAATATCTTTGAATCCATTGGATTCGGGTCTTGCGCTGATTGTAATCCTCTTCAGGATCTGTCTTGTAAAGCTCTGAGAGGTCATCAGACAAATCTCTTGATGTTCCCCCACGACGCTGTCTGCCACCCTTCCTTACTGATTTCTCTGCAGCCATGAACTTCAAAATGAATGGCTTCAACACGTTCAAAGGCTTCAAAGGCTTTCGCTTGCTGGACAAACAGGAACTGGCTTCGGGAGAATTTATATGATACTGTAAGAATTCTGCAAATGAATGCAGACTATGAGAACCAAGGGATTCTCCCACGGACATGTACCTGTGACAGCATTAAGGTGCGAGGGAAGGGGAAGAGGTCATATGCATTCTCAGAAGATTTTGAAGATAAACCAGTTTAGAAGACATTGACCTCATCATGCGAAGACATTCACTCATAGATAAGGAGTTGGTTCCAGATTTGTACGAATCCACGGATCAGTACAAGTGAGGAATCTAACTACTTTGTGAAGCATAAGTGAATATACTAGGCATATTATGAGATGCAGTATGAAGTGGATCCGACATGTGTGAACAAAAACCACTTGTGGTAGAAAGAGACGAATCTATAGGATCAAAGGGGCCGTAAAAAGGAAGTTTTATTTACCACACGTAGAACTGCTAGACGGAGTGGAAGAGGAGGCCGAGCAGTCCGATCGTCCGTGCCCTAACTTGGCGACAGAGGACACCTACGGCGACTGCGGAGAAGATGATGTCCGCGATCGGCGTGAAGATGGCGTCAGAGAGGTTGCGGCAGCTAAGCGCTTCGTCGCCGGCGTCATCGAGGGCTAGCGGTGGCGCTAGGGTTCGTGCGAGAGTGGAAGAAGAATAATGACTGTGGAGTGGCCTGTATTTATAGGGACAGGGGCGGCTCAGTGTTATTACACAGGTGCCCCTGGCGATTCACATCTGGGGAACACGTGGCCATCATGCAGCATATCGGAGGTTGTTCCACGTCCCGCGCACGCCTGGATTGTCGGGTGGTCGTTCCCACTGCTCCGGGTTTCAGGTGAAGGAATTAGCATTGAAAGCGGACTTAATGTTTGTCTCTGTATCTTCTGCTGACAAGGACGCAGAGAAGACATTTGACAGTTTCAAAAGAATGCATATGATTTGGAGAGATAGAGTTTGAGATAGAAAGCATAGAGAGGTTAGGGTCCGATCACATTCACTTAGTTCAAAAGATTCAACAAGAAGACATAGCTATAAGTGAATGTTGTAGAGGACAGAACACCAGTATACATATATAATCATCGTAGCAAAGATAATCATGAAGACATGTTGAGATTGAAGCCAAACCAAATGTGAAGACATAGCAAATGTAATGCCATGAGTGAAACACTTCAAACAGAACATTTGGTGGTGGCGAGACCCACCGTATAGGAAGTATTAGACCCAGACACGGCGCACAAGTATCGTGGCGCTCCGAAGTCAAATTCCTCATTAATGTATTAACACTTAGAATGCATGTCTTCATTGATTGAAGATATACTTTACTTCGTGTGTTGCACATCTAAGTCATCATTATGCATAAGTGTTAGGATGTGTGCCTGATCACAGGACATTTGGGGATTCCAAGATATTTAGCTCACACCGTAACTTGCAAAATCTTTTCTCATCCAAGGGCTTGGTGAAGATATCTGCCAATTGCTCTTCAGTGTTGACGTGTATGATATCAATATCTTCCTTCACAACATGATCTCTGAGAAAGTGATGATGAATCTCAATGTGCTTTGTCTTCGAGTGCTGAAATGGGTTGTTGGCAATCTTGATGGCGCTTTCGTTGTCGCGGTAGAGTGGCACTTGCTTCAGATGAATGCCATAGTCTTTGAGTGTTTGCTTCATCCACAGAAGCTGAGCGCAGCAAGATCCAGCAGCAATGTATTCAGATTCAGCAGTGGAGAGAGATACACAGTTCTGCTTCTTTGAAGACCAACATACAAGTGATCGTCCCAGAAAATGGCATGTGCCTGATGGAGACTTGCGATCCACCTTGTCACCGGCATAATCAGCATCCGAGAATCCAACCAGATCAAACTCTGAGCCCTTAGGATACCATAATCCTAGAGTTGGGGTGTAAGCCAAATATCAAAGAATTTGCTTCACAGCTAAGTGATGCGATTCCTTTGGTGCCGCTTGGAATCGAGCACACATGGAAACACTAAGCATAATATCTGGCCTAGATGCACATAAATAAAGTAAGGAACCAATCATGGAGCGGTATACCTTTTGATCTAACTCTTTACCATTGTCGTCGGGACCCAGATGATGTTTGGCTGGCATTGGCGTCGTGAAGCCTTTGCAGTCTTGCATACCGAACTTCTTCAGGCAATCTTTGAGATACTTCTCTTGAGATATAAAGATGCCGTTGCGTTGCTGTCGTATTTGAAGACCAAGGAAGAACTTCAGCTCTCCCATCATGGACATCTGGTATTGCTCTTGCATCATATATCCAAATTCTTCACTATATTTCTGATTGGTGCAGCCGAAGATAATGTCATCCACATATATTTGGCACACAAACAGTTCACCATCATATGTCTTCGTGAAGAGCGTGGGGTCGAGGGAAACAGGTGTGAAGCCTTTGCTCTTCAGGAAGTATTTGAGTGTGTCATACCAAGCCCGAGGGGCCTGTTTGAGGCCATACAGTGCCTTGTTGAGCTTGTATACCATGTCAGGATGTTTTGGATCTTCAAAGCCAGGCGGTTGTGCAACATACACTTCTTCTTCAATCTTGCCATTGAGAAAATCACTCTTCACATCCATTTGATATAGAAGTATGTTATGATGATTTGCATAGGCCAGAAGTATGCGTATGGCTTCAAGTCGAGCCACAGAAGCAAATGTTTCATCGAAGTCAATCCCTTTAACTTGTGTATATCCTTGAGCAACGAGGCGAGCTTTGTTTCTGACAACTTGACCATGCTCATCTTGCTTGTTGCGATATATCCATTTGGTGCCTATTACATTGTGCTTCCGAGGATCAGGACACTTAACCAGTTCCCATACATTATTCAGCTCAAACTGTTGAAGCTCTTCTTGCATAGCCTGAATCCATTCAGGTTCCATGAAGGCTTCTTCAACTTTCTTGGGTTCTGTTATTGAGACGAATGCGAAGTGCCCACAGAAATTTGCTAGCTGTGTTGCCCTTGAACGAGTGAGCGGACCGGGTGCATTTATGCTATCAATTATTCTCTCAATCTGCACTTCATTGGCAACACGAGGATGTACAGGGCGAAGATTTTGCTCTTGCTGATCATTGTCATTGTTAGAGGGATTGTCTTCAGGCTGAGCATTGTCTTCAGGTTGATCAGGTGCGGAGATGATAAGTTCTTCTTCAGGTTGAGCTTCAGAGAGTATGATTTCTCCAGTTCCCATAAGTTTTATTGATTCACTGGATGGAACTTCATCTAGCACATTTGGCAGGTGCTCTCTTTGTGAACCGTTAGTCTCATCGAACCGCACATCCACTGTTTCATCCACTTTATAATGAAAGAGATTGAAGACTCTGTAGGAGTGCGAATCCTTTCCATATCCAAGCATAAAACCCTCATGTGCTTTTGGTGCAAATTTTGAAGTGTGATGTGGATCCTTGATCCAGCACCTGGCGCCAAATACTCTGAAGTAACTGACATTTGGTTTCTTGCCAGTAAGGAGCTCATAAGTTGTCTTGTTCAGAAGCTTGTGAAGGTAAACACGATTGATTGTATGGCATGCAGTATCAATGGCTTCAGGCCAGAATTTTCTTGGAGTCTTGTATTCATCAAGCATCGTTCGGGCCATCTCAATGAGTGTTCTGTTCTTGCGTTTGACGACACCATTCTGCTATGGCGTGTACAGAGCTGAGAATTCATGTGTGATGCCCAAAGTATCAAGATATGTATCAAGGCCAGTGTTCTTGAATTCAGTACCATTGTCACTTCTGATGTGCTTTATCTTGGCGCCATAGTTGTTCATTGCTCGATTGGCGAAGCGTCTGAAGACATCCTGCACTTCAGTCTTGTAGAGGATTATGTGCACCCATGTATAAGCCATAGAGACAAGCAGTAGTAGTAAGAGTTGAGTAATGAGTGGGACCGAAAAGGTCCATGTGGAGCAGTTCAAAGGGTCGAGTTGTTGTCATGATTGTCTTCGAGGGATGTTTGGCCCTCGTCATCTTTCCTGCTTCACAGGCACCGCATAAGTGATCTTTCTTCAACTTGACGCCCTCGATGCCTATGACATTCTTCTTCTTTGCAAGGGTGTGGAAGTTCCTCATGCCAGCATGCCCTAGCCTCCGATGCCAGAGCCAGCATTCTGAAGCTTTTGCCAGAAGATGTACGGCAAGCTATGGTCCTGCTGAGAAATCTACCACGTACAAATCATCCTTCCTATACCCTTCAAACACTAGAGACTTGTCAGATTCCATTAGAACAAGACAACGATATTTTCCAAACATCACAATCATGTTTAAATCGCAAAGCATTGAGACAGACATTAAGTTGAAGCCAAGGGATTCAACAAGCATGACTTTATCCATGTGTTGATCCTTTGAGATTGCAACTCTACCTAGACCCAATACCTTACTTTTACCAGTGTCAGCAAATGTGATGTGACTCTTGTCAGATGGACATAAGGTTGAGTCCATAAGAAGGCTTCTCTTGCCAGTCATGTGGTTGGTACACCCACTATCAATAATTCATTCTGAAGCTGCTGGTGTCGTACCCTACAGTGCAGTTAGGGGGATTGGCTTCACGAAGAGAATTGTGAAGCAAAAACATTTGACGAACCAGTGGGTTATGAAAGCTTAGATCGAGATTTGGACTGATAGGGAGAGTAGCAAGCGATTCAGGAATGAAGTACATAATAAGACCATTCGGGCATTTGATCTTGCGCCCTACAAGATGTTTAAGGTCCCCGGCAATAGCGTCAGACGATTTTGTTTTTCTACTGGAGACCCTTCCCTGCAAAAGAGAGTTAAGCTTTCTTAACCACCCATATCTTCAAGGGTGGCTTAGAAGCAATAAGTCTAAGTGCAGCATCTGAGAACTTTGGCTTTGGAGCCCTAGCAAAAAGTCTTGCAGGAGGACAATAGTACTCATAAGAATAAGCAGAATAGTTCTTGGTCTTATGAACATGGCGGTTTGATGAACCGTGCTCATATTCATAGGCCTGAGTATGGCTTCCCTGCAAAACATTTGCGTTAGTGCGACTCAGGTGAGTCCTCTGTCTGTATGAAGCCTTTGGACCGTATGAAGCCTGTGGTCTGGGGTTTGTCTTCTTCACCTGTGGTGTCATGATGACATTCACAGGAAGATTCTCCAAACACCTTTTCGGCACCCAGATCTTCTTCATAGGCGGTCCATTCCTGCAGTTAGTACCAATATACCTGGCAAACACTTCACCATTCTGATTCTTAAACAGTTTATAGTTTGCATCAAAGGATTCATCAATAACGATGGGATTAGCACAAGTGAAGCCAGATAGGGTGGATGGATCCGCTGAAGGTTCCTTTGCAGCAACCCACGAGGTTTTAGGGTACTGCTCAAGTTTCCAGTAAGAGCCATCAGCATTCATTTTCCTTTCGAACCCAACACCCTCTTTCCTAGGGTTTCGGTTCAGGATCTTCCTTTTGAGGACATCACATAGTGTCTGATGCCCTTTGAGACTTTTGTACATCCCTATTTCAAGCAGTGTCTTCAACCTAGTATTCTCATCAGCAATGACTGATGTGGTAACCTCAGCAGAGGGGTTAGTTCCCACATCAACAGTTGAAGATATTGCAACAGTAGCAGCAGTAGAACATTCAGCAACAGAAGTAGTATTATCACGCTCAATGCATTTAAGACATGGTGGTTCAAATCCTTCCTGAGCGGAACTGATCTGTTTGGCGCGAAGTGACTTGTTTTCCTTTTGAAGATCTTCATGAGCCGCTCTCAATTTCTCAAGATCTTCCTTCCTTTGAAGATAATCATAGGAAAGCCTTTCATGAGTTGTTGAGAGCGTTTCATGATGACTTTCAAGTTCCTCATACATAACTTGAAGATTTTTTATGTCTTCAATTAAGGACTGAGATCGAGTCATTTCAGCGTCTAGCAAATCATTGCTTTTGTCTAACAGTTTTTGAATATGTTCCATAGCTTTCTGTTGTTCAGTTGCAATTTTAGCAAGTGTTTTGTAGCTGGGTTTGGAATCACAATCAGAGTCATCTTCACTAGATGTTTGATAGTGAGTAGTGCGTGTGTTTACCTTGGCACCACGTGCCATGAAGCAGTAGGTAGGAGCGGAGTAGTCCTTGTCATTTGCGTCGATGTCGGTGATGAGGTCGTTGTCTTCAATGTTGAAGATGGACTTGGCAACGTATGCTGTAGCCAGACTCGCAACGCCAGAATCGGACTCCTCCTCAGACTCCACCTCCACCTCCTCAGAAGCAGACTCCTCCTCTGAATCCATTTCCTTGCCAACAAACGCACGTGCCTTGCCAGATGAGCTTTTCTTGTGTGATGAAGACTTGGAGGAAGACTTGGAAGAAGACTTTGAGTATTTCTTCTTCTTCTTGTCGTCAGAGTCATACTCCTTGCTCTTCTTCTTCTTGTTGTTCTCATTGTCCCACTGCAGACACTCAGAGATGTAGTGGCCAGGTTTCTTGCACTTGTCGCATGATCTTTTCTTGTAGTCATAAGCAGAAGCTTCATCATTCCTTGAGCTTGATCGTGAAGACTGTCTGAAGCCTTTCTTCTTGGTGAATTTTTGGAACTTCTTCACAAGCATAGCAAGCTCCTTTCCAATGTCTTCAGGATCATCAGTACTGCTGTCGGATTCTTCTTCAGATGTGGAGACAGCTTTTTCCTTTAAGGCACGAGTTCGCCCATAGTTGGGACCGTATTTATCTCTTTTCTCAAAAAGCTGAAACTCATGTGTGTTGAGCCTCTCAAGTATGTCAGACGGATCGAGTGTCTTGAAATCAGGACGTTCTTGAATCATCAGGGCTAGGGTGTCAAACGAACTGTTAAGTGATCTCAGGAGTGTCTTGACGACTTCATGCTTGGTGATCTCAGTAGCGCCGAGGGCTTGAAGCTCATTTGTGATGTCAGTGAGTCGATCAAATGTGAGCTGGACATTCTCATTGTCATTTCTCTTGAAGCGGTTGAAGAGGTTGCGAAGGACACTGATTCTCTGATCTCTCTGGGTTGAGACGCCTTCGTTGACCTTGGAGAGCCAGTCCCAGACTAGCTTAGATGTTTCCAAAGCACTCACGCGGCCATACTATCCTTTGGTCAGATGACCACCGATGATATTCTTGGCAGTATAGTCCAGTTGAACGAACTTCTTGACGTCAGCAGCAATGACACCTTCTCCAGCCTTGGGAACGCCGTTCTTGACGACATACCATAGGTCGACGTCTATGGCTTCAAGATGCATACGCATCTTATTCTTCCAGTAGGGATATTCAGTTCCATCAAAGACGGGGCACGCAACAGAGACTTTAATTATCCCTGCAGTCGACATAGCTAAAACTCCAGGTGGTTAAACCGAATCACACAGAACAAGGGAGTACCTTGCTCTGATACCAATTGAAAGTGTGTTATATCGACTAGAGGGGGGGTGAATAGGCGATTTTTATGAAAGTCTTCAACACGTGGAAGTTTCGAAGACAAACAATAGAAATAAACCTATTACCATGCAGCGGAAGGTAAACTACACTAGGCAAACCATAGTCAAGTATTCAATGAAGTGAAAGCACAATGACTAATAGCAGCTAGGTAGTAAGGATCAGGTAGGAAGATATTATGAAGCCAATCAGAACAAGCAGTCACTCAGTGAAGAGAAGAGATAGTGCAATCATACAATGACTTCACAAGGACCAACAGTAAGTAAAGGGAAGGGAAGGATGAAACCAGTGACTCGTTGAAGACAATGATTTGTTGGACCAGTTCCAGTTGCTGTGACAACTGTACGTCTGGTTAGGGCGGCTAGGTATTTAAACCTGAGGACACACAGTCTCGGACACCCAGTCCTGAACACGCAGCTCAGGACACCCAGTCCTCACCGTATTCCCCTTGAGCTAAGGTCACACAGACCTCGCCCAATCACTCTGGTAAGTCTTCAAGGTAGACTCCCAAACCTTCATAGACTTCGTTCAACGGCGATCCACAATGGCTCTTGGATGCTCAGAACGCGACGCCTAACCGGCTGGAGGATTCACAGTCCTCAAGTGTAATAAGTCTTCAGATCACACAGACAGGAAGACTTAAGTGATGCCTAACACTCTTTGGCTCTGGGTGGTTAGGGCTTGATCCTCGCAAGGAATTCTCTCTCAAAGGCTTCGAGGTGGGTTGCTCTCAAACGACAAAAGCCGTACTCTAACTCTGAGCAGCCAACCGTTTATGGTTGTAGGGGTGGGCTATTTATAGCCACTAGGCAACCCGACCTGATTTGTCCGAAATGACCCTGGGTCACTAAGGAACTGACACGTGTTCCAACGTCAGATTTCAAACACACATGGCAACTTTACTTGGGCTACAAGCAAAGCTGACTTGTCCGACTCTAGACAAGATTTGCTCTCATAGTCTTCACTTGAAGACATAGGTTTTGGTTAAGCATCACTTCAGTCATTCTGACTGGTTCTCTTGGACCCCACTTAACAGTACGGTGGTTCATATGACTCAATAAAGAAGAAAAAGAACTACGAAAGATCTAAGTCTTCGAGCTCCATATGCTTCATGCGACGTCTTCTCGTGTCATAGTCTTCAATGTGAATATCTTCACATACCACCTTTGACATCAATGTCTTCATACATTTTTAGGGGTCATCTCTGGTAGGAAAACCGAATCAATGAGGGACTTCTACCTGTGTTATCCTACAATTCTCACAAACACATTACTCCCTCAACTAGGTGATAGAGGCGGAGGTGTCCCGTCTTTCGATGAGATGATGGATATCGCTTTGGTGGAAGTCGACTTTGACGATCCGACTACGAACGTGCGAGGACGTCGTGCCTTAGCAATCGCTAAACCAACTCCGAGAGGTTATTGACCACGCCGGAGCACGATCAACCTGACCACGAGGGTCTGTTTCCTGCGAGCAAACGAAGAACAAGCAAGAAACTAAGATTGCAATCTGGATATTGCGAATATAAGATGAAAGCTTTATTGATCAAGGTGGGGTTCTGTGACGCCTTTGTCTGGTCGTTGAACACAAACGAAGTACGCGAAGTTGCAGCTATGGCGAACTTTTAATATAAACAAAACCCAAAGTCTAAACGATGCCCTAAGGGCTGTATATATGGAGGAAGAGGGGGGAATTTCGTGGCCCTTGGTGGAGGGGTCCGAAATCAACCCTATCTCTTGTTTCCTCACACATACGGACTCTAAAAATAGCCTATACTTATGTATTTCGAAATTACATGGGCCTGGCCCAATAATAAGGTGACGCAGCACCTATGATAGAGGCAAAGGTGTCCCGTCTTTCGATGAGTTGATGGATATCGCTTTGGTGGAAGTCGACTTTGACGATCCGACTACGAACGTGCGAGGACGTCGCGCCTTAGCAATCGCTAAACCAACTCCGAGAGGTTATTGACCACGCTGGAGCACGATCAACCTGACCACGAGGGTCTGTTTCCTGCGAGCAAACGAAGAACAAGCAAGAAACTAAGATTGCAATCTGGATATTGCGAATATAAGATGAAAGCTTTATTGATCAAGGTGGGGTTCTGTGACGCCTTTGTCTGGTCGTTGAACACAAACGAAGTACGCGAAGTTGCAGCTATGGCGAACTTTTAATCTAAACAAAACCCAAAGTCTAAACGATGCCCTAAGGGCTGTATATATGGAGGAAGAGGGGGGAATTTCGTGGCCCTTGGTGGAGGGATCCGAAATCAACCCTATCTCTTGTTTCCCCACACATACGGACTCTAAAAATAGCCTATACTTATGTATTTCGAAATTACATGGGCCTGGCCCAATAATAAGGTGAAGCAGCACCTATAATAACCTCGGGACGAAATTTATGAAGTGGCATCTTGTATATTTTGTCCAAGGCTTCATGCGCCCATGATGGTGGCTTCAAAGTCCTGAAATCATCACTTGTAACTCCGTTCTTGTTCCCCTTGCGCATGCCATCATCTCCATGCTTGTTCTTGCTCCAATGTTCATCCTTCTCCAAGCTAGGCCCTTCATTTGTAAGCAAAACAAATGTATCCAATTTAGGCAGCATCATATTCTCATGAACATTAGAATCATTACCAAGAAACGAAAGTACCTGGTAATTTAGTTGGCGTCCACGAGCTCTAGTAATTGGTCCAGTATGTATAGCAGCAGGGGCTGTGGGTGTAACAATTGTATTGATGTCCTCATCATCCTCCCCTTCTTGAAATGAAGTCGTCCTCGACGGAAGTTCATCTTCCTCACCCAAATAAGGCTTCAAATCTGCAATGTTAAAAGTGGGACTAACCCCAAAATCTGCAGGCAGCTCAAGTTTATATGCATTATCATTTATTTTCTCTAACACCTTAAAGGGACCATCAACACGTGGCATTAACTTTGATTTGCGCAAATCAGGAAATCTATCCTTACGCAAATGTAACCAAACAAGATCTCCAGGTGCAAACACAACATGTTTTCTACCCTTATCTCCAGCAAGTTTATATTTAGCATTCATGCGCTCAATGTTTTCCTTAGTTAACTCATGCATTTTAAAAATCAATTCAGCACGTTGTTTAGCATCAAAATTAACCTTCTCCGAAGATGGAAGAGGCAACAAATCAATAGGTGCATGAGGTAGGAAACCATACACAACTTCAAAAGGGCACATCTTAGTAGTAGAATGCAATGAACGATTATAAGCAAATTCAATATGAGGCAAGCATTCCTCCCACATTTTCTTATTATTCTTCAAAACAGCCCTAAGCATAGTAGACAACGTTCTATTGACTACTTCAGTTTGTCCATCAGTTTGGGGGTGACAAGTAGTACTAAAAAGCAGTTTAGTCCCCAACTTAGCCCATAAACATCTCCAAAAGTGGCTAAGAAATTTAGTATCACGATCTGAAACAATAGTATTTGGCACACCATGCAAGCGAATAATTTCACGAAAGAACAAATCAGCAACATTAACAGCATCATCGCTTTTATGACATGGTATAAAGTGTGCCATTTTCGAGAATCTATCCACGACAACAAATATGCTATCTCTCCCCTTCTTTGTTCGAGGTAAACCTAAAACAAAGTCCATAGATATATCCTCCCAAGGAACACTAGGTACAGGCAAAGGCATATATAAACCATGAGGATTGAGGCGTGACTTAGCTTTTTGACATGTAGTGCAGCGAGCAATAAAACGCTCAACATCCCGTCTCATCTTTGGCCAAAAGAAATGTGTAGCAAGTACGTCCTCCGTCTTCTTCACGCCAAAGTGTCCCATTAATCCTCCTCCATGCGCCTCCTGCAACAACAAAAGACGAACGGAGCTAGCTGGAATGCATAGCTTGTTAGCACGAAACACAAATCCATCGTTAACAACAAACTTGTTCCACATTCTTCCTTCTTTACAATTATGCATTACATCTTTAAAATTAGCATCATGCACATATTGATCTTTGATGGTCTCCAAACCAAATATTTTGAAGTCAAGTTGTGAAAGCATAGTATAGCGACGAGACAAAGCATCAGCAATAACATTTTCTTTTCCCTTCTTGTGTTTAATGACATAAGGGAAAGTCTCAATGAATTCAACCCATTTAGCATGTCTACGATTCAGTTTAGCTTGACTTTTAATATGTTTCAATGATTCATGATCAGAATGTATAACAAATTCTTTGGGCCATAAATAATGTTGCCATGTTTCTAAAGTCCGAACAAGAGCATATAATTCTTTATCATAAGTAGAATAATTCAGACTAGGCCCACTCAATTTTTCAGAAAAGTATGCAACAGGTTTGCCATCTTGTAATAACACACCTCCTAATCCAATTCCACTAGCATCACATTCAAGCTCAAAAGTCTTATTAAAATCAGGAAGTTGGAGTAAAGGAGCATGTGTCAACTTATCTTTAAATACCGTGAAGGCTTCTTCCTGTGCGGTACCCCAAACAAAAGGCACATCCTTCTTTGTAAGCTCGTTGAGAGGTGCAGCAATGGTGCTGAAATCTCTCACAAAACGCCTATAGAATCCAGCGAGGCCAAGAAAACTCCTCACTTGTGTGACCGTTTTGGGCTGCAGCCAACTCTCAATAGCTTCAATCTTGGCTTTGTCAACTTCAATTCCCTGTGGAGTAACAACATAGCCAAGAAAAGATACTCGGTCGGTGCAAAAGGTGCACTTCCCAAGGTTACCAAACAAACGTGCATCACGTAGAGCAATAAAAACAGCACGTAAATGTTCCAAATGTTCTTCCAAAGATCTGCTATAAATCAGTATATCATCAAAATAGACTACCACAAATCGTCCAATGAAAGCACGTAAAACTTCGTTCATTAGTCTCATGAAAGTACTAGGCGCATTAGTTAACCCAAAAGGCATGGCTAACCACTCATATAATCCAAACTTAGTTTTAAATGCTGTTTTCCATTCATCTCCCAATTTCATACGAATTTGATGGTATCCACTACGCAAATCAACTTTGGAGAATATTGTAGAGCCACTCAATTCATCAAGCATATCATCTAGCCTAGGAATAGGATGACGATAACGAATAGTAATATTATTAATGCCTCTACAATCAACACACATACGTGATGTACCATCCTTTTTCGGCACTAGAATAATAGGAACAGCACAAGGACTAAGGGATTCGCGTATATAACCTTTGTCGAGAAGCTCTTGTACTTGACGCATAATCTCCTTCGTCTCCTCTGGATTGGTACGGTATGGTGCACGGTTTGGCAGGGAAGCACCGGGAATTAAGTCAATTTGATGCTCAATCCCTCGAATAGGCGGTAATCCCGGTGGCACGTCTTGTGGAAAGACGTCAGCGAACTCCTGCAAAATGTTAGTGACACGTCCTCGAATGAAAATAATGCCTCTTTGCACACAAAAGCATAGCAAACAGATTTGCTGAAATCTAGCTCATCAATATCAGATTTGGTGGCAAATAAACATGCACTTTTCAATTTAATTTCAGAAGCAACACTAGATGGTTTATTATTAGGCTTCATTTGTTGCTCAAATTCTTTTGCCACAATCTGATTTTCACTCTTATTCGTCTCCTGTTTTGCTTTATTAGCTCTATTAATATCATCTTTCAAAATGGAATCAGGAGTCATAGGAAGCAAAGTAATATTTTTATCCTTATGAACAAGAGTATAGTGATTGTTTCTACCATGGTGTACAGAATTTTAATCAAATTGCCATGGTCTACCAAGTAATAAGGAACATGCTTGCATAGGTACCACATCACAATCAACATAATCAGCATATGTAGAGATACTAAAATGCACACGAACAGTACGTGTTACCTTAACCTTGCCGCTGTTGTTGAACCATTGGATGTAGTAAGGATGTGGATGTGGTCTTGTGGTGAGAGAAAGCTTCTCCACCATCTCCATGCTAGCCAAGTTGTTGCAGCTTCCTCCGTCTATTATGACGCGCACAGAACGTTCCTTCACAACTCCCTTGGTATGGAACAAATTGTGCCTCTGATTTTGCTCAGCTTGTGTGACCTGCACACTCAAAACACGTTGAGCAACTAAACATTCATACCTGTCAGCGTCTTCAGGAGCCATGTATTGCGTCTCATGATCAGAATCATCTCCACCATGTTCTTCACGTGTAATAAGAGCCAATGTCTCCTCATCATAGTCACTAGCGGACTCATATCCACCATCCGCGGTAGCAATCATCACACACGGAGATTTGCATTCCCTCGCATAATGACCTCCTCCCTTACAACGACGACAAATAATATCAGTTGTGTGCCCTGTTGATGCCATGGAAGAAGAAGAACGCTGTGCAGGCCCCGCAGGTGCGCTCTTGGCAGATAATTGTGGTTGTTCCTGTTTTCTTGTATCACGGCTGTAGGAGGCACCTGATTGAGGTGCTGGTGCAGTTGAAGTAGAAGATGCACGCGGCATCCATGAGGAAGGTCGGCCTGCAGAAAAGTTAGTTCGCGCCAATGCTTGTCGATCCTGCACTTCACGTTCAGCTTTACAAGCAAGATGGAATAAACGAGTGATATTAGTATACTCCTTATAGTCTAGAATGGTCTGAATCTCTCTATTTAATCCACCCAGAAAACGTGCAAGCATAGCTTCATTCTCCTCAACAATACCACATCGAATCATGCCAGTTTGTAATTCCTGATAATATTCTTCTACAGAATTTTTTCCTTGTCTTAAACGCTGCAATTTTTGAAGCAATTCACGTTGATAATATGGTGGAACCCAACGCGTACGCATAGCAGTTTTCAAAGCAGCCCAAGTAGTTGGAATAGGATATAATCTACAATGTTCAGACCACCATACACATGCAAAACTAGAGAAAGCACAAACAGCAGCAGCAACTCGTCTCTCCTCAGGATATTGTAAACATGTAAATCGTTGTTCAGTTTCTAACTCCCAAGTAAGATATATATCAGGAACATATCTACCCTCAAATGGTGGAATATTCAATTTCAGTTTAGGAATATGGACATCATCTCGTACCTGAGGTGGTGGTGCAGGCCTACCATTACGAATATATACCTGAGGTCGACCTGCTGGTGGTGGTACAGGTGGCTGCACGTAGTGTTGATTTTGATCAACCTCATCCTCATAATCTCCCACATAATCATCCTCCTCCGCATCAGCAGCAGGAGCCACAGAAGTATCAACAGCAGCACCAACAGTTTGGCCAAACGCAAGAGGAACACGGCTTGCTCGGCGGAGGTCTGCTTCGCGACGTGGAGGTAGTCGTTGTTGTTGTTATTGGAGAGGTGCGTTAGGTGCAGCGGGTGGTGGTGGTGGAAGACGCGCGAGCAATTCATTAAACTTGTTATCGAGCTTTGTTTCAAACGTCTTCTCAAAGCCAGTGATCTTCTCCATGGCCTCTTCAAAATTGTTCAGCACATCTTGTACCTGTTCAGTCATCATTTGCTGAAACTTATCATGAAGCTCCTTGTTCGATAAGTTCTCCCAGTCAATCTTGTCGGCTTGTGATCCTGGCATGGTTAGCAGCAATAGAAACACACAAGAATATGATCCTACAGACTACTAAGAAGTGGTGGTGGTGTATCACAAATCCGTCAAGCAAATCTCAAATTCTTACCAGTTCTTACCCAGCAGCAGGCGGTGATCGGCAACCGTTGTAGTCAAAAACTCTCAAAGCTTGGATAGAGCGATTACCAGGGAGAGTCAAACACACGACGTAGATGTATGTGGAGCTGGGAAGGCTTATAGTATGGTAGCAAAAAGGGTCAGCAATAATCAATTCAGAGATGCAAAGTTGAATAAACGCTCAACGACGGTACTGTGCTGGTCCTAGGCTAGACTGTGCTAGAGACGCGAGCCTAGAACACCAACAAAATCACGGCGCGACACGTAAACAAGGGAAAAGCACACTCTGAATTTTTTTTTCGCTCTTTTTTTTGCGCTCTTTTTTTTTGCGCTGCTTTTTTTTTGCGAAAAATCACTATAATGGCGAGTGTCTTAAAACTCTTCCTAGGTCAAACTGACAGGATGGGCACGAAATTTTTTTTTTCGACCAAAATTTTTTTTTTTCGACTGCCCGGACCCAAAAACTGGAAACAGGTCAAAAAAACTTTCTATAATGGCACCTGTCTCAAAACACTCAGAAACACCTAAAAATAGGATAGCCAGAAATTTTTTCGAAAAATGCGTTTTCGAAAATTTTTGGGCCTAAACGGAGCGTGGCTACCCGACTCTTTTTTTTTCTGAAACCTACTCCGGCAAGGAAACACGAATCGGAATCTAGATGGATCTCGAAAACAAACCTAATATGCAAGGAACTCGGATTTGTGGTGGATATATGGTGGTGGTATATGGCAGCGGTGGTGGTAGCGGTGGTAGTATATGGATATGGATCGGTGGTGGTATATGGATACGGATTCGGAGCGGTGGCGGATAAGCGGTGGTGGTAGATGGCAGGGGCGATGATGATGGTGCGGCGGCGGCGTGACAACTTATGACCAGAACTCGAAACTCTAAAAGACTAGACTCTAAGACCAGCAACTAGACACGACGATGCAACCGCAAATTCAACAAAGCAAAACCCTAAAAAGATTATGCAAAGGCTCAGATTGGTTCGGATATGATGAACTAACCCTAATTTTTTTTGTGGCTTTTTCGTGGACTGTAGGTATGAAGAACAGACTCGATCTAAACTACGAAAAACTGTAAAATCTCACCGAGCAACCTGGAAATCTGATACCACTTGATAGAGGCGGAGGTGTCCCGTCTTTCGATGAGATGATGGATATCGCTTTGGTGGAAGTCGACTTTGTCGATCCGACTACGAACGTGCGAGGACGTCGCGCCTTAGCAATCGCTAAACCAACTCCGAGAGGTTATTGACCACGCCGGAGCACGATCAACCTGACCACGAGGGTCTGTTTCCTGCGAGCAAACGAAGAACAAGCAAGAAACTAAGATTGCAATCTGGATATTGCGAATATAAGATGAAAGCTTTATTGATCAAGGTGGGGTTCTGTGACGCCTTTGTCTGGTCGTTGAACACAAACGAAGTACGCGAAGTTGCAGCTATGGCGAACTTTTAATCTAAACAAAACCCAAAGTCTAAACGATGCCCTAAGGGCTGTATATATGGAGGAAGAGGGGGGAATTTCGTGGCCCTTGGTGGAGGGGTCCGAAATCAACCCTATCTCTTGTTTCCTCACACATACGGACTCTAAAAATAGCCTATACTTATGTATTTCGAAATTACATGGGCCTGGCCCAATAATAAGGTGACGCAGCACCTAAAATAGCCTCGGGACGAAATTTATGAAGTGGCATCTTGTATATTTCGTCCAAGGCTTCATGCACCCATTATGGTGGCTTCAAAGTCCTGAAATCATCACCTGTAACTCCGTTCTTGTTCCCCTTGCGCATGCCATCATCTCCATGCTTGTTCTTGCTCCAATGTTCATCCTTCTCCAAGCTAGGCCCTTCATTTGTAAGCAAAACAAATGTATCCAATTTAGGCAGCATCATATTCTCATGAACATTAGAATCATTACCAAGAAACGAAAGTACCTGGTAATTTAGTTGGCGTGCACGAGCTCTAGTAATTGGTCCAGTATGTATAGCAGCAGGGGCTGTGGGTGTAACAATTGTATTGATGTCCTCATCACTAGGTTTGTCGTCAATACTCCAAAACCAACTAGGGGTGGCACTAGATGCACTTACAAGCCCATAGTAGAACATGAGTCCACGGACGAATGGGTGGAGAGGAAATCCCAATCCGCGGACGAAGTGGGGTGGGGATGAGCTGCCCCATTGCTGGAAGCCGGTGGGCAATTTCTTTGGCGAAGTACCCGGCCTCCTGGAGCTTGGTGATGTCCTTCTCCTTGACATAGGAAACTATCCACTTGCCTTGCACTCCAGATTCATACATGGCTGGAGTGCTTTTTTTAGGTGGAAAGGATCGAAGCTTGGGTGCTGGAGCTCGAGAATGGACGGGAAGAGAGAAGGAAGGCGTCGATGAAAGAGGTGAATCCTTATCCCTTTATAAAGGCAGTGAATATCAAGCGCCTCCCCACTCACCTTAAAACTCGCCTATTCCCCAAGGGTCGTGCAGGCGGCGCAGTTGGATTACCCACGCCCATATTGATGAGAATCCCGCAATAAGGGGACCAGATCTCTGCTTTGACAACACGTGCCAATAAAACCACATCGTGAAACATGGAGCGGGAGGCTAAAGAGAAAACAGTTCGAAGTAATGACCGGGCTGTGACGTGATGTCACGCTACAAAACTTGTGAGTGGATTGGACTTGTAAAATATTATACTCTCTGCGTGTGTGCAGTACTCGTTTTGCAGAGCCGAACACGTTTTCTGTATTCAAAGGCTGTTTTGGAGTATTCGGAGGAGGAACCCGCCTTGCAATGCCGAGGACAATCTACGCGCCGGACACATCGTCATTGAAGCCTGGTTCTAGGGCTACTGAGGGAGTCCTGGATTAAGGGGTCCTCGGGCATCCGGCCTGTGTGACATGGGCCGGACTAATGGGCTATGAAGATACAAGACAGAAGACACTCTCCCGTGTCCAAATGGGACTCTCCTTGGCGTGGATGGCAAGCCTGACATTCGGATATGAAGATTCCTTTCTCTGTAACCGACTTTGTACAACCCTAGTCCCCTCCAGTGTCTATGTGAACCGAAGGGTTTACTCCGTAGAGGCAAACATAATCATATAAGCTAGACTTCTAGGGTTTTAGCCATTATGATCTCGTGGTAGATCAACTCTTGTAATCCTCATACTCATCAATATCAATCAAGCAGGACGTAGGGTATTACCTCCATCAAGAGGGCCCGAACCTGGGTAAAACATCGTGTCCCCTGCCCCCTGTTACCATCAACCATAGATGCACAGTTGGGGACCCCCTACCAGAGATTCGCCGGTTTTGAAACAGACAGGCTGCCCGAAGCCAAGTGTTTGGGAGATGGAAATTACTGTCTACCCCTTACACGGACAATCCATCGGCCTGATTTCCACGGCTCTCAATAGGGGTAGGTTAGTAGCTTCAATTAGACGTCACACGACCGCCTCTGAGCCCATTCCGACATGGTGGGCACCAAACATGGGCGGCAAAAGACATTTGATTCAAGCTCATCCGAAAGACATCTGTTTCTCCCTCCATTTCCCCATTCATACACGGTGGGCGGCAAAACAAACTCGACTCGGCCGAAATCGATGTAGGCAAATATTTTCAATAGGGGTAGGTTTGTAACTTCACTCAGATGTGACACAACCGCCCTACCTGTCAGCCCCGTTCATACACCGTGTGCGCCAACCATGGGCACCAAAACACCCTATCCTCGCCCAAAATCGCTCTGGTCAAATATTTGTGAGATGCAAGATTACCGTCCTATCCCCAACCGATGAGACATCCAAATTTTAAGCGGGGGCTAAGTTCGTAACTTTCCCATATTTCAGACAGGCGCATCCCAAAAATATGGTTCCCCGTACCTCTCCCTCCATTTCCCATTCATACACCGTCTGCGCTATAACACCATCCCCACACCAGCCTCCTCCGTCCGCCACCCCATCCATCGCTACCGTCCTCCACCCCATCCATCGCCGCCGTCCTCCACCCCATCCATCGCCATCTTCCTCCACCATGCCGGAGCACCTACCAAGACCGTGTCGTCCACTACTAGAGATGGACGTTTCTCATCCATGGCGACGGACCAAGAGCCTTGCATCGCGTCCTCTCACTTCATCAGCGTCATCGTCCTCTTTCCCGGGCCACTCACACGACCTTCTCTTACACTTCAACGGGACTTATCCCCCGAGGCACCCGTCTACCATCGTAGATATGCTTCAACGCCACTGACAGCCATCGCACCCCCGATGCCTACACGGTGCCGCAAGAGAGGTGGTACTTCATATCGCCACAACTATTTGAGCTCAACCAAAAAATAGATCATAACTTGGTTACTGTACTTTCTTTTCAGCTCTTAGAATTTTGTTCTTAGTTCGAAGCAAACAATGGATGCTAAATAGCATTTCCCTAGTTTGCATCTTTAAATCTGCCATGGCACAGTCATAATAGGGTTTAATTGATCACGCTTAGGGTTTAATTGATCATGTTGGTTCCGTGGTGGTTTCTTTAATAGAAATTGGAGGGGAAATCCTCTTTTGCTCAAAAAATGCTTAGGGCTTCCCCCTTTTATGATCACTATATGTGTCATAATAGCACTGCTCCACCCATCAAGCTAAACAAGCTTAGTTGTTCAAATACGAATTTGATATTATTAAAACAGAGTCATTTAATTGCTCAGCTAAATGTTCCTAATTTAGTTTCAAAAATGCATGTTCGCCGCTCGGGTATGTATCTCTACAGGGTGCCCAAGATGGGCCGCGGCCCACCCTGGGATTTTGGGTCAGCCCAGGCCCCGATTCCCCTCTGTTCTGCTGCGCGCTTGTGATCTCTACTCGCCCCCAGCCGCCTGCCTCGTCGGCGACTTGCCGTCCCCGGATGGCATGACTCTAGGAGGAGACTCGGGACTAACATGAGGTCAGGAGCCGCTCACCCATCAGCGTCACCGCTGCCTGGGTGCGCCGCCGTGCCTACCTTCCCAGTCCATTCAGGGCTCAGGCATGCAGCACCCACTAAGCCAACCCGATTTATCCTGAGATACGTCCTCAACACTCAGCAACCACTCCTCATCACCCATTTTCTAATTGATTCATTAGTCATTAGGTAGGACTGTCATTAGGGTTTTGTTGTGTGCTGAGTGCTACCTACACTTCATGGTTCGGATGTATTTCAGTAATCTTTAGTACCTGTAAAGTTCACAGGGTTTCAAAATTCCGGCCCTAGGAACAGACACTAGTCATTTTGGATTGTTGGTCGTAGTGACATTGACCCAGATTACTACTGCAGGCCAGGTTTGTTGACAATTTTACTTGTCTTCCTTTTTCATTCGATATGATATCCAATTATTCACGTCGATTAGTTGCAAACAATAAGTGCTAGACAAACTTCTTGATTTAGATTTTGGACGGTCCCTTACTGCAGTTACAATTCTGCATACCTGTCCTAGTAAGCTCACAAGTAAATGATTGATTCACTACATCTATGCTTGCCTTGTCATATTTGTTGTCAATATTCTTTTACGGTGGACCACCTTGTTTCAAAATACTGGATCCGTAGACATGAGTGTATAGTATTTCTCTGTGAGATCTCTTCCATCATGTGTGGGCAACAAGCACTGCATTGTATCGAAAGAAAGTGCCATTTCCAGCTTTTACATAGACTATGATCTTTTACATGGAATACAATCTGCCTATTTGCTTTGTGTTGCACTAACAGCACTCCACCCTTGAAGCTAAACATTATGTCACTGATAATTCCTTAGTTTATTTGTTCAAATACGAATTTGATATGATTCTAATGTTCCTACTTCAGTTTTGAAATGTGTGTCCGCCTATTATAGAGACATAAGAGGTTTATATTTCTCTGTGTGGTCTGGTCAGGACAGTTGGGGGGTGAACTTTGCATATGTAGGGGTTTCTAGGGAGACACTCTTCGAGTTGAATCCGAAGTGTATTCCATAGATAATCTGACTACTTTTTATGTTTTCATGAATCTCAGATTCCGAACAGCTTCATAATGATTATGAGCTTGCGCACATGAAAAGAATAAAGGAGAACAATGCCATGGTTGTCAAACTTGGCATTAAGGGACTGAAATAAAGTCTGCATGCAATGCAATCCAAACGCTCTCCACCTACAGATTTATGCTCAGAATATGATCCTAACTGTGATTTTGAGCTAGAGGGAGACCTAAGTCAATGTAGCTCCCTAGTGGAGGAGTCATATGCAGATGCCCTATCTTATTCACCCATCAAGGTGCTTGCTCTAACTTTCCAAGGTTATATTGGTCGCACATATCTTGCAACTGATGCTTTGCATTGTTTCTAGTTTGTTGCACTGCCATTAGCTTAGCTTACACATCGTGTATGTGAATACGCCATACCTATCCATTTTCAGTATATACACTAAAAAATACACTTCCCTGATGATACAAGAGAGAGAAGGGTGACTGAACTCCTCCTAACAGTTCGTCCCCCCCAGCCAAGAATAGACCCTCGCGAGGCTATTCTTCCATGTATTGTTCATCATCATCAGCCCAAGAGGAAATCCACCACACCATACACTGGAGTAGGGTGTTACACCACAATGGTGGCCTGAACCAGTATAAACCCTGTGTCTCTTGTGTCGTTCTTCCCATAGCTTAGATCTTGGCGAGGCAGAGGGGTGCAGGTAGGTAGGAGGCGAAATCTCTGCGCGCACCCCAGTGTTCGAACCTCAAGGGTCTGCCGGAACCCGAAATCCGACATTTGGCGAGCCAGGTAGGGGTGCGCCGGAATTCGTCTTCCACCACCCCGTTCTCCTCCAACCATCGTGCCATGTCTGACGCTCGTCGGGCCCGCGCCGAGCGCCGGGCCGCTCTTGCTTCCCGCGTCGCCCAGACGGCTCCTGTCGGTGGGTGTCCTCGCCGTTCCCCGTCACCTGCCGTCAACGCCGCCACCGGCTCGGCGGGGGACGAGCACCAAGCATCGTCTCAGCATCCGTCCGTGCGGCAAGACGGCCGCACCGCAACTCCCTCACTCACCCCAGCTGGTTCTTCATCCCGCGCGCTCCGCGCACCCATGGTGGCTCGAGCTGCACTCATCGCGGCAAACGAGCTCCTGCGCTACCGTCCCGTCGACGACGTCTACGAAGAATGGCTCGACCGCGTCGCCGAGCTTGTCCGCGCCGCAGGGTGCTCTCCTGCGCCGTCCGTTCCACTGCACGGCACCCCCCCCCCGCGCGGGTGACGAAGCTCCGGCGGCGCCCCGGCCGCCTCCTCCTCAAGAAGGCGCCATGGCTCCAAGGCACCTGGCCCCTGGGCGGAACCCGCTCCGTCAGGTGCCAGCGCGGCAAGAGCAGAGCTGCCAGGAAGTCCCTCACCCGCAAGAAGCTGCCCGGGCACTCCCTGCTCCAGCATGTCGCGACCATGCTCCTGCTCCCGCACGTCAAGACCCTGCGCTGCTCCCAGCTGCAGCACGTGGGGACATGCAAGACCAAGCTCTCCATCACCCAAGGCCTCCCGTGGCCACAGCAGGCTGCCGTGCCTTCACCACCGAGCTACGCAGTGTCGCGTGGCCCAGCAAGTTCAAGCTAGACCTGCCTCCTCGTTACGACGGCACCGCTAACCCTGCAGAGTTCCTCCAGCTCTACGAGCTGGGCATCGAAGCTGCCAACAGAGACGAGAAGGTCATGGCGAACTGGTTTCCCATGGCGCTCAAGGACGGGGCCCGCACCTGGCTCCTGAACCTGGCTCCAGGCACGATCTCCTCCTGGGACGAGATGCGCACCTGCTTCATCGCCAACTTCCAAGGTACTCGCGACCGGCCACCTGCCGTGAGCGACATGTGCCGCATCAAGCAACAACCAGGGGAGACCCTGCAGAAGTACATCCAGCGCTTCAACAACGCACGCCTCAAGATTCCCAGGGTGACTAAGGAGGACATCATCTCAGCCTTCTCCGACGGCGTGTGCAATGTCAAGATGAAGGAGGAGCTGGTGATGCATGAAGACCTGTGCACTTCCTTGGAGCTGTTCAACTTGGCAACCAAGTGCGCCAGGGATGAGGAAGGGCGTCTCTCCCTCCTCGAGCAGCCTGACGCAGACCCAGAAGAGAAGAAGCCCAAGGCCAAGGATGTGAAGCGCAAGGGGGCTGCCGTGCTCGCGGCAGAACCAGACACCAAGCGGGGCAGAGATCAGCCCGAACCTTCCAAGGGCAGTCGGTACTGTATGTACCACGACCTCCACACCCACGACACCAACGAATGTCAAGAGCTCCGAGCCGTGCGAGAAGGAAGGATCGGCCGTCGCCCTGACCGCGGTGATGGGGGCTACGGTCGAGGAGGAGGAAGGAACGCAGGATGCTGGGGAGATCGTGGCCCGCGCCAAGGGTGGCGCGATCAACCTCGCGAGGATCGATGGCAAGACCCGCCTCGCGAGGGATACTGGAGGGATCAGCCTTGCGAGGATCACCCGCAAGGCAACACAGGCCTCCCTTTGCTGCCGCTGCAGCCAAGGAGAAACGAGGACCGCCACCAGGACGAGGGGGCTGGGGGCTTCTAGGAGCCGCGCGCGATCGCCTGCATCCTGGGCGGGGCTCAAGCCCCAGCCTCTCAACGCATATTCAAGCAGTTCGCCCGCGAAGTGAATGCAGTCCTCCCCAGGCTCGAAGCCACGCACCCCCTCAGGTGGTCGGCGTGCACCATCACGTTCAGCTCAGCAGATCAGCTCAAGTGTGTGGCTACAGCCGGAGTCCTCCCGATGCTTTGTTCCCCAATCATCAGCAACATGGTGGTCACCAGGACCCTCATCGATGGCGGGGCAGGGCTCAACGTCCTGTCCGTGGAAACATTCAACAATCTCCAAGTGCCCTACAGCCAGCTTCAGCCAACCAAGCCTTTCTCCGGAATCACCGACGGCTCCACGGTCCCGATTGGGCAGGTCCGCCTCCCTGTCACCTTCGGGGCACGCGACAACTACCGCATCGAGCTCATCGACTTCGACGTCGCTCACATTCGCCTGCCATACAACGCCATCCTTGGGTACCCAGCGCTGGCCAAGTTCATGGCCGTAACTCACCACGGCTACAACGTCCTCAAGATGCTAGGAAGTGGCGGAGTCATCACGGTGCCCTGTGAAGAGAAGGACACGGTGTGTTCCCTGGAACGAGCCTTTCAGGCCGCGTCACTGGAAGACCCGGATCGCGGAAGCAGGAGGCTTCCCGAGACCGCCCCCAAGAAGAAGAAGACATCGTCCGGCCCGGCCCCTCAGGAGGTAGGCCCCTCTGGGCCCGTGCCTGCCCAGGGGGAACCTCCTTCCATCGCATAGGAAAGCGCTCCCGGCGCCCTCCTCAGGCAGGGCTCGGGGGCTCTCCCCTGGAGGGCCACCGACCTGGCTAGGGTCATGAGGGAAGCGCTTGGGCACCACATGGAGGCGTGTTTCGAAGCACGTTTCCCTCAAGAAGGAGTAAGGCAAGGAGAGCCAGACCCTCAGGAGTTCGTCAGCAAGGCCATTCAGGAGCTACAGGAGTCAAGAGTCATGAAAGGCGGCCGCCGCCTACCAGCAGTAGCTCCCCATATAGGCGAGGATGGTGGGCTGCATGTCTGCATTGACATACCAGGGCTCAACCAAGTCGCCTCTTTGGAGCGCCTCTGGCCCTCGCGAGTGGGGCGCTGTGGAGGTCCACCCCACAGCTACGTTCGCATGCCTTACGGCTTGCCGAACGCGGCTGCCACGTACCAGCGCCTCATGAGGGGCATCATGGAGGCACAAGAGGCCAGGCGTTCTGCGGCCCTGGCAGAGATGGAGATGGTCCGCAAGGAGCCACCAGCGCCTCCGGAGCCTCCCGAGGCCCCTGGGCCTGGGGGCTCGTGAGGATCGGCTTCCGCAGCCCACCGAGTCTGCTACACCAACACCCCTTCGTCCTCAACATCATCAGGTGACATCTTTCAAGTTTCACTTCCTAGGCCGCGTGGGTCCGTCCCTGCGGCATGTATCCCTTTTATTTCATGTTGTTAGCTTACCTTGTTGGGGGCGCCCCTCGGGCTGCATGATCCCCAAGTCGCTCGGGCCAGACCCAGCGGCATGTATCCCATTTGCGTTTATTTCCGGTTATGCGTTCGACCCACCATGCTTTATTGTTTGATGCCGGTCCACGGCACCTCTTCTTCTCCATGCCGACCACTTTCATGTTAAAGGGGGGGTACCTAAGCATCGCGACTCAGGGCTCTTACTGGCTCTCCAGCCCTCACCCTCTGGCCTTGTCCACGGCAGCGCGACCTGGCATACCAGCGACGGCTGAGACCAGCTCGAGGGCCGGGACCCGAGGACGTAGAGTGCCGACATCTAACCGAATTTGCAGGGACACATCACAAGACAAGGCCCAGTGCCAGGCGCAACCCTCCTAGAGGTAGGGCCCCGTGAGTCCCGCGCTGGCTCACGGGTGCCCAGATACACCTCGCCAGGCCCTACCGTGCCAGCCACGTGTTAGGGCGGGGCTATACACGCCCCGGGGGCTCCTCCCAGAGGGGCCCCCCCTCCCATGTACCAGTGGAAGCACCATGCTCCGTGCTGGCTGACGACACTACCGAGGAGCGGCTATGCCCGTACACATACGGAAGCGCTATGCTCCGCGTTGGTGATAAACAACTAAGGGTGGCCCCCGGGCCGCATCAACCTCAGGGAGCCCAGAGCTCAGTGTCTAGCCTCATCGTAACGCCTCCCCTCAGGAGTGCCACGCGAGGGGGCTGGGCACGGGGGCTGCGCCTGGGTCACGCCCAGACGCACGCCGCCCAGCCAGGCCCCCCGTGCCTGGTTCGTCGCGCGTCTCTCCCCGAGCGGAGCCAAGGTACGAAGGTCGTTTGAGCGTCAAGGGGGACTCCTGAGCATCGCGACTCAGGAGCCTAACTGGTCATGTAGCCCCTCACTCCTTAGTTCCGAAAGGCTAACGACGGTTGAGGTATGCGCGCGGCCGGGCTCTGCAGACGTAGAACGGTAGATCCACCCACATCACACCTCCCTACTTGCTGTTCGTGCGCTAAGGGGGACTCCTGAGCATCGCGACTCAGGAGCCAGCTTGTCATGTAGCCCCTCACTCCTTGGCCCCGTCCTGGTTTCCGGTTGGGACTAACGCTGGGTGAGGTATGCGCGGGGTCGGGCTCTGCCGGCGTAGAACATAAGCAAGTAGGAAGGAAAAGCGCAAATTTCAAGGAATTCAAAAGCAAATATTACAGTCCACACTGTTATCTCAATGCCAAACGCAAGTTTAAACGCCTCCCCGAGGCATGATACATGTGCAGGAATTAAAGGCAGGACAAGAGCCACAACGGAGTCACTTGTCGGCGGTGGAGCAGCGTGGAGTGGGTTCGCCTTATGGAGCAGTGGGGTCGGCAGCGCCTTGCTTCGGCTTGGTGCTGAAGGCCCGGAACTTCCCTAGCAGAGCCTCCGCACGACCCTTCACGGCCTCGGTAGCGGCAGCGGCACGCTCGCCGCTTACTGGCTCCAGCAGGCTGTCGAGGTCGACGCCGGGATCGCGAAGGTAGATGTGGGTGAGGACCCGCGTCAGTGCTGCAGAAGACAGGACACGCGCCTCAGCCTCGGCCGTGGGGCCAAGGCCAAGGGCGACATCTTCAAGAGCACGAACCAGGAAGGGAAGCAGCTTGGCGGGGCCGTCCTCGGCGCCAGCCAGCGGGCTCTCTAGGCCGCTGTCGTAAAGCGTCCTCAGTGAGGAGCGAGCCTTCGCCTCCATCACCGTGAAGGCCACGCGGTCCTCGGCAAGAACCAGGGCCTTGTCCTCCAGCTCGGCCTTCCTCGCCCCAACTCCTGCTCCAGTGTGCCTAGGCGGTCGCGACGCTTCCTGAGCTTGACCTCCCTCTCCTTGACGGCTGCCTCGCGAGCCTTCACGCCTTCTTCCTGCTCTTGGCGAAGGCATGCCTCTTTCGCGAGCTGGTCCTGCAGGCCTTGCAGCTCGTCCTCCAGCGCCTTGCAGCGACCACGGACGTCAACCACCCCCCCCCCCCAGGGCTGCGTCACGAGCAGCCTTCGCCTCAAGGACGGCCTGCTTCTCCTCATCGCAAGCCGTCGAGGCCTGGACCAGCGCCGCCTGAATCGAAGCGTCGGAGCGAACCCATCCTGAAGCCAGCTCCAAGCGCCCGGCCACCAAACAAGGGTCGGCGCCAAGAAGATCCTGCCGCAGTCGGTCCAGCTCAGCGGCAGCACGATCCAGAACGGCAGAAGGAGTCAGAGAGACAGCAGCCGGTGGAGTAGGAGGAGAAGGCAGCAGCGCGGACACAACATCCTGAGGCGGAGTCTGCTGCGCCCCAACGGCTGTAGTGGTGGCGGCAGGCAAGGACACCTCGGGAGTCACTTGGGCCGTGGGGGCTGAGCTCGCCCCAGGCGGCTCAGCCAGGCCTCGCGAGGACGACCGGGCAGGAGAAGTCTGTGCGTCGCGGTCACCCTCCTTCGCGGGCAGAGGCGCTGCCACGGATGGAACCTCAGGAGCTCCCTTCGGCTTCTTTGCTGCGGGCGCCAGCCTATCCAAGAGATGCGGACGTCAAGCCTCAGAAGCAGAACAAGAAATAAAGACAAGAATCAAAAGCTTACGGGTCGTCCCCAGTGAGCTCGAGCGGCCTCCGGCCAAATTTGAAGCCTGAAATCCGGCTGGAAGGGTCAACCTCGGGAAGCTTGGAAGCGGAAGATGCGTCTGCGGTCTGCCTCGGGGCCGGGGCAGACCCGCGGGAGATCAGCCCGGTCCTGTCCTTCTTCGGGATCGGGGGGCAAGCTCCCGCTGTCCTGCTCGTCATCATCCTCGTCGTCATCGCTCGGAGAGTGGCGGAGAACGCGGGACCTGCGCCAGGGGAGGGGAGCCCTCGACTCTCCGTCACTCGCCTCGGAGTCAGGCCCTTTTTCCCGCTCCCCTCCTTCCTCCTCTTTGCTGGAGTCCTCGGAGGACACGTCCACTGATTCCCCGGGAGTTTCCATGGGCACGGGCCCGTCCCCGTTGAAGACGGGCATGGACTCCACTACCTGCTCCCAGTCGTCGCGGAGGAACAAGGGCGTAGGAGCGCCCTCCAACCTCGCCACATCGCCCCCGACCAGAGATTGGAGGACCGCAGCCAGATCTCCGTCGGCCAAGGCCGCGGGGCTCGGATGGGGCCTCCACATCAGAAGTGAGTACTGCCGAAGCGGAGCCAGCTGGTGCTCCAGGAATTCCCTCAGCAGCGATGCGCCGGTCAGCTTCGCTGCCGCCATGTTGGCCGGCCTCAGATCCGCGTCCATCTTCTCCAACACCAGCTTCGCGCGGAGGTCCGCAAGCTCCGCTCGACCCTAATCGCTGGAGCTCGTGGGCTGCTCCGTGGGCAAGATCAGCCCAGGGTGGATGCGCCCAGCATCCGCCAAGACCCACTTGCTCTTGAAGCCCTCAATCCTTTTCCCGGGGTTCGAGATGGCAATGGCGCCACCGTACGCGATGAAGCTCGCGCACGTGGAAGCAGGACCGCGAGAGGTCTGGAGGTAGAAGTAGTGGCGCAGAAAGGCCACTGAGGGCTGCACCCCTACATGAGCCTCACAGTAATAGGTGAAGATTGCTAGGAGAAGGACGGAGTTGGGATGGAGATGTAGAGCCTGTAGCTTATAATGGCGGAGGACAGAGAAGAACTCGGAGAAGGGAGGCACCAGGCCAGCAGCAATGGCACTTACGAAGAACGGATAGAACGTGCTCCCTTGGCCCTCAGGGGTGGCGAAGCCGGCCTTGAACACCTTCACCCCATCGATGCCCCGCGCCGCCGCCATCCGGCGCAACCGGGCGAGGCTCGCCTCCGACACGTTCGGCGAGTCCAGGGCAGACGAGTACCAAGCTACGGCCGGGGGCTGACGAGGCTCCATGGCTTCCTAGGTCACGCGGTCGGAGTAGATCTAGAAATTTTGGAGGAAGGAAGGAGAGGCGCAAGAAAGGGGATCTGAGTAGCAACAGGAGAAAGCGAAAAGCAAAGCCTAGGCGGATGCCGCTCCTTTATCGACTCGCGCGGTTGCTAAGGCGCCCACGTCCAATCAACCGCCACGCGGCGCCCAAGGCCGCGGGCTGTTAGGGCCCGCGGCGCTTCGCTCTTGCCCTTCCGCCTCCCTGCACGGCCAAGTCCGGGCGCGCGTTGGGCCCGGGGGCTACTGTCGGTGTTCTGGGAACGGGGGTCCCCAGACTTGCCTGCCTGCGGCCTGCGGCGTGGCTCAAAGGGGGGGCCCAGCATGGCCCATCTTCATCAACACAGACCCAAGACCCTCGCGAGGGGCCAAGCCTCGCGGGGCGGACGACACGGAGCTTCCTCAGGCACGGCCTCATCAGGCTGGCTCGCGAGGAGGCAGAGAGATCAAGGCGGGGTACCTCACGAGGTGCCCGTGACGCAAGCCATGACGACCAAAGGCGCCAGGCGGGCGCCAGCCCGCGCAGTGTCCTCCTTTCCTCTTTGGTGCAAAGGGAGCAAGCACAGCCGTGGAGTATCGAGGCATTAGGCAAAGGTTGCCATTTCGGTGCAACAAGACCAAGACCAGGAAGACTGCAAGACGGAGGTCATCGTGGAGCCCAAGACGGCGTCACCACCAGAGCTTTGTGCAGGCGAAGACTACTTTTGTCAGGATAGCTAGTACTAGCTACCCCTTCAAATTAGCCCGCCATTGTTGGCTCCCTTCCCGCTCGATATTTGGGAAGAGGACCAGGGCCTCTATAAATAGGACCAGCCACCCACAGGGTAGAAAAAAAGGGGGTAGAGGCGAAGGACGAAGAAGAGAAGATCGAAATCAGAGAGAGAGAGAGAGAGAAGGGTGACTAAACTCCTCCTAGCAGTTTGTCCCCCCCCCCCAGCCAAGAACAGACCCTCGCGAGGTTGTTCTTCCTTGTATTGCTCATCATCATCAGCCCAAGAGGCAATCCACCACACCACACACTCGAGTAGGGTATTACACCACAATGGTGGCCCGAACCAGTATAAACCCTGTGTCTCTTGCGTCGTTCTTGCCATAGCTTAGATCTTAGCGAGGCAGAGGGGTGCAGGTAGGTAGGAGGCGAAATCTCCGCGCGTACCCCAGTGTTTGAACCTCAAGGGTCTGCCGGAACCCGAAATCTGACATGCAGCACCCACTAAGCCAACCCGATTTATCTTGAGATACGTCCTCAACACTTAGCAACCACTCCTCATCACCCATTTTCTAATTGATTCATTAGTCATTAGGTAGGACTGTCATTAGGGTTTTGTTGTGTGCTGAGTGCTACCTACACTTAATGGTTTAGATGTATTTCAGTAATCTTTAGTACCTGTAAAGTTCACAGGGTTTCAAAATTCCGGCCCTAGGAACAGACACTAGTCATTTTGGATTGTTGGTCGTAGTGACATTGACCCAGATTACTACTGCAGGCCAGGTTTGTTGACAATTTTACTTGTCTTCCTTTTTCATTCGATATGATATCCAATTATTCACGTCGATTAGTTGCAAACAATAAGTGTTAGACAAACTTCTTGATTTAGATTTTGGACGGTCCCTTACTGCAGTTACAATTCTGCATACCTGTCCTAGTAAGCTCACAAGTAAATGATTGATTCACTACATCTATGCTTGCCTTGTCATATTTGTTGTCAATATTCTTTTACGGTGGACCACCCAGTTTCAAAATACTGGATCCGTAGACACGAGTGTATAGTATTTCTCTGTGAGATCTCTTCCATCATGTGTGGGCAACAAGCACTGCATTGTATCGAAAGAAAGTGCCAATTCCAGCTTTTACATAGACTACGATCTTTTACATGGAATACAATCTGCCTATTTGCTTTGTGTTGCACTAACAGCACTCCACCCTTGAAGCTAAACATTATGCCACTGATAATTCCTTAGTTTATTTGTTCAAATACGAATTTGATATGATTCTAATGTTCCTACTTCAGTTTTGAAATGTGTGTCCGCCTATTATAGAGACATAAGAGGTTTATATTTCTGTGTGTGGTCTGGTCAGCACGGTTGGGGGTGAACTTTGCATATGTAGGGGTTTATAGGGAGACACTCTTCGTGTTGAATCCGAAGTGTATTCCATAGATAATCTGACTACTTTTTATGTTTTCATGAATCTCAGATTCCGAACAGCTTCATAATGATTATGAGCTTGCGCGCATGAAAAGAATAAAGCAGAACAATGCCATGGTTGTCAAACTTGGCATTAAGGGACTGAAATAAAGTCTGCATGCAATGCAATCCAAACGCTCTCCACCTACAGATTTATGCTCAGAATATGATCCTAACTGTGATTCTGAGCTAGAGGGAGACCTAAGTCAATGTAGCTCCCTAGTGGAGGAGTCAGAGGCAGATGCCCTATCTTATTCACCCATCAAGGTGCTTGCTCTAACTTTCCAAGGTTATATTGGTCGCACATATCTTGCAACTGATGCTTTGCATTGTTTCTAGTTTGTTGCACTGCCATTAGCTTAGCTTACACATCGTGTATGTGAATACGCCCTACCTATCCATTTTCAGTACATACACTACAAAAAATACACTTCCCTGATGATACGTGTTTGTCACAGTAGGTCGCATTTTTTGTCATGCATGTACATCCATGACGATTTTATGACAGAATCAAGATAGTCATACCTGTGTTGTCATAGAAGTGTTCCATGAAATTACCAAAATTATCATCACGGAAGTGTCCACTTCCATGAAGATAAATCGCGCGTCACAGAAGTGCTTTCGTGAAGGGTGACCGACACATGGCATCCAACGTAACGGAACGCCGTTAAGCTATCGGGTCCGGCTTTGGATCTGATAACCCGTTAACAGCCCGGACCAGTGGAGATTTTCCACGTGTAAAATCATCATTGGCTGGAGGAAACACGTGTTGCCTCACCGCTGGGACAGATGTCATCCACTCATTGGACAGGAGGCGCCTATGATAGGTCGACACGTGGCACGACCCAACAGTGGCCGATTTTGGTGAAAAAGGTCGGCCCAGTAAAAATTAGCAGGCCAGCCCATATAAGGCCTACTTGTGTCAGGTCCATTTAAGCCCATGGCCCATACGAGATGTGCCAATTCGGCCCGTCAACGACCCGTTAAAGATTTGACACCATTGCAGCCCATCGTCAGTTCGAGCCCATTAACAGCCCACTATATATTTGGGCTCAATATCAGCCCGATGAGATTTCGGCCTGTTAACGGCCCATTCAGTGGATGGGCCAATTTTCACGATGTACATCTTTCGGCCTTTTAGCAACCCATTTAAATGTTGGGCTAATTTCCGGTGCGGTGTTTCTTTCAGCCTGTTGACGGCCCATAAATCAGTTGGGCCATTTGTAGTTGGACCTGAGTTTCGGCCTTTTAGCGACCCATTTAAGTGTTGGGCAGATTTCTGGCCCGGTGTGTCTTTCAGCCTGTTGACAGCCCATATATCTGTTGGGCCATTTGTGGCCGGACCTGAGTTTTGGCCTTTAGTGACCCATTTAAGTGTTGGGCCAATTCCCGGCCCTGTGTGCCTTTCAGCCTGTTAATGGACCATAAATGAGTTGGGCCATTTGTAGTCGGACCTAAGTTTCGGCCTTTTAACGACCCATGCCCTTCATGGTCCAATACCAGCTTGGTTTGTCTTTCAGCTTGCTAAAGGCCCACAACACAGTTGGGACATTTACAATACGACCTGACTTTCGGCCTCTTAGTGGCCCATGCTCGTCATGGTCCAGTACAAGCCCGCTGTCTCTTTCGGCCTGCTAAAGGCCCAATGTATAGTTGGGCCATATGTATCCCAAACTTAGTAATGGCCTGTTAACGGCCCGTGAAATCAATTGGGCCCACCCGTTGCCCACTTCGATGTCGGCCTGTTAACGACCCGGGAGTTAAGAGGGACGACCATTAACTTTCGGCCTGGTAACGGCCCATTAACTTAATGGGCTCACTAAAGTTCGTACATGTCTTTAGGCCAAATTAGATAATTTGAGCCCATTACGACGAGCAATTATGCACAGGACCAAACCGATCAAGCAAAGGTACATAATACAGGGAAACGTTGCACATCCAGCATATATTACAGGAAATTACATCCACTGGGCAATCAAAGATTGATGATAGTGCAAATAAATGAACAGAACCTAACAATCTACAACGTCACAATCTGCAACCTCAGCACAGATGACGCCCATAAGCATGTGGGAAAGTTCTTGCTGCTTTGCTACACTGTCTCTGGAAACATTGATCAGTTGTTGTATCGCACGACTTTGCACCTCTGATTCCTCCACCATTTCCATCATTCCTTCAGCCATTTAATTGGTTCACAAACATACTTTTTTCGGTTGCATTTGAGACAGAGGATACTGAACAGATTCAGATGGCGATTTTGGCAGGCTTGTATGATTTATAGTGGAGAGTGTCCCGACCACTACATCATAACATAAATTAGGAGGGGAACCAAATAGATTAATCATGAGTTATTGCCATATTACCCGGTCTAGATTTATTGTAAAGAAACAATGGGGTTGCCTTGCTGTTTTTAGAGTTTGTCTTCTTATCTTCAGCAGCATGCACCAAATTAAGACACTAGCATTACTATCATTGGCCAAGTCAGATAATAGGAAAGCAACATTGGCACAACGAATGTTTGGGCAACTAGGCAACACCAAATTAACACAATATGGCACATCTATCATCAACCAGGTAAGGTAATACGAAAGCAACATTGACACAACAATGAATGAATGGGCAACCAGAGCAACACTACAATTCAGTAATGTGCAAGATATGAGATAGTACACTCATGTAGCTCAGTATGCAAAACTACCAGGCAGTTTTCTTTACAAAAATCAACATTGGCGCCTTTAACATTTTTCTACAACTAATTTTAGATCAGATAAAGGTTGGATTCACGCTGATTAACAAAATACATGCTGATGTAAAAATATAGTGATATACAACAGGTACTTACATTAGCATTGGAGCATAGAGAATTCCCGCAAGATAGTTTCCTTGAATCCAATCCCCATGAAGGAAGTCTTCTATAATTTGACCTTATTTTCTAAAAGAGAGATGGGTAAGAAACATGTAGAAAATATGATCAGAATGCTATAAAATATCATGAAGCAAGGATACGCACACGCTTCTTAGAATGGAGTTGACATTCTTTTGCTGGACTGGAGCGGACTAGTTCTTTGGCCACTGGAATTTGCTTATCATCAGTGGGAGTTGGGTTTCTCTATGCTGGAGCAGTATCTATGAAAAATTGAGTTGGTTTATTATCTCCTGGCGTTTGGATCTTTTGCAAAGACCTGGTTTGTAACCCTTCAAATTATAACATAGCCGTCTTCCCCTTGCATGCCTTATATAGAAGAATGGTGCTTCAATTATAAAACATGCTACAGCACAATGGAATAGATACTGAAGAATAGAAAGGCATGACATATTGACATGTATTCCCTCCATCTGTAAATAAATGGATGGGTCTAGGCGTATTTCAGTTCTAGATACATCTAGTTTTATCCATTTCTGTGACATGTAATCCGGACGGAGGGAGTATGATGTAAGAGCTAGGGATACGACAGGACAACACAGTAAAAAACACTGAAAACCCACTACAGAACCAAAGTAATCAAACCCACTGATATGAGATAGTACACTCATGCAGCTCAGGATGCAAAACTACCAGGCAGTTTTCCTTACAAATATCAACATTGTGGCCTTTAATCATACATTTTGCTACAACTAAATTTAGACCAGATAAAGGTTGGATTCATGCTGATTAACGAAATACATGCTAATGTAAAAATATAGTGATATACAACAGGTATTTACATCTGCATTGGAGCACAGAGAATTCCTGCAAGAATCTTTCCTCACAGACGATACCAGTGTAGAAATTCTTCTATATGTTAAGCTTATTTTCTAAAAGAGAGATGGGTAAGAAACATGTAGAAAATATGATCAACATGCTATAAATTTCATGATGCAAGGATACGCACACGCTTCTTAGAATGGAGTTGACATATTTTTGCTGGACTGGAGCGGACTGGTTCGTTGGCCACTGGAATCTACTTATTATCAGTAGGAGTTGGGTTTCTCTGTGCTGGAGCAGTATCTATAAAAACTAGAGTTGGTTTATTATCTCCTGGCGTTTGGATCCTTTGTAGCAACCTGGTTTGTAACCCTTCAGATTCTAGCATAGTCGTCTTCCCCTTGCATGCCTTGTATAGATGAATGATGCTTCAATTATAAAACATGCTACAGCAGAGAGATGTAATAGGTACTGAATAATAGAAAGGCATGACATATTGACATGTATTCCCTCCATCCGGAAAAAAATGGATGGGTCTAGGCGTATTTCAGTTCTAGATACATCCTTTTTTATCCATTTTGGCAACATGTAATCCGGATGGGGGGGTATGGTGTAAGAGCTAGGGATACGATAGGACAACACAGTAAAAAACACTAGTTGAATGTAAAACTGTATGCTAGCTGATTACGTACAGAAAAACTAAGGCAACATACATGTGTATGATTGGGAAACTAAGATGCATTGCAACAGAGCGCTAAAACAACACTTCAATGTAAAAAAACATGGTATGGTAGACAGATGAAGTACATACTGATGAATAACAATGCATAAGATATTCAGAAGCATGATGTCCAAATTAAGCAGATGGCATTGTGATAGAGTAGAATGACAGTACTTGAATTTGAAAACATGTTATCATGAATGGAATAGGCACTGAAAAATAGGAAGGCATGACATATTTACATGCATGATCAGCATGCTAAGCGCATGGCATTGCAACAGAGTAGATACACTCCAGGACATTATATGCATGTTGTACCCATATCACGGGCCAAGTTAGAGCAAGGACCTTGTGGGGTGAAGAGGATTCAACATCTTTCTACAAGTCTTTTGAAGAACTGCCTTTACATGTTCCATCATATTGGGTATCATTGACATCAAGTTTATTGGCCTTTACATTGCTCTGTGAGGTTCTTGTGGATATATCAGTGTGTGCAATTATATCTGACATGCATGGAAGACAATTAGTAGTTAGATTTATGTAATGAGTGCCTGTAGGAGACGACATAAATAGTAGGACTTGGGTTAACTAGCACCAACAGGTCTCAAAAACTAAAGGGAGAACACAGATGAAAGCTACAGAATATGTATCGTTTGTACTCGATATTAACTAGATGGCACACAAAAGTATTAAAGAACAACATAGGTAATACTAGAAGTGGTATAATACTATAATCACCAGCCTGTGGGATAGCATTGGCTGCTGGATGATAACTATGGAACAACGTTACCTAAAGAACAAGTATCTTAGCTGAACTATGGAACAACGTTAACTCCTGAACAAGACCCGTAAGAGATCAACATGAATATACAGTGAAATGTGATAATCTATTTTCCATGCTTGGATGAATAACAAAGCCATAAATGTTGCACACAAGTAAGATAAGGGTACAACCTATCTGGCCGCCATCCATAGGAGTGAGCATCATGTGCTGACTTGTCAATGGCCTTGCAGTTGTTGTGGCTGTCCATGTCAGGCACGCGCATTCGATGCAGGGAACTGTTGAGTGGGGACTATAGCTCCCTTCTGGTGTATGCTTCCCTTGTTGGAGCAGCTGCGGTGAGTCGGAAGACGGTGTGGCTGAAGATGCAGACAACGCATAATGTTAAGAACGACACATCTCTTTGATCTGAAGAAATACACTAAGAGATCAACAGCAAGGTACGAGATTGGTCACACGTCTGTTGACTGAAGACTAAATTGGGGTCACACGATTTTATTTTATTTTGGTACTGTCCGATCTACGCCGGATGGCTTGATGGCCATCTTGTGCCTCCCGGCTGACACTGTTAGGAATCTTCCCCGAAGAGCTAGCGACCAACGGTAGAGCAACCTACCTCCGCCGTCCATGGCCCCGGCCAAAACCCCACTCCCCGCCCCACCGCACTGTCGTGGTTGCGCCGCCCCCGGCCAATCCAAAAAGACTCCCCGTCATCCAGATCCGGCGGCGGCAGTACCTTCAACCCAAGCAACTCTAAGATAGCCATCTAAGTGCTGCTTCCGTGGCGAACTTGCGTCCCCGCACCCTTACGTTAGACACTAGCCAACCGGCAGCCCAGGAGCTCGGCCGCCTCGAGGGGTGCTACTTCCCATTGGGAATCGATTGGCCAGAATAAAAATTCATACAACTGACGCCTAAATAAAGTGATTTGAGATGAGGGTGCGACCTGTCTGACGGCATGGTGAAGTAGGCAGGTCCAGCTGCCGAGTCGGTGAGGCCGGCGCGGTTGCAGTGGCGACCGGCGGCAGGGAAACAACTATGTCGCGACGGTCGACAGCTACGGGGAAGCAGTGCCAGGACTCTGTACGGATCTGAAGTTGGAGCCACTCCGACACCGTGAACAATGACGGGGGTGAATCGGCTCCGGTACGGTTCACGCGGCCGTCGTCGAGGCGCTCCAGCAGCACGGAGTAAGAGGCACATGGCCCAATGCACGACGGAAAATGGACAGCATCTCCGGCATTAGGGAGGAGGGCGGCTATGAAATTGGTGCGGTGGGGGCGCCATGGAGGAGGGGCTGAGGTTTCGCGGCTTGGGAGAAGGGAGCTTCCGGGGAGAAGGTGATTTGGCACCCACGAGGTATGAATGGGGGGGGATTGGGAGGGGAGTGGAATCATGTTTTACGGACGCATTTGTCTAAAATGTGAGGGGGAGTTATAGTTCTACCCCTGCCTTTAGGCTTCTCATCTTGGGTCTGTGTACTAAGGGTCGGGGATAGTAGAGTAACTTTGCTTCTCCCCAAATAGTGGGCGGGAGCGATTTCGGGCGAGGAGGGCGTGTTTTGAAATATAGTGGGCGCAAGCGATTTTAGGCGAGGAGAGCGTGTTTTGAAATAGTGGGCACGAGCTATTTTGGGCTAGGAGAGTGTGTTTTGCCGACGATGGTTTATGAATTATTCGGCACATGTCATTTCGGCCGAGGAGAAGGCGCGGTTGGATGAAGTTACGAACCTACCCTCGATGTACAACGGGCCAATTGATGCGTGTCCCACATAGGACGGTAATTTTGCATCTCCCATTTATTTGCTCGAGTGAATTCTACCGAGCAGAGGATGTTTAACAGATCATTCAAAATTTGGGAGAACGAGCATCCACGTATACCTTACCAAGTCGATGTGAATCAAATTTTGAAATATTAGCTTGCCACTTCTTTTTTAGACGGAGAGATGATGCTCGGGAGTAATGTGTTTTTACATGCTCGTTGCTAGCAATTTACTATATGACAAATAGTTGACCCACTCAAAAATGGGAATCAAACCCAAAATGAAATATCTCGATTCATGAAATAGCTCGTTCACCAGGTCAAAATAGTGAACTAAATCCAAAATTGAACACCTAATCGAGTAGCATGTTGTACAGTATTATAGTACTCCATGAACATGTTGAAAGTCAAATTAATGAACTTGTTTGATATACGCATATATCCATTCATGTGTGGATTGCAGACAACATGTTCTCCAATTTAAATATTTGAATGCAAGTTTATATCAAAACATGGTTTATATCAGTCTTTGATGCATAAAACGCGACCTCCCCCTCTCTCGGACTCCTGCTCTCTCTCTCTCTCTCTCTCTCTCTCTCTCTCTCTCGCCGACAATCCTCAATTTTGTCGCACGCATCCAACACACAAACCTTGTTGGTCCCTCTCGCTTTCTCTCCATATCTCTCTCTTTCTCTCTCTCTTTGTGTGTGTGTGGGGGGGGGGTCTTTCTAGTTCGCATGCATATACACTCCATCTATAGGTCTCTCTCGCACACTATGTATGATTCTCTAGTCGAAGCTAGATATCTTGGGTGCACTCATCGCACGCACACAAATTCCTTGGCTCGTTGCCCGTAACTCTCTCAAGCACCACTCTGTTGTATTGGAGCTCTCCCCCCTCTCTCTCAAACTCTCCATCTACCTGGGTCACACATACACATGCATATCTCACTCGCACTCGATAGGCCCATCTAAAACTCTATCTCTCTCCCTCGTTCTCTCTCCATCTCACACGCACACACACACACAATCTCATGCCTAGCTATCCAAGTATGATGGTCTCTCACTCAATTGTAGGCACACGCAGTCCCCCTATATGTATATGACTAGCTAATCTTAGTCTCCATCATAAAGATGCGCATGGTCTATCTCGATTTCTCTCGGGGCATCTTTCTATCGCGCATGCACCTCCCTTGATCTCCCACCCATATAGTCCCCTCACGATCTTGAGGGGATCTCTCTATCACAAACACACCCTCTCGCCCTCCTCATGTGTCCATGTTCTCCATGTGTCCCTCTCAACCTTTGTTCCTTGTTGGCCAGACCTCTATTGGACATGTGCTATAGGGGTGTCTCTCTCCGTTGCAAACAATCACACACTAGCTATCTTCCTTTATCTCCTCGCCTCGCTTTTCTATCTCGGATATGCATGTGTGAGATGTTCGCCTAAGAAACGAAAAAAAAACACTCTCTCTAATTTATCATTTGTTGTCACTTTCTCTTTAACACACATACTCTTTTTGCACACTTACTCATTCTCCTTCACACGCACTTGATCTCTCTCGACTTAGGCACTCTCCTCGGTCCATAGCATATTAATTTATTGAAAAGTCAAACATCACAAAGTTTGACCATGTACGTGGAGAAAAACAATTACATCTAGAACGACAAACATATACCATTAGATTCACCATGAGATGTAGTTTCATATGATGTATCTTGGTATTGTAGATATAAATAACAATTTGCATAAACCTGATAAAAGTTTCCAAAGTTTGACTTCTAAAAAGTTTACATGCACTGCATTATCGAGCGGATGGAATATCTCTTCCCCCCTCTCAGCTATCTGACGCACCACTCAGCCTTATCGGGGCTCCTCAATCCCTCTCAAACTTTATATCTCCATGGTTCACACATACACATGTCTCTCTCATGCTATACATATAGAGCCATCCAACACTCTCCGCCCTTGTTCTCTCTCTATGTGACACGCACCCCCCCCTAATAAGTACCATAATCCCTCACTCGATCATAGGCGCAAGCACTCCCCCCTAAGTATGATTATCTCTCACTAGCCATCAGGAACACACATATTGTCTCCTTCCATCCATACGTCTATCCAGATATCTCTCAGGGTATCTTCTATCGCGCATACACCTTGTCACTCGATCTCCCACCCATGTAGTCCCATCACGATCTCCAGGGGATCTCTCTATGATAAACATACACTCTCTCCTCCCCATGTATGCATTTTCTCCGTACGTCTCTCTCGACCTCTCTCCCTTGTTTTTCAAACCCCTCTTGGCCACATGCTAGGGGTCTTGCTCTCTCGGTTGCAAACAACCACACACTATCTCCTGCCTTGCTGCCGTTGTCGAAGATGCATGTGTGATATGTTTGCATAAGACACACATGTTTTTTCTCGACTTTTATCGAGTGTTGTCCATGTCTCTTTCATACACGCACACACACTTTTTTCACTCACTCTTTCTATTTCACACTCTCTCTCTCTAGTTAGGGACTCTCTCACATCCATAAGCATATGGATGTTTTGAAAAGTCAAACCTCAGAAAAGTTTGACCAGGTATATGTGGAGAAAAACATTTACATCTGGAATGATCATTAGATTCATCACAACATGTACTTACTTCATACTATATTTATCTTTGGTATTGTAGATATAAGTAATTTCTTTATAAACTTAGTCAAAGTTTCAAAAGTTTGACTTTAAAAAAATGTTGGAACTACATTATCGAACGGAGGGAGTAGCTCTTTCTCTCTGTCTCTGCTATCTCTCACGGGCCTCCCCTCTCACTCGAACACTCTATACCGATGGATTATATGCTCACTGTGTCAGCGTATAGCTCCGTATATTGTTTAGTTGACCGGTCAACCAGTCCACATGCTGCCTTGTCAGCTCATGTTCTATATCTTCGTGTGCTGGCCCATGTGGCAGTGGGTGAAAATAAGTAAACTAGAGGCCCATCTGACACGCGGTGAAGTAAACAAAGTTGAAACCACTTGGGGTAGCACCCCGCATGCTAGTAAATTGAGGGCGCATTGAGGACACACTTCTTCCGCATGAAGGAGGAACTCGCGCACAATTCACCACTACGCGGCGGCATGCACAGAAGGACGCACTCACGCACACCCAGCACACAACACACACCAGCACACGTGTACACTGGCATCGCCGCCCGTTGAGATGGACGGTGAGGCAGCCAACAAGCGGAGGCAGCTCGAGCCAAAACCACATCCGGCGAGCCTGGACTTCATCAGCAGCCTCCCTGAGGACATGTTGCTCATCATTATCGGCCTCCTCCCCACCAAATCTGCCGTGCGGACCGCCCTACTCTCCCAGCGGTGGCGCCCCCTCTGGCGCACGTCCCCCTCAACCTCATCGTCGACAGCTGCCTCTGTGATGGGGATTGCAAATGCATGGCCGCAGTCTCCAAGATCCTTTCATCGCACCCTGGGCCAGCCAGACGCCTTGACATCCGCATGTTCAGTACCAACTGCAAGGTCCAACCCAAGTTCGACGAGTGGTTCTTATCCCCCGCCCTAGATTAGCTCGAGGAGCTCAACTTTGAAGCTGGACGATGTCAACCTCTGCCGCCGTCCGCGCTCTGCCTCACACCAACGATGCGTCGCGCCAGCTTTACCTCTTGCTATCTTCCCTAGATTAATGTCATGCCCACCCTTCTTCTCCCTCAACTCAAGCAGCTCGACCTCTTCGACATTGTCATCTCGAAGAAGGCTATGGAGCACCTGCTCCGCAGCTATACTGTGCTCGACGCGCTCGAGTACCTTCGTCTTAAGCAGATCCATGGGTTCATTAGCCTCCACATCGCCTCGACAAATCTCCGATGGATTTATGTGTCTTGCTGGCCCCGCAACAAGACATCAATTGGGAAGAGATCACTCCAGCTATTCCATGTTATGGTCATTGAGAATGCACCTTTCCTTGAGGGATTGCTTGTATCGGATCTAAAAGGTCCCACAAAAATCAGGGTCATTGACGCGCCGAAATTGACAGCGTTGGTGCACTCGTCTGCCAAATTATCCGAACTCGTTATTAGATCCGTAATCGTTCAGGTACAACACTCATCTTCTTCTCCGTCTTCTTGAAATTCACATTTTTCAATTTCTTCTTGATGTATTTACGACCGTCTTCCCGAAAATGATTCCCACAAGCTTGACCCAGTCTATGCGCACAACGAAGATCTTGGCAATAAAATCTATTGGCCCCAATCTGGATCAAGTCGTTGGATTCCTTACATGCTTTCCGTGCACGGAGAAGCTACTCATCAAGGTGAAAATTCTTTCCTATTAGTAAACGGTAATCACAACGTAGCTCAATTTTTTTGTAATTTTCCCAAATTACGATGATAAGTGTAATGTTCAAAACGGCATCTATGCACTGCACCGAAAGAAATGTTTTTAGTATTTTTTTCTCACGTGATGACCTGCATCGTTTTTTTGTTGTACTACTATAGTAGCCTAGGCTAGTCATAGTGGAAAGTAACTTAGACTACTCCAGTAACTCTATGGTTACCCTAAGAGCAAGTACTACCTCCGTCCTGGTTTACTCTTCCTATTTTGTAGTATCAAAATTTGACCGTAGATTTAATTGACAAAATGTTAATGCATGTCACTAAGAACTATATTGTTGGATTCGTATTTGAACATAATTTCGAATGGTGTAATTTTTAGTGACATGCATTGGCATTTTCTTACGTAAATCTATGGTCAAAATATTATACTAAATAAGAGGTAGTACAAAAGTGGGCTATAACTGCCCTCCACTATGTAGGCCAAAACACGTGCCAAGTTCACTTGTGATGCATTTGGCATTGATGCCCCTCCATTTCTCACCTCGTGCCCCAATCTGGATCACCTACTTTGCTCCGGTGCCAAATTAACTCACACAATGAAAAAACACTTGCGTGGGAGAGAGAGAGGACTAAGGCAATAAAAAACACTTGTTTGGGAGAGTGAGAGGCTGGTGTAGTTGGTTTGATTGATTTGTTTATACATGTGGGTCTGTGTGCACAGCGGTGCCAACTCTCTCACATCGCGAGAGCGGTGCCAAAATCTTTTGATTTGACATCGATGCGTATTATGTGGCGTACTTTTGCAAATTATGGCATTGGCCACATAGTGGAAGGCAACAAATGCCCAAGCTCTTCACGTACTCCTAGGTAAATGAGAGGAAAGAGAAAGAGAGAGAGAGTGAAAAATATCACTAGCCAGCCAACCCTATTGTATGAGTGAATGATATTGGTACCTCTTGATGACACGACAATCTTATACAGCCAGCTGCTCTAATATGTTCTCTTCTTTTGCAGATAAAAATAGACCTGAAAGTGAAAAATGTGTTGCACTATAACAATCTCATCAAATGCCTTGACCTCCATCTTACATAAATTGATTTGATCGACTACCGAGGCAGCACATCAGAGATTAAATTGGCTAGGTTCTTTGTTCTGGAGGCAAGTGTGCTCAAGGTAATGAGGTTTGGCGTTCTCTGGCACAACAATGAATGGCGTGCTGATCACCGCAAGCGTCTAAGCCTAAATGACAAAGTCTCTGTGGAAGCTGAATTTGTTTTTGAAACATCAAGTGTCCAGAGACTCGAAAACTTATTTTCCCATTAGTGACTTGCCAGAGCGGTGGATTTTAGTTTGTACAATAATGCTGCATCCACCTAAAGTAACAAAAGTTCTTACGTAAACTTCCTAGTAATTCCCTCTTCGTAGGTGCAGCATTACTCCTAACATTTGTAATATCAGTTTGAAACTTGCAATATTGTCGTGTCCTATTCCTGCGTGTTCAAAATCATGCGAATCAAATAGGTCCTGAGTTGGTGATGGTGTTGTGCCTGCCATCTTTCACCAACAGCCGTCGGATCTAGATCTGACGCATACAAACCAAACTTCTCCAGTTTTGCAAAAAGATGCCTGCATTTGTTCCCTATTTACAAACAACTCCTTGTCTCTCACAATCAGCCTTATCTCCTCCCCACCACATCTAGAAGGCCATGGAAAAATCTGGTGCGATGGCCGCTGCCGGCGCTGTCCACCCCCCAATCTTGGTGTTCCGTGCAATGCACGGGCATCCACGCAAGGGAAATTATGTCGAACACGGCTAGTTGTAAGCAGGCTAGGTCTACAGCCATGATGATAGTGACTACAGACAGTGAGGGTGACTATGGTATGCCGAACACGGCGCCTATACGCAGGTGTCATCTCCGGCATAGGGTCTTGTCACTTCACTATGAGGAGCAGCACGTACTAATTTGACCAACAGGTAGTACAGTGCTACTACATTGGTAGTACTACTACTAGTACTAGCACCACCGTCTGGATTTAGTAGTACTACCATGTCCATCTGGATTTAGTATTTGACAAGCAATATCTAGTAATGCATGTCACAAGAAATGTACTACTCCCTCTATAAATAAATACATGGTGTATTGTTTTATTCCTATCAGCGAGATAACTTAATGTCTTTTTGCTACTTAATAGGATTACATGCAATGAACTAACCACCATATGTGATGTTTGGTAGTCTCAAATCATTGAAAGCGTGCACGGCCCACATCTCTCATTGGTTGATATGTCATGATATAAGAAACAAGGAGGGAGTTAATGTATCGTGCCTAAGTGTTTTGGGATTATTTGGTTTTCGTAAGGTGACTTACACAACATTTTTGGTTACATGCATTGACATTTTATTAGTTAAATCAAAGGTCAAAACTTGGCGCAAAATGCAAAGGGGACCAATAAACCAGTAAGCATCAAAGTTCTCTCGTTTGGCCCCAACTAGAGGTCTGGTGAGATGACTATGCTGCACCGACACGGAGGGGGACTCAGCTTCATTGACTTACTGCACCTGCCTTTGGGTGTATGACAGGTGGGCCCAATGGTTGGATGGCCAACCTGTCATACAACCAAAGGCAGGTGTAGTAGAGGGGCGAGGAGTAGATGGCCAACACGCACGTGAATTCAACGCAGTCTGCACTTCTCATATAAAGGCTCCCGCCAGTCCAATCTACGAAATCCTACGCACCTACGCACCCAAGGGCAAGAGTGATCACTCCAATCGCAAGATCAGTTGACTAGAAGCTAGACCCATGGAGGCGATGAGCACGAGCATCAGCCTACTGTGCCAGATGGTCAACGATGTCGGCCTGCGGCCCGACATTGAGGAACATCTCCAGGTAGTGCTTGAGGCCGCCAGGGCGAGGGGCCGCTTGGACGAAAGCTTCGTCTCCTTGTTCGACGAGCTCCTCGTCGGCTTCCTCGACAAGTTCACCATCGTCAAGAAGCTCGCGGACGACCTTGACGTACGCCTCCAGCCCACGCGCCCAGGCTCTATGATGCCTGCCACCCTCAACGGCCTCTATGGTGACAACCTCTTCGACGCACTAGTGGCCCTGCGACTGCCCCGTCGCGCTGGAGAATGTCCACCTCGAGGTCGCGCTCGCCACGCAGTGCCTGGCGCAGCAATACACCATCGACATAATCACCCACGTCTACGCACAAATCATCCACAAGGACTACTACATGCAAGGGGAGTACGATAGGACGCTAGCCTTCTTGGACCGCAGGGCAACCTTGGACAACATTGTTTAGAAGCACGTTGAGCTTGCCGCCAGCGCCGCTGCTCCTCACATGTTGGTTGGTGAACCGGTGCACTAGGGCGTGAGGATGTCGTTGATGGATCTGTATGTATCTCTATCTTCCATCAAATCCATATAGTAGTATATGGTACTACTAGTAATTATCTTACCTTTCGCATCAACTTCATAATTTTCGTATTTACTCCATGCATGAACCGTGCCAGAACCAAACTCCTCATTACTCTAGCTAAATCGTTATTTGTTTCTATCGGTCGCGCCATGGAGCAGAACCAAATTTTACAAGTTACAAGTTCAAAAGGAAAAGCTTGCCGTGTTCCCATCGCACCCCCACACGGTTGGTCCGGCACGCTGCTCAAGGGGGAATACGTGTTGTGTTGCATTTTCACTTACAAGTGGGACCGCAGTTGAGCAAACCGACCATCGGCAAACCCCCACCCTGCCCACCGCGTGATGGCTGAGAAAACAAGAGGTAGAAGAGATGCTTGTAGCACGGACTCCAAGAAAATTGGTGTCAGATGGGACTCGTGTGGGTGGCGCGTGTCGTACTGCTAGACATGAATGCTAGTTATGTCCCATGCCACTCCACTATATCGAGGTGTTGGTTACGAAGAACAAATTTTCTGGAGTCCGTGCTTAGCCCTCCTCTATCTCACTTCTCAGCCAGCCAGCAGACGCGCGGAGCCCATCGTCTGTTTGCTCATATGCGGTCCCACATGTCAGTGAAAACACAAGAGGACCCACCGAACCTGCACATCTTTCACCTCGACGTGCTAGTGATGAAAAACAAATCCAATAAAGCTCTTTGGTGGCCGCTTTTGGACTTACTCAAGAGTAGTAAGATTCTATTTACAGTTTAACCCAAGATGTACATCACGTGGCTTCAACTACCACTTTATTTTCTTGCATGACACGACCTGGATGCTGGATGTCCCACGTGTCGGCAAAAGGAGGAAGAACTCGACCAAATCTTCGGTTGTGCTCTCGGATTAGACTAGTTGTGCTAACTTAAAATTTTATTGTGTAGAATGGATGCAAGTTTTGGTATTGGGAAGAAGAGTACAACGATATATTGAAAGAGCGCAATTTAGTAGACGTTCTAGCACTTTTAGCTAGCATAGAGGCTAGAGATGAGACTAGTACACTTGTTGATAGAATAGAGGCTAGACACGTCTACTTCTTTACACTCGAAGAAGAAAGAAGCACGCAAGATCGAGCCTCCGCCGATCAACAATGAATGCATTGAGAAGGCACTAATCCAACTTACAGGAGCAGTTATGGAAGTTGGATATCTTCTAAAATGTATTCTTGTGGTTCTTGTTTTCTTTGGTCTTGCTTTTCTAGTCAAAATTTTGGTGATGTATTTCCATGTACCAAAAAATCAAAGATGAAAAAAAGATATGTGTTTGCAAAGAAAAATGTATGCGGCCGGGATGCGTCCACGCGTTCGCCGCACGGCCACCGCGTCGAGAAATGGCCCGGACACGACCCCATTGCCCTACCCAAACCGACAGAATCCGGGCAAAACAGAGGTCCGTTTGGGGTCGTGCGTTGGAGTTGGCCTTACAAGTGGGACCGCAGTTGAGGAAACTGACTATCGGCAAACCCCCACCTGGCCCGCCGCGCGATGGCTGAGTTAGAGAAACGACGAGGTTGAAGAGATTGCTATAGCACGGACTCCAAGAAATATGGTGTCAGATGGAAGTCGTGCTGGTGGCGTGTGCCGTACTCCTGGACGTGAATGCTTGTTCTGGCCCATGCCACCCTACTATCCTAGTACATATAGTAGTAGTAGTAGTATCGAGGATTCGAGGTGATGGTTACGTACAGCGACACATTAACATATGGCCCACCTCACACTGTGGCCAAATTTCCTAGAGTCTGTGCTAGGTTAAAAAGTGTTCTTTGTGAGGATGGGTGGCTGGTCTCATGTTTAAAACTTGTTGTATTATGTACGTAGACGTAGAGATAGTGCAGCATGTGAAGCTAGTACAAATAGTGTACTATTGTTGATTGGCCTCATCCGATAACCTGTTGCAATGCATGTACAATTATGTATTCAGAAAATATTTTTTTGCCTCGTCGCAACACCCTCTCAGAGAAGCGACTCGAAAGCCATTCATAAATTTAGTATGTTTATCACGAGCATATCATTTTATTACATACAACAGGTCATCAACCCACAACGACAACGATGATACATTATAAATACTAAAGTTTTCATCACACAACAAATAACAAGCATTGAAATGAACATCAACTCAACCAATCCTCGGTGTTGGAAACGCTTGCTTTGAACCACAAGTGATTCTTTGGGAAGGGCCAGCTACTGTCAATATCGAGACCAACGCAGGACTGGTCATCTAGGCTGAAGCGGCCTACTATAACACGACCAAGGTAGGGAACCACTGCAATGTCTGGCGTATAGATACAGTTGCTTCTCATAACTGGTAGTAACGTTGTGTCAACAACAGTTGGATCCCCTTTCACCATCATTGGATAGTTTTGTCCAAGGAAGAGCGAGTTTTCTCCAAGACTATCAATACTATACCAGGGAGAAGGTGTTGGCGCTAGCACACTAGTATCCATCCTGAATACCATGCAAGGGGTGTTGGAATAGGTCCGGAGAGTGCGACCATCGGAGACAACACCTGCTCCCTCAGTAGTAACATCAGTAGTGGGCTGTATACAGACAAGAAGGGGTGATCCATCGGAATTAGTTGCCAGCCGCCACTGAGTATATGGGCTCTGGTCGTCCTCATGCTCGTGATCATCACCATCGTCATCTCCCCCTTGGTTATAAATTTTTTCAAGTATAGGTGGTGGAATGTTCATAGGACCTTGGAAACACAAGAGGGAGGTTAATTATTAGAGAAGGGAAACTTGCTAACTCACATGCATGTGGATGAAACAATTATAATTACGGTGGAATACAAACATACTGAAACTATGAGGATCCCATGCAAAAACAGTGCCACGAGTGGTGGCAGCAAACACAAGACCCTCGTATTGAATTGCATCATAGTACACATCTGTCACATCCCTAGTTCTGGTATGACCTAGGCTAGCCCTTCATGTGTGCATCATGTTTAAATTCCATTTAAATTTGAAATGAGGATTTGTGAAACCCTCAGAATCATCTCTGGAAATGACCCAAATAAAAAGTGCTCCAAAAGTCTCCAAGAAAATGTTCATGTCGCTCTCTGAAAATATTGGACAGAGATAAAAATCAAACCAATATTATTAGGAGCTCATAGATATTTATTTTGGGCATTTGGATTTAATGAATAATTATTTGCTTTGGATATATATTTGATATATATATAATATATGTCCAAAAATTATGTTAGTTGTTGAGGAGCTCTGGAATAATACCACTAGCTCCTGCAAAAATTGGCATAAGTAAATAAAATGATTTAGTATTTTATTAAATCCAAACAAATGTCAGAAAAATAGAAAACAGAAACAAAAATAAAAAAACAGAAAGCTTACCTGGCGCCTCAGCCGGCCCAGTGGTGCGGCCCACTGGCCCAACTGCAAATCGTCATCCTCCTGGCGACGACAGAAGGACAGGGGCATGCGCCGGCGCGCGCGGCCATGCACCCGGCCATGGCCACGTTCCCCGCCACCTCCTGCTTCTCCCTCTCGTCGCCTGGATCGCCCGCGCGTCGCCACGCACCCCCCAAGCCTCTCTCACTCTCCCGTGCCCATTCCTCTCCTCTCCCTCGCTCTCTCTCACCGCGCCCGAGCGCTGCCGTCACCGCTATTTGCCATAGCCGCAGCCACCGCCTCCCCCTCGCCTCTCCGACAAGCCCGAGAGCTTCGCCGCATCTCCCTCTTCCTCTCCGTCAAGCCACAAGACGCCGGACGCCCTGTGGAGCTGCCGTCGCCATCGTCTTCCTCCTCGGACGCCGCCGACCGCCGACTCCGATTCGCCGTCTTCAGCGCCTCCCCGAGCCCACTGGCCTGCTCAGCAACTCTGCCGTGAGCTCCCACCTCGAATCCCCCTCCCCCCTTGTCTTTTGCACGCTGCAGCCGCGATTCCGGTCGAGGCCGAACTCCGGCCGCCGCCCAAGTGGTCGCCGCCGTCGATTTAGGTCGTCTCCGGTGAAACGGAGGGCACTAGTGGATGCGCGCGAGCACCAGCTCCTCGGAGATGGTCTCCGCGGTCCATTTGGTCGTCGGAGACGCGTTTCCGACGCCCTCCGCCACGTCCGGCTCGCCGGCGTCAAGCCGCCGGTGACTTTGACCCGCTGACCGGGGTTGACCCTCCCCCTTGTGTCACTGACGCGTGGGCCACCCCCCCTGACATCTTTAGTTAGTATTAGATTAACACTAATTAATCTAGGTTGGTTACCTAGTTAGTCACTGACCAGTGGGCCCGGCGCCCACTAATCCTAATTAGACTAACTAAACCCCCTGTTAACTAACTGAGTCACCGACGTGTGGACCCCACACGTCAGGTTTGACTTGGTCAGCGCTGTTGACTTGCTGACGCAAGCATGACGCAGTGCTAACGCAATTAATCCTTTTCTGGTATTAAAATAAATCAGGAAATTCCAGAATATATTCAAAACTTCAAAAATTCATAGAAATTCAACCGTAGCTCAGATTGAAATAATTTATATATGAAAAATTATCAGAAAAATTCAGCCTATCCATCTGTACCATTTTCATGCATGAAAAACCATCTATACATGCTGTATATATGAAAACACACTTATGGCTTATATAAAGAGCTTATTTTGGAGATGCATTTGAATCTTGTTAGCCCAGTGCTACAGCCCGGATTCATATGCTGTTGACCGACATGCTCGATGTGATTCATGTATGCCTGTCCCCATAGGTTAGCACCGCTTTGGGTTCACGACTAGCCATGTCGGCCCGGGTTCTTTGTGATATGGATGCTAGCAACGCTATCATATACATGAGCCAAAAGGCGCAAACGGTCCCCGGGCCAGGTAAGGTGGCACCCGTGGGAATACCGTGCGTGAGGCCGTAAAGTGATATGATGTGTTACATGCTAGATCGGTGTGACTTAGGATCGGGGTCCCGACAGCTTTGGTATCAGAGCCTGACTGCCTGTAGGATTTCCAAGCCAATCTGGTCGAAGTTGAGTCTAGAAATTCTCTAGCTATATAGGGGAATTGATTGTGGAAGGGAACGTAAGGCTCTTTTTACTCCTTATGCCTCATGCCTTCTGATCTGAGTCATCCTATCTTTTCCTACGGGGTTAAGGAACTAGGTTTTCTCTTCCATTTATCAGGATCACGTGTTTCTACTCCGTATTCTCTAAGGTTTGGTTGATCAGAGTCATATCCCAGTTCGAGTATCTCCGGTGTAGCCTGTTTAGTAATATCTCAGAACCTTGAGTGATGATGTTGAGTATGGTGCTACCCTGTTTTTTGTAGAATGTCTCATTCTGAGCATTTTACTGCCGTTATGCTGCCGGAATTGTCCTAGGAGTTTGAGAGATACTAAATTCTTGTGCTACCCTCTGCAACCTATAGTTGATGCTGAATCCATCCTTGTCTTCCTTGGTTTCGTTCTTCAGGATGTTGCCGGTTAACCGAAGTTCTATTGCTCGTTGCCTAAACCACAGAGGTGGTAGGGATGAGGATCCTCCCGATCAGTCCTCGTTGGCAGAGTTCATGCTAGAGATGGAGAGGAACAAGCATGAGTCTAACCACTTGTTAGCATGTATCGAGGAGAACACCGCACCCAAGTGCAAAGAGTCAGCGACCATCTATGATTTCATTGGTCTAAAACCACCTACCTTCCATCATTCCATTGAACCACTCGGTGCAGATGACTGGCTCCATAGTATCACACACAAGCTGCGTTCTGCGAACGTAGCTGAAAGTGACAAGGTCACTTATGCTGCATATCACCTGGAAGGTCCTGCTAGTCTTTGGTGGCAGAACTATGAGGCTATGCTTCCAGCTGGCCAGATACCTACCTGGAAAGATTTCACTGAGGCTTTTCGCGAGCATCACATTCCTGAAGCCCTCATCGATTGCAAGAGAGAAGAGTTCTGTAGTTTCACCCAGGGTAAGATGGTTGTTGATGCTTACAGTAGAGAGTTTCAGAACCTCGCCCGCTATGCTACAGAAGAAGTGTCCACAAATGCCAAGAAGCAGGCTAGATTCCGGAAGGGTCTCAACCCCAAGTTGCGTCGTGATCTCCACTTGCATCGTTGCAATACATTCCACGCTCTTGTGAACAAGGCCATTAATACAGAGATAGCTCAACTCACCTACGAGGAATCTCGTAAGCACACCCATGATTTGGGTTCTTCCTCCGGTTCTAGTTCTCAGAAGCGCCGGATTTGGGTTCCGAACTCCGCTCTTCCACCCGGTTATACACCAAGGCCTTCTTGTGTGTCACCTCACCCAGTTCAACCATATGCTACACCCATGCATATTGGTAGACCACTTGTCAATGCGGGTCCTTGTCCTACCTCCAAGATTTGTTACAAGTGCGGAGAGCCAGGCCACATTGCCCGATATTTGCACTCAGACCCGTGTTGCTCCACCCCAGTCCGAGAAGTCTGTTGGCCGTGGTAGTAAGCCTTCACACCAGATGATCAGTGCCAAGTCAGCTCCCACTAAACTTGGACGTGTGCATCACGTCTCAGCTAAAGACGCTCATGATGATCCAGATGTCGTTCTTGGTACACTCCTTGTCAACTGTCACCCAGCCTAGGTTCTATTTGATACCGGGGCATCTCACTCCTTCATTTCCGAAAGTTATGCCTGTTTGCACGACATGTCATTTTGTGATGTGCCCTCCCCACTACTCATTCAAACTCCTGGATCCAAGTGGCAAACTTCTAGGATAAGTTATGGCAATGAAATACATGTTGACAGACTTGTATTTCTAGCTTCCTTGATATCCCTCAAGTCTTCAGATATTAACATCATTTTGGGTATGGACTGGATGAAAGCTCATTATGCCAAGATTGACTGTTACACCAGGTCTGTTCAGCTCACACACCCCTCTGGCAAGGTAGTCACTGTCTCCACCAAATTTGCAAGGCGTCAACTATATTCTCTAAATGCCAGCCCTCTTCCTGACCTTGAAGATATCCCGGTAGTCCGCGACTTTCCGGATGTCTTTCCAGAAGAACTGCCAGGTATTCCCCCTGACAGAGATGTAGAGTTTGTTATAGATCTTATCCCCGGAACCGCCCCAATTTCTAGGAGACCTTACAAGATGGCACCCTTAGAACTAGCCGAGCTTAAGAAACAACTCGATGAATCCTTGCAAAAGGGTTTCATCCATCCTAGTTCTTCTCCCTGGGCTTGCCCCATCCTCTTCGTCAAGAAGAAAGATGGTACGGACCGAATGGTTGTAGATTATCGTCCCGTTAATTTGGTCACGATAAAGAACAAGTATCCGCTCCCCAGGATCAACGATCTGTATGATCAGCTCGCTGGATCCTCAGTCTTCTCCAAGATGGATTTGAGGTTAGGCTACCACCAAATCAAGATCAGAAATGGGGATATTCCTAAGACGGCTTTTGTCACTCGTTATGGTCAGTACGAGTACACTGTCATGTCCTTTGGTCTAACCAACGCTCCAGCTACTTTCTCTCGCTTGATGAACTCGATCTTCATGGAGTACTTAGATAAGTTCGTCGTGGTTTACCTCGATGATATCCTTATTTACTCGAAGAATGAGGAAGAGCATGCCGAACATCTTAGACTTGTGTTAGAAAAACTCAGAGAGCACTGCCTTTATGCCAAGTTCTCCAAGTGCGAATTTTGGTTGCCAGAAGTTACCTATCTCGGCCACGTAATCTCTGGTAAGGGCATTGCTGTCAATCCCGAAAGAGTTCAGGCCGTTCTTGATTGGACTCCGCCTGAAACAGTTAAGCAAGTTAGGAGTTTCCTTGGTCTAGCCAGTTATTGTCGCCGATTCGTTGAGAACTTCTCCAAAGTGGCCAAACCTCTCACAGAACTTCTCAAGAAAGATAAAAAGTTTGAGTGGTCCCCACAGTGTGAGCACAGTTTTCAGGAACTGAAAAGATGCCTGACTTCTGCTCCCATACTTGTGCCACCGGACTTCACTAAGGACTTTGTTATCTATTGTGATGCCTCACGACAGGGACTAGGTTGCATTCTTATGCAGGATCATCATGTGATTGCCTATGCATCTCGACAGTTGCATCCACATGAGGAGAATTATCCTACACATGATCTAGAGCTTGCAGCCGTAGTCTATGCACTTAAGACATGGCGACATTACCTTCTGGGTAAACATTGCGAGATTTACACCGATCACCAGAGTCTCAAGTATATCTTCACCCAACCAGATTTGAACCTTAGGCAAAGATGTTGGTTGGAGTTGATCTCAGATTATGATTTAGGGATTACCTACACCCCAGGTAAGGGGAATGTCATGGCTGATGCGCTAAGTTGTAAGTCCTATTGCAACAATCTCATGTTGCAGTAGGGCCAACCACTTCTCCATGAGGAATTATGTAAGCTTAACCTCCACCTTGCTCCTCACGGATTCCTTTCTACCTTGGTGGCGAAACCTACTCTTGTGGATCAAATCATCTCTGCTTAGCAGCAGGATATGGGAATTTCCCAGATCAAGAGAAACATTAACAAAGGAGTTGGTGGTAGTTTCTCTATAGATGATCGTGGTGTTGTTTTCTTTGAGAGTCGCTTGGTGGTTCCCAAGAATCAACATCTTCGACAATTAATCCTTAAGGAGGCGCATGAATCTCCTCTCACGATTCATCCCGGTAGTACTAAGATGTATCAGGACCTACGCCAGAGGTTCTGGTGGACTAGGATGAAGAGAGAAAGTGCTCAATGCTAACTGTGACGTTTGTCGTCGCGTGAAGGCAGAGCATCAAAGACCTACTAGCACTCTTCAACCTTTAGCTATTCCTGAGTGGAAATGGGATAAAGTTGGTATGGACTTCATCACCGGCTTTCCCAGGACCAAGAGAGGGAATAATGCTATCTTCGTAGTCATTGATCGTCTTTCCAAAGTGGCTCACTTCCTACCCGTTCGAGAGAGTATCACTGCTAGTCATCTCGCTGACTTATATATTTCTCGAATAGTATCACTTCATGGTGTTCCACTAGAGATCAATTCAGACCGTGGTAGTCTTTTCACTTCTCATTTTTGGGAGAGTTTCCAAACTGCCATGGGCACCCATCTTTCCTTCAGTACTGCTTTCCACCCTCAATCAAGTGGTCAGGTGGAAAGGGTCAACCAGATTCTTGAAGACATGCTTAGAGCTTGTGTTATCTCATTCGGTATGGATTGGGAGAAGTGTCTTCCCTTCGCCGAGTTTGCTTATAACAACAGCTACCAAACCAACCTCAAGAAAGCTCCTTTTGAGATTCTGTATGGACGAAGATGTCGAACACCTTTGAACTGGTCAGAAACCGGTGAAAGACAATTCTTTGGACCGAATATGATCCAGGAGACTGAAGAGCAAGTCCGCGTCATTCGTGAGAATTTGAAAATGGCACAATCTCGTCCAAAGAGCCAGTATGACCGTCGTCATAAGGAAGTGGCTTATGAAGTTGGCGGCAAGGCTTATCTTCGGGTTACTCCCTTGAAGGGTACCCATCGTTTCGGTATCAAAGGCAAGTTGGCTCCTCGTTACATTGGTCCTTTTCGCGTTCTCGCTAAACGAGGAGAGGTTGCCTACCAGTTGGAACTACCCCCACATCTTTCTCGAGTACATGATGTCTTCCACGTCTCTCAACTCAGGCGTTGCTTCTCGGATCCCATCCGCGGAGTGGACCACGAAACGCTTGATCTCCATGATAACCTCACATACCGAGAGTACCCTGTTCGCATTCTTGATCAAGCAGAGCGTGTTACTCGACGTTAGAACATCAAGTTTCTCAAAGTTCAGTGGTCCCATCATTCCGAGAGAGAAGCTACTTGGGAGCGTGAAGATCGTCTTCGACTTGAGTACCCCGCTTTCTTCCCGCCGACCCTTGAATCTCGGGACGAGATTCTTTTGAGTGGGGGCGAGTTGTCACATCCCTAGTTCTGGTATGACCTAGGCTAGCCCTTCATGTGTGCATCATGTTTAAATTCCATTTAAATTTGAAATGAGGATTTGTGAAACCCTCAGAATCATCTCTGGAAATGAACCAAATAAAAAGTGCTCCAAAAGTCTCCAAGAAAATGTTCATGTCGCTCTCTGAAAATATTGGACAGAGATAAAAATCAAACCAATATTATTAGGAGCTCATAGATATTTATTTTGGGCATTTGGATTTAATGAATAATTATTTGCTTTGGATATATATTTGTTATATATATAATATATGTCCAAAAATTATGTTAGTTGTTGAGGAGCTCTGGAATAATACCACTAGCTCCTGCAAAAATTGGCATAAGTAAATAAAATGATTTAGTATTTTATTAAATCCAAACAAATGTCAGAAAAAGAGAAAACAGAAACAAAAATAAAAAAACAGAAAGCTTACCTGGCGCCTCAGCCGGCCCAGTGGTGCGGCCCACTGGCCCAACTGCCAATCGCCGTCCTCCTGGCGACGACAGAAGGACAGGGGCACGCGCGGCCACACAGCCGGCCGTGGCCACGTTCCCCGCCACCTCCTGCTTCTCCCTCTCGTCGCCTGGATCGCCCGCGCGTCGCCATGCACCCCCCGAGCCTCTCTCCCTCTCTCGTGCCCATTCCTCTCCTCTCCCTCGCTCTCTCTCACCACGCCCAAGCACTGCCGTCACCGCCGTTCGCCATAGCCGCAGCCACCGCCTCCCCCTCGCCTCTCCGACAACCCCGAGAGCTTCGCCGCATCTCCATCTTCCTCTTCGTCAAGCCACAAGATGCCGGACGCCCTGTGGAGCCGCCGTCGCCATCGTCTTCCTCCTCGAACGCCGCCGACCGCCGACTCCGATTTGCCGTCTTCAGCGCCTCCCCGAGCCCACTGGCCTGCTCAGCAACTCCGCCTTGAGCTCCCACCTCAAATCCCCCTCCCCCCCTTGTCTTTTGCACGCTGCAGCCGCGATTCCGGTCGAGACCGAACTCCGGCCGCCGCCCAAGTGGTCGCCGCCGTTGATTTAGGCCGTCTCCGGTGAAACGGAGGGCACCAGTGGATGCGCGCGAGCACCAGCTCCTCGGAGATGGTCTCCGCGGTCCATTTGGTCGCCGGAGACGCGTTTCCGACGCCCTCCGCCGCGTCCGGCTCGCCGGCGTCAAGCCGCCGGTGGCTTTGACCCACTAACCGGGTTGACCCTCCCCCTTGTGTCACTGACGCGTGGGCCACCCCCTTGACATCTTTAGTTAGTATTAGATTAACACTAATTAATCTAGGTTAGTTACCTAGTTAGTCACTGACTAGTGGGCTCGGTGCCCACTAATCCTAATTAGACTAACTAAACCCCCTATTAACTAACCGAGTCACTGACGTGTGGACCCCACACGTCAGGTTTGACTTGGTCAGCGCTGTTGACTTGCTGACGCAAGCATGACGCAGTGCTAATGCAATTAATCCTTTTCTGGTATTAAAATAAATCAGGAAATTCCAGAATATATTCAAAACTTCAAAAATTCATAGAAATTCAACCGTAGCTCAGATTGAAATAATTTATATATGAAAAATTATCAGAAAAATTCAATCTATCCATCTGTACCATTTTCATGCATGACAAACCATCTATACATGCTGTATATATGAAAACACACTTATGGCTTATATAAAGAGCTTATTTTGGAGATGCATTTGAATCTTGGTTCAAATGGATTTCATCCAAATAAAAGCTAGTTGCATTATCTCAATCAGCATCACATATTCATGCCATGATCATGCATCATATTGTTGCATATGGTTGTGTTTTGATTACCGACACCGTTCCTTCTCGATAGGTCCTGCTCCGGAGAGTGTTCGAGAGTACCTGTCTGAGGAGTAGTGCCCCCTGTTGATCTACCAGGCAAGCAAATCCCCTTGTTCATTTCGATACAATCCTACTCTCTCGCTCCTGCTCTCATTATTGCATTAGGACAACAACGATTCAACTGCTACTTTGTGCTGCGGTAGTTGAACCCATTCCTCTGCATGACCTGTCATTGCCACAGTAAATAGTTAAAACCCAATAGCATGTGTAGGAGTTGATTGAGCCATGTTGTGTTCTTGCCATGCCATGCCTGCTATTGCTTAGAGTTGTGTCAGGTCTGATTCATCGGGAATGAATTGGAGTGGTACGATATGTTCTGGTGCTGAGAGTTAAGCGTGTGAACACGATTTGGTAAAGGTAGCGGTGAGAGGCCATGTAGGAGTACATGGTGGGTTGTCTCACTAGAACCGTCCTTAAGCACTGAGTTCTGTGTATGTTGTCCAATGACTAGCTACTACCACACATTGGGCTCCGGGCACTCCAAGCTCTCTCGACTTATTAACCAACTTGATCTTGTCCAGGAGTTGCAATTAGTTTCTGGTGTTTGTAGGTAGTGTTAGTAGTCTACCAAGTGGCACCCGGCCAGGTGGGCTTGGGACAGACTAGGCACAAGTGTCACGGTGTACCAAGCATAGATCCATCCGGCGAGGTGGGCTTGGGAACCCTGCACACATCGTTTGGGGTCGTGAGCGACACCCCGGCCGGATCTCCTTGCGAATGGAACCCGAATAGGCGATAAACCTGGACTAGAGTCTTGTGTGGTTAGTCAGGTCGTGGCCGACACCCTCGCCAGGCTTCTGCTTGAAGGTTGCCGAGATACACGACGTGTACATGGTGATAAGTGGTGAGAGCGTGTGTGAAGAAGTACACCCCTGCAGGGTTATCATGATCTATTCGAATAGCCGTGTCCTCGGTTATGGACTTCTTGGATGCTTACGTGGTACATAGACAACTTGAAGTGGATACTCTAAAATGCTCAAGACAAGTGTGAGTGCTATGGATGGCCTTCTCGTAGGAAGACGGGAATGAATCCATAGTAGTGTATTGACGTGGTGATTAGTGGACTCGTGTGCGCCACCTCAAAAGAGTTACCAGCAGTCGTAGTACAGGATAGCCACTGAGTCAAAGCTGGCTTGCTGCAACTAAACTCCACATTACCTTCTTGATACAAATGCATGTATGATAGGATCTGATGTAAGTCTTGCTGAGTACCTTTGTACTCATGTTGCTTTATTTATGTTCTTGCAGCGGAGACTTCGGTCTTACTAGTTTACGTGGACTTCGACAAGTAGCTTGTACCTCAGCTACGATCTTGATCGGATGTTGTAGATAGTCAGGCTCTTCAGCCTTTTTCATTTGTAGTTGTCTGTATTCAGACATGTAATGCTTCCGCTTGTTGCTTGTATGCTCTGAATGATGGGTCATGTGACCCCTGTTTGTATTTAATGCTATGTGGTTCTTCTGAACCTTTATCTATATGAGTTTGCGTTATGTTGTGATGCCATGTTGTACCTCACATACTTGCATGTTATGCGTACGTGTGATGTGTATTGCTATGTGTGGGATCCGACAATATAGTTGTTTGTCCTTGGCACCTCTCTTATGGGGAAATGTAGTCTAGTGCTTCCTTGAGCCATAGTAGTCCGCTACAGCCCGGTTCACCGGAGTCCTGCTAGCCCAGCACTACTGCTCAGGACACTTGACTGGACGGCATGTGTTTCACTTCGTTCCTGTGTCTGTCCCTTCGGGGAAATGTCACGCCGTGACTTCCGGAGTCCTGTTAGCCCAGTGCTACAGCCCGAATTCATATGCTGTTGACTGACATGCTCGATGTGATTCATGTATGCCTGTCCCCATAGGTTAGCACCGCTTTGGGTTCACGACTAGCCATGTCGGCCTGGGTTCTTTGTCATATGGATGCTAGCGACGCTATCATATACGTGAGCCAAAAGGAGCAAACGGTCCCCGGGCCAGGTAAGGTGGCACCCGTGGGAATACCATGCGTGAGGCCGCAAAGTGATATGATGTGTTACATGCTAGATCGGTGTGACTTAGGATCGGGGTCCCGACAACATCCGTGTATAGAAACTGATTTTTGAGCAATATCCATCCAGTCGAACCACGAAGGACGGCAACAAGCTTGTCGAAGATAGCAACAACTTCATAGTTCTTGTAATTCCAAGAGCGGTTGGGAACTTGACAAATTGCTATCTTCCGTAGACGACAGTCACCATGATCATATTTGAACGTACGTAGATCATCTGTGTGCTCAACCTCAGGGCACTCTGAGATTTTTGGAAGTGGAATCCGCTGATGAGTGTACACATTCACAAGTTCCCACTCGCAATTGTACCCAATATAAACAACCCAATCTCCATTTGCGCCAGCCCAGGCCTTACCCTGAAGCGATGGCATCTTGACATCACACGTATCGTTATCAAGCGGCATCAACTTGCACAAGGCGAGGCCTCTGTCGTTCGCGCCCATGCGAACAGGCTTATAGCAAAGAAGATAAGGGAGATCAAACCGCTCCTGGACCCTTGGGTTCCTTGTAATGATGTTATTAGTTGAGTCGAGAATGGTCTTGAACGAACCTGCCATGCTAGCCGAGGTGATGATGTCGCACCGACCAATGAGTTCCCCCACCACGTCATCTTTCAGATCGGGGCAAGAATAACGGGGTCGTTTCTGGCTTGTTCCCTCCATGGAGAAGACGGTCGAACAATGGCAGAAGGAAGGGTGAAGGCAAATGGAGGAGGCAGGAAGAGCGTGCGACAACAGTTCCAAATCGAGAGGGAAAGGCGAAGAGTCGGTGGACGGTTGCCAGTTTGCCACGGTACACGAAGAGGCGCCCTGGCCTACACGTCCTTTCGAAAATTGTACAAAAGGACTCGCCATCGTCTCACTAACATGTTGGAACGGGACCACATGTCAACGAAACATGGTGTGTAATTTCTCGTGCAAAATGCGATCTGGCCGCATTGGCCCGAGGTGCCACATTAGTTATCGACCTTTATTTTTTTAACATACAATCCGAGTGGATAGCTCATGTGGTCATCACACATGAGCGGATATATAGGTGGGCTAGGTGGGTAGGCGGCAACAATCTAAGTGCTAAAAGAGTTGATCTCGAAAAAAGAGTTGATCCAATGCTTGGTTTTATTTGGATTTTACAACTATGACCATTGGATAGAGTGAATCAATGGCTTACGTTCAAAGTTATTCTCATACTCCCTCCATTCCACAATGTAGCGCCTATAGATTTTTCTAAAAGTCAAACTTTGACAACTTTGACCAAGTGTATAGAGAAAATTGTCTACATCTACAATACCAAACATGTAAATTCTGAAAATATAACTTATGATGTATCCAATGATGTGCATTTGGTATTCTAGATGTACCTATTTTTCTCTATAAATATGGTCAAAGTTTATAACATTTGACTTTTGAAAAAATCTATAGGAACTACATTGTGGAATGGAGGGAGTACTATAGAATGGTATAGGAACGTGGAGAGATTTGGTTGATTTTATATCGCTGAATAATACAAAATATTATGAGTGCAGACGCTCCACCCCGAGGTTTTTTGCTCCTTCTCAGTCGTCGGGAATCTATGTTCTTCCACTCTTTCATCTAAACATGAGCTTTGTTCATCCTTTTGCCGACACGCGGGACATCTATATGCCTCCATTTTACAAAATCATACTATATGCCTCCATAACACGCGGGACATCTAGCATCAAGGTGGCGTGTCATGCAAGAAAATGGAGATATGTAGTGCGTACACTTCGATGGCACCTAGTACTACTACGCAATATTTTTTCTCCTCGATGGCACGTGAATAGTGCACGTACTCAATGACAGAGCACGGTATGGTAGCCATGGACATGGTCGGCCCTTTTTGAAGAGAGTACTAATAAATAACTTTGATGTGTCCCGTCAACTCGCAGAACAACGAGAAGCTTGCTTACTATGCCTTCTCCCTCGCCAACGCGTGTGCGGTGGCTCGCAGCACGAGGAGAAACTTTTGCTTACAAGCGGTGGAGGTGCAGCAGTTCATTTGGTGTCAGATTGCCAGAAGTACTACTGTAGTACCACCATTATTGTTCGACTTCCGGAAGAGGAGAAGAGCCAAGTGCAAGGTCACCTACTAACCTAGTATAGTACTACTATAGCCAAAGCTGGTCCACCTTTTTAGAGCATGGTTAATTAATATAGGCGGCTCTTGCAGTGGCACATCATTTAGAGCAAGTACTCTCTTTGTAGGAACAAAGGAAGTGAAACAAAAGTTGGAGTGGATGCTAGATTGCTAATTAAAACATGATTACATAGGAAAAAAATACTATAGCATTCTATCCTATGAATCAAACGACCAATGTAGGAAATTTATGAGGGGGGTCTCTCCAACAGTGTTCCTCGGCTCGCACCTAGCATCACGGTGGTCGAACTTGGAGTCATTCATCTGGTACACATGGCATCTCAGATCTGGACACAAGGTGACGCGACCTCTCACTTCCTCCGCCATTTGAAGCGGCACGCCGGTGGAGGGCTAGCATACTCCAAAATTAGGTTGGATCTATGTGATGTGGCAACTTCATATACTAACCGGATGATGGCTATACTACTATGGTACTCACACTCCAAGAAGTGACTCGAAAACCATTCATAAATTGAGTCTATGACATGCATTTGCAAATGTACCATTCATTACATACAACAAGTCATCAACACACAACGACAATGAGGATACATGTTGGATTATAGATTATTTCCAAAAAAACATTCTAGTAAATATTGAAGTTTTCATCACACAACAAATAACAAGCAATGAAATGAACTTCAACTCAGCCAATCCTCGGCATTGGAAACGCTTGCTTTGAACCATAGGTGCTCTGGGAAGGGCCAGCTATTGTCAATATCGAGAGCAATGCAGGACTGATCATCCAGGATGAAGTGGCATATATCATGACCAGGGTAGGGAACCACCGCAATGTCCGAGGTATAGATATAGTTGCTTCTCATAAATGGTAGTAACGTTGTGTAAACAACAGCTGGATCGCCTTTCACCATCATTGGATAGTTTTGTCCAATGAAGAGCGAGTTTTCTCCAAGACTATCAATACTGAACCACGGAGAAGGTGTTGGCGCTAGCACACTAGTATCCATCCTAAATACCCTGCAACGGGTGTTGGAATAGGTCCGAAGAGGGCGACCATGGGAGACAACACCTGCTCCCTCAGTAGTAACAATTTCAGTGCACTGTATACAAACAAGAAGAGGTGATCCATCGGAATTAGTTGCTAGGCGCCACTGAGTATATAAGTTATGCTCGTCCTCATGCTCGCGATCATCACCATCGCCATCTACCCCTTGGTTATAAATTTTTTCAAGTATAGGTGGTGGAATGTTCATAGGACCTTGGAAACACAAGAAGAAGGTAAATTAGTAAAGGGGAACTTGCTAACCCGCATGCTTGCGAATGAAACAACTATAATTACGGTGGAAGACAAACGTACCGAAACTATGAGGATCCCATGCAAAAATAGTGCCATGAGTGATGGCAGCAAACACAAGACCCTCGTATTGAATTGCATCATAGTACACATCCGTGTATAGAAACTGATTTTTGAGCAATATCCATCTAGTCGAACCACGAAGGATGGCAACAAGCTTGTCGAAGATAGCAACAACTTCATAGTTCTTGTAATTCCAAGAGCGGTTGGGAACTCGACAAATTGCTATCTTCCGTAGACGACAGTCACCATGATCGTATTTGAATGTACGTAGATCATCTGTGTGCTCAACCTCAGGGCACTCTGAGATTTTTGGAAGTGGAATCCCCTGACGAGTGTACACATTCACAAGTTCCCACTTGCAATTGTACCCAATATAAACAACCCAATCCCCATTTGCGCCAGCCCAGGCCTTACCCTGAAGCGATGGCATCTTGACATCACACGTATCGTTATCAAGCGGCATCAACTTGCACAAGGCGAGGCCTCCGTCGTCCGCGCCCATGCGAAAAGGCTTATAGCGAAGTAGATAAGGGAGATCAAACTGCTCCTAGACGCTTGGGTTCCTTGTAATGATGTTATTAGTTGAGTCGAGAATGGTCTTGAACGAACCTGCCATGCTAGCCGAGGTGATGACGTCACACCGATCAATGAGTCCCCCCACCACGTCATCTTTCAGATCAGGGAAAGAATAACAGGATCGTTTTCGGCTTGTTCCCTTCATGGAGAAGACGATCGCAGAAGGAAGGGTGAAGGCAAATGGAGGAGGGAGGAAGAGCATGCGACCACAGATCCAAATCGAGAGGGAAAGGCGAAGAGTCGGTGGACGGTTGCCAGTTTGCCACGGTACACGAAGAGGCGCCCTGGCCTACACGTCCTTTCGGAAATTGTACAGAAGGACTCACCATCGTCTCACTGAACGGGACCACATGTCAACGAAACATGGTGTGTAATTTCTTGTGCAAAATGCGATCTGGCCGCATGTACTACCTCCTTTCCGGTTTGCCGGGCTTAATTCAAAAATCTAACCAACCAAGGTAGATGATGAGTGGTGGAATCATTTTTGATAAGGAGGGAGTACCTCATCCGGATGATTCGAGTGCACTCGTTTGACCGTCATGCCGGCGTGCGACCATGCACGGACGGGACACACCACTGACGGGACGGGATGACACAGTCATAATTTTAGTTTTTCTAGTTTTCCACGGACAAGCTGGCGCGCTAAGCCATGCCTGCTTATGCATTGAATTTCGATGACCGTGATGACCGTCGCGTTTCCCGCGACACACTAGTTCGCCTACCTTCCGCCTATAATTGTTGTTTCCTGGGCTTCTCCGGTGGCACCATCACCCAACTCGCCCTATCCTCATAAGCCCCAACCGGCCCGACGTCCCTCATCACGTTCACCATACCCCCGCCCGTCTGCGATAGGCGACATCGGAGGTGGTCACCGCCGGAACTAGTGTTCGTTTTTCGCCGGAAGGCAGACGAAGGGCGGAGGCATTCTATCGGTCTTTAGATGGCAATGCGGACTATGAGGAGTTGTTGGAGCGCGACCGCCTGGTGGAGGAGCAGCATATTGCCGATTTGCGCCGCCTGTAGGACATTGAGCGGCAGCGCACCGACGCTCCGAGTCACGAGTAGAGCGCCCGCAACTGAGCCGACTACGTGGAGGCCGGTGCCTGGCAAATAGCCCTGGAGGATGTCGGGCACGCACGCGTTCGCGATGCCGATTTTTACTACCAGCTTGTCAAGTGGGTTTCCCGCTTAGAAGCTGAAGCTTCGGTGGACCACGCCGGCATGGAAAGGGCCAACGCGCGCGAGCAACGCGCCCTATCGCACCTCTGGCAAGTCTGAGGCGAGGCGGAGGATGCTGGTGCCGGCATTTAGCGTGTACCGCAGATGGCGGCCGGCATCGTCTAGTTAGCTAAGAGTAAGTTAGTACTTGTACACTACTAGAGTATTAGTGGGAGTAGATAGTTAACTCGACTATGATGGTTGTCAACGTGGAAGTTGAGTACTCTATATGTGGATCAGACCTGTTACGTTTCTCTAAATGTTGAACTTTCCATTTTAACGTATGGAATGGGTTGTTATTTTTTTTAAATGGGTTGTATTTGTCCTCCACGGGTTTAGAGGCTCACTTGTGGGCCTACCAAGTTGACGCGTACACAATCAGGAGATGGTTGTACATGGAGAGGATGACAACAGGGACCCGCCAAGGTCATGGCAGTACGCAAGCAAGTGCCTCCTTATTTCAAGCCAATAAAAAATGGCTCCTCCTAATGGATTTCTGACATCTGGGTCCCATGCCATTGTCAACGTAGTCAATAAATGAGAGAATTGCACAACGAGCGGCTGACACCAGGGACCGAGAGCTCGCCCAGTTATTTTTGTTTTGGGTTAATTTGATAAATGCCACTCCAAATCTGGTGTTTCTGAGAAATGCCACTACAATTTCCAAATTTTGAAAAATGCCATTTCATGCCATTTCGAGTGGCATTTTTTGAAGTTGGAGTGGCGTTTTTCAAAGTTCGCAAATTGCAGTGTCGTTTTGCAAAGTTTGCAAAAATTGTAGTGGCATTTTTCAAAGTTTGGAAATTACAGTGGCATTTTTATGAATCGTCTTAATTGGAGTGGCATTTATCTAATTTGTTTTTGAGACAGAAGCAGGGTGTCAACTGGGGTGTGTGGGGGCACTCTGGCCTGTCTAGACAGCCTTCTCTTTTATGTTTACCACATACCAGCCCAGTAGTTTTTTTTCTTTCTAAAAATGGCTAGCCCAGTTTTTTTGTGATTTGCCAAGTAAGTCGCTTTGTCAGGCCTGTTGGGCTGCTAATCTTTCAAGACGAGGAGAGCTTCATTCGGTTGGCCGAGAAAATGGCCTATCAGTAATGAGAAATGGGCTATGCATTTTTAAAACACATCAAACCGGCAATTAGTTTCAAATTTCTTCTTTTCAATTTGAGATTTTAAATTGCATTGATTTTTATGCGTGGACAATTTGTTGGATTTTATATTGATATACATTTATTTTTAAAATCAGTTTGAATGCGACTCGAAATTTCGGGATTAAAAACAGTTCGGACCGCACCGAAATATGCAAAATTTCGTATAATTTTTTTAACCGTGGCAATAATATGGGATGTAATGCTAACAAAAAGAATATGGGCTCCCCAAAAACCTTAAGAATTACCAAATGGGCAGTAAATTATTAGAAATAATGGCAGATGGGTTGTATGCTGTTTTCCACAGATCTGAGGCTTTCCTAAAAAAAGGTTGACCCACAAGCAGTGACTGTTGGATGTCCATCCAATGGCCGTCTTGCTTCTTCAATATCTGCTCTTCCTGCTCTAGCCACTCAAACAAGCGCCGGCGGGACTTCCTGCTCCCTCCTCCCCGCGGCCGGCTGTGCTGCCGCGCAGGCCTCACCGCCCCACCGTACTCCCATCGCTGGCCAAGCCATCCCTCTCCTCACCCACACCTGCTATTATTCTCCGATGACGGCAGACGAACCAATAAACCCTCGTACATTCGTACTCCCCTTCGCGTGGGAAACAACTGTCGAGTCTTCCCTGGCTCCGTGTCGTTCCCTTCCCAGGCCTCACCGTCGTCCATCGCCCTGGTGCTCTTGGCGAGGCCTGGTTAACGTGGTCAACGACCGACAAGCATCTGAAGTGGACTGTACGTGGAGAGGCTGACAGCTGGGTCCACGACCGCATGCAAGGAAATGCCTCCTTATTACGCGCAAAATAATGATTCCTCCACCTAACATCTGGGACCCACCAAAAAGGCCTCTGTATTTCGCAAAAAAAATGTTACCGCCGCTAACAGCTCGGACCCACCAGCTATATCTTCGCACGCAAGGAAGTGCCTCCTTATTACGCACAAAAAATGAATACTCCCCCTGCTAGCTGGGACCCAGTATAGTGGGAGGCTGACTTGTGGGCCTAAGTTGATGGGGACGGAGGGCTTTGTCAACTTAGTCAATATGCACGATTCTAGCTCCAGTGACCGTACGATGTCCATCCAACGGCAGTAGTGCTTCTTCAACCTCTGGTCTTCTTGCTCCAGCCGCCCAAACCAGCGACGGTCGTGCCTCATGTTCCTGCCTCCCATGGCCGGCTCCGATGCCGCAGAGGCCTCACCGCCCCTACTACTCCCACCGCTGGCCAGGCCATCCCTCTACTCACCCACACCCCCTGTTATTCTGCGGCGACGGCGGCCTCACACCGCAGCGAACTAGTGAACCCTCATACTCCTCTACGCGTGGGCATCCACTACCGCGTCTTCCCCGGCTTCGCATTGTCCCCTTCCTAGGCCTCGTTGTCGTCCACCGCCTTGGTGCTCTCGGCGCAGCATGGTCAACATGGTCAAGGAACGGTTTCCATCGGACATGGACTGTACGTGGAGAGGCTGACAGCTGGGTCCACGGCTGCAGCAAGGAAGTGCCTCCTTATTACGCGTAAAATAATGATTCCTCCACATGACAGCAGGGACCCATCAGACGGGCAACCGGATTTCGCAAGAAAAACGTTTGCCCATGACTGCTAGGACCTACCCGCTACATCTTCGCACGCAAGGAAGTGCGTCCAGGCAAAAAAAAAACGATTCGCCCCATGATTGCTGGGACCCACCAGCTACATCTTCGCACGCAAGGAAGTGCCTGACAGTCGGGACCCACCTCGTCGAAGCATACGTAGCGTTGTGATTCTGGTCGCGAACGTGTACGTACATATTGGTCGATGCAGAGGCGCACACATGTCGTAGTAGAGGCGTGCACGTAGCATGTACACGTACATACAACGGCCAGTGTGCAAGAAAGAAAATACGGTCGCGTACGTACATACTGGCGGGGTCTCGAATGCCTACTCACGCATACGTACGACCAGGGCTCGTGTACATGGCTGGGTCAGAACGAAGAAACTGCGTCGTCGTCGTGTTCATGGCGAGGCAACGGAATGTGTCGTGTTCATCGGGAGGCAACGGAATGCGTCGTGTTCATCGGGAGGCAACAGAACGCGTGGGAGCCAACCGGCTTGGACGGAACAGGCGATGGAAACGAGGCCTGGCGTATCGCACAACGGAGGAAACGGCCTTGTGTTCGACCGGCCACGTTCGAAACGGGATCATGTTCATCGGTAGGGGTCTGGCGTACCGCAAAATGGAGGAAACGGACCTCCTACGGTCAAAACGGGGTCCTGTTGATTGGGAGGGGTGCGGCGAACAACAAAACGGAGGAAACGGACTTGTGTTGGAGCGCTATGGTCGAAACGGTGGTCCTGTTCATCGGGAGGGGTGTGGCGTACCGCAAAACGAGACTCCACGGGATACTGTTCATCTCCACCGTCGACCCCCTCCAGCCTCCACGGGCTACTGTTCATCCACCGTCGGCCTCCTCCAGCCTCCACCTGCGACTGTTCATCCACAGGCTCCAGTTCATCCAGCCTCCATCGCGCGCTACTCCACCAGCTACTGTTCAACCACCCCTCCACAGGCTACTGTTCATCCAGCCCTCCACCGTCTACTGTTCATCCAGCCCTCCATGGGGTCGTCCTGTTCATCCAGTCCTCCATGAGGCCCTGTTCATCCAGCCCCAATCGGCTCGATCGATTAGGGTCTTGTTCATCCAAAGGCAACACCACAAGATCCTGTTCATCCACCCCCACCGGGAACTGTTCATCCAAACCTCCTAGCAATGCTCACTGTTCATCCAGAGGCAGCATCCATCGGCTTCAGTTAGCAGCAGTAGCGAAGGAATCAATCACTCGGGTTGAATAACGCGTAGCCTGCAGTGAAATCGCTCGGGTTCAGTAGGCGAACGCCTAGCTCGGGTTCAGTTAGAGCCCAATGCCTCGCACCCACGTGCATGCGTGTACGAGAGAAATGCGCAAACCTTCGTGCATCGCTCGGCCCCGACCCCCACCGTAACCGGGAACACTCCGATATTTTCCTCGCCCTCGCTTCTACCACAGTTTTTTCTGTCATGGACGGCCCAAAGAATGTCATGCAACTGCGTCTCCGGCCCGCCTAGGACGAAAAGCCCATTTTATGTCATGATTTTTTGTCATAGAAGTAGGAGCCCACCACATCTATGATGATACCGGGTTTTGTCACAATTATCGTCATAGAAGTGTCATAAGTATGACATAATTTTTTTCGTTCGGCCCAAAATGTCACGGATGTGTCTTTTTTTGTAGTGATATTCCATCTGTCATCATACCATATTTATCCATTCAAATGTTGTTCTTGTGTATCATATGCTCAAAAGGAAGAGGGCGATTGCTGATCACGGAGGAGCACGAGCAAAGTATTTGGAAAAGGTAGTGACACTTGATAAATCAAATAGCCCATTAGTTGTAGTTGCAATATCACCTGACCCACAAAACACACCAACTCTAGCAGACTCTAGCCCTACTACACTGGTCATTTCTAATGCCCCAACTCAGCAGACCCCAACTGCAGCAAACAGTATGATCATGACAAGTGACATAGCACCAACTCTACGATGCAAAACCCCCATTCAAGCAAAGAGTACACCAAATCCAGTTGCCAAATCCCTTTTCGAACCAGACAGAGCCCCAATTGCAGCAAATAGGACTCCTGTTCCATTTCGTTGCAGTTTATAAGATGAAGCTTATATGTTGTCAAGAACTTTGTGTGCATCTTCCCTTTATCGAAATATTATACCGCAGACACAGAACAATTTCCAGTCTTCCTCTGCAACTTACGCGTAAGTAATGTACTAATTCTATTCATGGTAATTACTGCATATGTTTCTGCTAACAGAAGAAATAAGATTTCATTCTTTTAAATAGGCGAGGACCAAACTGGATTGTCAAGACGAGCAAGGGTTGGTTGAACTTTTCAAGCACGCGTTGATGAAGTATCGTTCCTACCTGAGGCAAGCGCACTTTGATGGCTAGCCTCTAAATGAAATTTTTGTAAAGTCTCCAGTGCTACATTTATCAGACAGTGACTGGAATAGTCTTGTTACACATTGGTTTCGTCTGCAGCGTAAGGTACTGTCTATGATATCACATCACAATTTGAACTACATTTCTGCATTTGCCTTAACATCTCACTTGTATGAAAACTGTTAGCAGAAGAACATTCATTCTCAAGGGACCACATAATCTCACAACTATACTGCACACTGTATTGCTCTTGTGAGTACCTCTTGTCGTGTATGACCATACTTACTTTCATAGCTATTCGATTATGTAGCATCATCGCACATGTTAGTCTCGTTATCGTCCATTTGGTGGACATTATAAGATCTATATGGACTCTTACATAAATTTGGAATCAACCAAATGCTTTTCAAGAGGTTTAGCTCTGCAGTCCTCTTGTAAGTACTGAACATGGTGTATCACTGTACTTACATTAACAGCTACTCCCTCCATCCCATAATATAAGAACGTTTTGTACAGTACACCAGTGTTCAAAACACTCTTGGATTATGGGAAGAGGGATTGGTTCATTGTGTAGCATTCTGCATCTTATCTCCCTCGCCCACCATTTACTAAAAAATATCAGATCTATATTTAATCTTACCAAAAAGTTGAATACACAAACAATGTCAGTGCAAAAGTGTAGCCCATTGCTCTTGTTAGTACATTTTGTCCTGTAACGCTTGTACTTCCAGGGATTGGTAGTTGATTATGTAGCATCAATATGCATCTTATCTTCATTATCCTCTATCCCTTCCATTATTATCATATCTATAATTACTCTCTACAAAATGTAGAGTACATGCAATGCTTATGAAGAAGATTCTGTGCTGAAATTCTTGAGTTATCCTTCCCTTGACATGGAGAAGGGCATTATAAAGCCGGTGTTAACTGTTAATGTAAGTCAGTCCTTCTAAAGCCTTTATCCTCAACTGCTGTTTAATTTTCTCACAGTCCCTACCGTTTACTACTGTTTAGTTTGTTGTTTCTATCAAAATGCATGTTCGCAACAACCGGAAGTTCCAAGTTTTACTTGTAAAACCAAATTCCTTATTCATGCCATGCACATTACTCAATACTCCCTATATATATGCTTATTTTTGTGGATCTATAATCCAGTGTGTGGTGAAGCAGCCCAAGTTTGCACCTTGTCATATCCTGTTTTGTCTTACTGATGTGGCTGATGATATGAACAACATGCCATGCACATTAACCAAAATAGATACAATGATTGTCTTTCCCCTTCATCTTTGCTTGTTATGTTGACATGGTAATCCAGTAGTGTGGTGAAGCTCCCGACATTATGAACAATGCCAAATTATGCTATTGATATTTTGAACTTAATCTTTATTTTCTAATTTGAAATTGGATGGAATTGACAACACAGTTATCATCTTTGTTTATACACGTGCAAAACCTGCCATATCTCTGCTTGATTCAGGGTGATATGCCTGATGGCATGCACAAGTCTGCTGAAAGCTGTGACACAAACCCAACATATATTGCAACAAAGGAGGCAAAACATCTTGAAGATAGCGAGACAAAACCAAAGTCTGGTCTTGATGTAGTGTTCAAGTTACCTGAGACTAGCAGTCAGACAAGCTCATAGAATTTCCTGTCTGATAGTTCAACTTCTTCAGTCTCAAGTTCTAGCAGAAAGGCATTCTGCAACTCAACTTCGACTTGAAGTCCTATCTCTAAGAAAGATTATGGAGAACACCGATGAGAACCTCATTGCTAAACAACTACACATGGAAGCTATGACCAACATGCTAGGCCGGTCTCACAGCCTTGCTCAGCAGCTTGCGTAGCAGTTCCCACGCAAGGCTAACATTTCTTGAACTATCTTGGAAGTGGTCTCAGTTCAGTATTATTTTGTGATGAGGACATGACTACCTTGGATACGACCAAAAATATTGCATACATACATATTTGTCAGGTGATTTCTAATGCAAACTATTCAATAATCTATTTATGTTATCCAGAACAAAAATACTTCACACACTTTTGTGTTTTGTCTAATTGTAGGTGTATGGGACATTTGTACAATCCACATATGAAGATAACGGAAAAGGAGAAGTTTAGGTTGTGTTCAAAAAGTCCTCTCACGTCACTTTTGGGCCAAGAGAAGATAGAGTCCAAGTCTCTCACGTTCTGGATTCAGATTCGGACTGCACAGACATACCTGACTCAAAACGCCAACAACTTTTTCATACGGACTCCGAATTGGGTGATTCTTTTTTTGTTGGAAACTAGATTTCGTGCTCTTTCCAACACAATTTGATTAACCTTCAAATTCGTCTGGAGCGTTGAGTTACGGATGAAACAATCTGACATTGCAGCAGAATCCGAGTCAAACTACAAGCCCAAAGGTGTTGCATCACCTCCACTTGGGCCCCATGAGCCTTGTACGACCTAGGGTTAGTTTTAGGCTGCTTTGGGACGTCCTCCCACCTCCTTGGCCGCCACCCCTTGCTCCTATATAAGTAGATCCATCTAGTAGCTTTTTCCTCGGGATTTGTTTAATTAAAAGTTAGCCATTGCAACTTCGTGTACTTCGTTTGTGTCCAACGACCAGACCAAGACCGCTTCCGGATCCCCACCATTATTAATACTTCATATATATTTGCAATATTCAGATTGATTTATCATATTCTTGCTCGTTCTTCGATTGCTTGCAGGAATAGACCTTCGTGGTCAGGCTGACCGTGCTTCCAGCATCGTCAGTAACCTCAGGAGATTGGTTTAGCGATTGCTAAGGCGCAACGTTGTGCACGTTTGTAGTCGGATTGTCAAAGTCGTCTCCACCAAATCGATAGTTATCATCTCATCGAAAGATCGGGACCCTCACCTCTATCAAGAAGTATCAGTTTTCAGGTTGCTCGGTGAGAATTTCCAGTTTTCCTAGATTAGATTTATTTTCTTACCTATTGTCCAAGAAAAAGCCACAAAAAAGAGTTAGATCTATTCATCCTTGGTCCAAGCCAGTCTGAGTCTTTGCAATTTTCTTTTCATTGCTTGCATAGTTGAATTATTGGTTGCATCGTCGTGTCGAGTTGCTGGTCTTAGTGTCTAGTTCGTTTAGAGTTTCGAGTTCTGTTCACATTAGTCACGCCACCGCTGCATCTTTATCTCTTCCACTGTCCACCACCCATCCATCAATTTCCACCACGTGCTACCCACCATTCATTGTCATAGTAATAGTTGAGATCGTTCACATCTTCGCTTGATCCAATCTGCATCTTATCTAGTTTGTTTTGGAAAGAGGGAGAAAAAAAGAGAGAAAAAAAACGAGAGAAAAAAAGAGAAATAAGTCAGAGAAAAAAAGGAGAGAAAGAAAAAAAAAGTGTGAGGAAAAAAAGAGAGAAGAAAAAAAACAAAATTCGGATCTTTTTAGACTCAATCTCGTAGTTGATTTCGGATTGGAATCTGTTTTGCGCACTGTTCAGTAAAACAGGCATAACTTCCTCATACGAAGTCCGTTTTGCCTCCGCGAGTACTCAAACGAAAGCTAGTGAAGAGCCGCATCTAAATAGTTAAAGAAGCTATTTCAATATTTGGCACCTCAAAATTGGCTTCTAAATAGGTCTTTTTGCCCTCTAAAGTTCATGAACACAACTTATTCCAGTTTTTCAGGCCAGTTTTCGAATTTTTTGACTCCTCATATCAACTCGGAATTGAGTGATTCCTTTTGTGTTTGAGAGCTTGAGTCAATACCATTCTTGAAAAAACAAAATCAAAAAAATCGGCACAAACTTTTTCAGAGGAAAGTTGGAGACAAAGTTGTTGATATATCCTGCTTGGCTGTTGTTTCACATCATTATCTTTACTGCCGTTGTGATCTTCACTTATATCTTGCTGTCCAGAGCTACTTAGTATCCTTCATTGATGCTAGTTGTGCTACGACGTGACCTCATTAGTGTTCTAGGCTCGCGTCTCTAGTTCGGTCTAGCCTAGGACCAGCACAGTACCATTGTTGAGCGATTATTCAACATTGCATCTCTGAATTGATTATTGCTAATCTTTTGCTACCATATATAGCCAACCCAGCTCCACATATTTCTACACCGTGTATACGTACGTTCCCCTGGCAATCGCTTTACACAATCTTCAGAGTTATTTGACACCGCTGGTTGCCTGTCACCACCTGCTGCTTGGTAAGAACTTGTAAGATATTGATATTTGCTTTACTGTGAGCGCTTTACCACCACACCCTAGTAGTTCATAGGATATATTCTTGAATTTTGTCTCTTATTTCTACTAATCATGACAGGTTCCTAAGATAGAAGTTCTTGGACGATGGACACATCTTCACCATCATGAGAGTTGGGACAACACACACAAGCACATGGTCAGGTTATCTTTTTACCGTCATTTGAGGGTAGATTTAATCCTACTACTTATCTAGCTTGGGAGCTTGAAGTAGAACAAGTTTTTAGTCACCATGACTTTTCTAAACTTGAGCGAGTGCGAGCAGCCACTAGAGCATTTACTGATTTTGCTTCTGTTTGGTGGAGTGTACATTGTAAAAAAAACATTGATAACCAACCCACAACTTGGAAAGTTTTGAAAGCTGTAATGAGACAACAATTTTTCCCTCCTTATTATCATCGTGAATTGCTTCACAAATTTGAACAATTTAAACAAGGCAACAACACTGTTCATGCTTACTACCAAGAGTTCAAATCTTATATGCATCACTGTGACATAGAAGAATCTGAGAATGATACAATGAATAGATTTTTTGGTGGTTTGAACCATGATATTCAGGCAAGATTTCAGTATATTCCTCGTTGCATTACTGGTATGTATGTCCGTGCTTGTACCTTTGAGAGACAGATACAGGAGGATGCATTAGGTGACTACAACAACTACTATTCCAGTTCATGCTCACCACCGCCGGTGGGTTCCTCCATCATTGCACCTCGGATTATGAGCGCGGCATCATCTCAAGGGCATGGTACATTGTCAACGTCCGTACCTACATCAGCTACATCTTTGCCACAAGGTAACAGTAAAGGTATTGATGATATAACTTCACATGAGAATGATGCCTGCCTAGTTAACTTGAATGCGTCATGTATTGAGTTACCTGTTGATTTGAGCACACCACCTATTTTAGAGAATCTTGTTACTGTCATGAATGCGTCATGTGATCAAACAACTGAAATATCAACAATTTTGAGTGCACCCATTGAATTAACTGTTGATGCAAAAAAACTAATGTTTAATCATTTTGATATGGCCTCCAATCTTGGTGATGATTCTGTGTCCAATGACTTATTGCATGTTTGCTTATTTAAGCATGTTGTAGCATGTAAATTTGATGCAAGTAAGGTTTATTCACCAAAGTTAGGATGGTTTAATGACGAACATTACGAATCTTTTGAAATGAATAAGAGCTTCACTTATATGTGCAAACTGAGTTCTAATATTTTCATGCCTTCTACTTCTTGTGATAATTTTTTGGCTTTAGTTTTTATGAACTATGAAAGTTACTCATGTATACATGTGTCATACGTGCAAAAATCAAGGGAAGTTAAACTGGATGACATATACATATACAACATGTACACCTTATCTCTTTTGTTAGCCACATTTCAGATTAAGCAACGCTGAGGACGGCTTTGTTTTCAAAAAGGGGAGGATGATGAGGACATGACTACCTTTGATACGACCAAAAATATTGCATACATGCATATTTGTCAAGTGATTTCTAATGCTCTGATACCACTTGATAGAGGTGAGGGTCCCGATCTTTCGATGAGATGATAACTATCGATTTGGTGGAGACGACTTTGACAATCCGACTACAAACGTGCACGACGTTGCGCCTTAGCAATCGCTAAACCAATCTCCTGAGGTTACTGACGATGCTGGAAGCACGGTCAGCCTGACCACGAACGTCTATTCCTGCAAGCAATCGAAGAACGAGCAAGAATATGATAAAGCAATCTGAATATTGCAAATATATATGAAGTATTGATAATGGTGGGGATCCGGAAGCGGTCTTGGTCTGGTCGTTGGACACAAACGAAGTACACGAAGTTGCAATGGCTAACTTTTAACTAAACAAATCCCGAGGAAAAAGCTACTAGATGGATCTACTTATATAGGAGCAAGGGGTGGCGGCCAAGGATGTGGGAGGACGTCCCAAGGCAGCCTAAAACTAACCCTAGGTCGTACAAGGCTCATGGGCCCAAATGGAGGTGATGCAACACCTTTGGGCTTGTAGTTTGACTCGGATTCTGCTGCAACGTCAGATTATTTCGTCCGTAACTCAACGCTCCAGACGAATTTGAAGGTGAATCCAATTGGGTTGGAAAGAGCACGAAATCTAGTTTCCAACAAAAAAAGAGTCACCCAATTCAGAGTCCGTATGAAAAAGTTGTTGGCGTTTTGAGTCAGGTATGTCTGTGCAGTCCGAATCTGAATCCAGAACGTGAGAGACTTGGACTCTATCTTCTCTTGGCCCAAAAGTGACGTGAGAGGACTTTTTGAACACAACCTAAACTTCTCCTTTTCCCTTATCTTCATATGTGGATTGTACAAATGTCACATACACCTACAATTAGACAAAACACAAAAGTGTGTGAAGTATTTTTGTTCTGGATAACATAAATAGATTATTGAATAGTTTGCATTAGAAATCACCTCACAAATATGCATGTATGCAATATTTTTGGTCGTATCCAAGGTAGTCATGTCCTCATCAAAAAATAATACTAAACTGAGACCACTTCCAAGACAGTTCAAGAAATGTTAGCCTTGCGTGGGAACTGCTACGCAAGCTGCTGAGCAAGGCTGTGAGACCGGCCTAGCATGTTGGTCATAGCTTCCATGTGTAGTTGTTTAGCAATGAGGTTCTCATTGGTGTTCTCCGCAATCTTTCTTAGAGATAGAACTTCAAGTTGAAGTTGAGTTACAGAATGCCTTTCTGCTAGAACTTGGGACTGAAGAAGTTGAACTATCAGACAGGAAATTCTATGAGCTTGTCTGACTGCTAGTCTCAGGTAACTTGAACACTGCATCAAGACCAGACATTGGGTTTGTCTCGCTATCTTCAAGATGTTTTGCCTCCTTTGTTGCAATATATGTTGGGTTTGCGTCATAGCTTTCAGCAGACTTGTGCATGCCATCAGGCATATCACCCTGAATCAAGCAGAGAGATGGCAGGTTTTGCACGTGTATAAACAAAGATGATAACTGTGTTGTCAATTCCATCCAATTTCAAATTAGAAAATAAAGATTAAGTTCAAAATATCAATAGCATAATTTGGCATTGTTCATAATGTCGGGAGCTTCACCACACTACTGGATTACCATGTCAACATAACAAGCAAAGATGAAGGGGAAAGACAATCATTGTATCTATTTTGGTTAATGTGCATGGCATGTTGTTCATATCATCAGCCACATCAGTAAGACAAAACAGGAGATGACAAGGTGCAAACTTGGGCTGCTTCACCACACACTGGATTATAGATCCACAAAAATAAGCATATATATAGGGAGTATTGAGTAATGTGCATGGCATGAATAAGGAATTTGGTCTTACAAGTAAATCTTGGAACTTCCGGTTGTTGTGAACATGCATTTTGATAGAAACAACAAACTAAACAGCAGTAAACGGTAGGGATTATGAGCAAATTAAACAGCAGTTGAGGATAAAGGCTTTAGAAGGACTGACTTACATTAACAGTTAACACCGGCTTTATAATGCCCTTCTCCATGTCAAGGGAAGGATAACTCAAGAATTTTAGCACAGAATCTTCTTCATAAGCATTGCATGTACTCTACATTTTGTAGAGAGTAATTATAGATATGATAATAATGGAAGGGATAGAGGATAATGAAGATAAGATGCATATTGATGCTACATAATCAACTACCAATCCCTGGAAGTACAAGCGTTACAGGACAAAATGTACTAACAAGAGCAATGGGCTACACTTTTGCACTGACATTGTTTGTGTATTCAACTTTTTGGTAAGATTAAATATAGATCTGATATTTTTTAGTAAATGGTGGGCGAGGGAGATAAGATGCAGAATGCTACACAATGAACCAATCCCTCTTCCCATAATACAAGAGTGTTTTGAACACTGGTGTACTGTACAAAACGTTCTTATATTATGGGATGGAGGGAGTAGCTGTTAATGTAAGTACAGTGATACACCATGTTCAGTCCTTACAAGAGGACTGCAGAGCTAAACCTCTTGAAAAGCATTTGGTTGATTCTAAATTTATGTAAGAGTCCATATAGATCTTATAATGTCCACCAAATGGACGATAACGAGACTAACATGTGCGGTGATGCTACATAATCGAACAGCTATGAAAGTAAGTATGGTCATACACGACAAGAGGTACTCACAAGAGCAATACAGTGTGCAGTATAGTTGTGAGATTATGTGGTCCCTTGAGAATGAATGTTCTTCTGCTAACAGTTTTCATACAAGTGAGATGTTAAGGCAAATGCAGAAATGTAGTTCAAATTGTGATGTGATATCATAGACAGTACCTTACGCTGCAGACGAAACCAATGTGTAACAAGACTATTCCAGTCACCGTCTGATAAATGTAGCACTGGAGACTTTACAAAAATTTCATTTAGAGGCTAGCCATCGAAGTGCGCTTGCCTCAGGTAGGAATGATACTTCATCAACGAGTGCTTGAAAAGTTCAACCAACCCTTGCTCGTCTTGACAATCCAGGTTGGTCCTCGCCTATTTTAAAAGAATGAAATCTTATTTCTTCTGTTAGCAGAAACATATGCAGTAATTACCATGAATAACATTAGTACATTACTTACGCGTAAGTTGCAGAGGAAGACTGGAAATTGTTCTATGTCTGCGGTATAATATTTTGATAAAGGAAAGATGCACACAAAGTTCTTGACAACATATAAGCTTCATCTTATAAACTGCAACGAAATGGAATAGGAGTCCTATTTGCTGCAATTGGGGCTCTGTCTAGTTCGAAAAGGGATTTCGCAACTGGATTTGGTGTACTCTTTGCTTGAATGGGGGTTTTGCGTCGTAGAGTTGGTGCTATGTCACTTGTCATCATCATACTGTTTGCTGCAGTTGGGGTCTGCTGAGTTGGGGCATCAGAAATGACCAGTGTAGTAGGGCTAGAGTCTGCTAGAGTTGGGGTGTTTTGTGGGTCAGGTGATATTGCAACTACAACTAATGGGCTATTTGATTTATCAAGTGTCACTACCTTTTCCAAATACTTTGCTCGTGCTCCTCCGCGATCAGCAATCGCCCTCTTCCTTTTGAGCATATGATACACAGGAACAACATTTGAATGGATAAATATGGTATGATGACAGATGGAATATCACTACAAAAAAAGACACATCCGTGACATTTTGGGCCGAACGAAAAAAATTATGTCATACTTATGACACTTCTATGACGATAATTGTGACAAAACCCGGTATCATCATAGATGTGGTGGGCTCCTACTTCTATGACAAAAAATCATGACATAAAATGGGCTTTTCGTCCTAGGCGGGCCGGAGACGCAGTTGCATGACATTCTTTGGGCCGTCCATGACAGAAAAAACTGTGGTAGAAGCGAGGGCGAGGAAAATATCGGAGTGTTCCCGGTTACAGTGGGGGTCGGGGCCGAGCGATGCATGGAGGTTTGCGCATTTCTCTCGTACACGCATGCACGTGGGTGCGAGGCGTTGGGCTCTAACTGAACCCGAGCGAGGCGTTCGCCTACTGAACCCGAGCGATTGCACTGCAGGCTACGCGTTATTCAACCCGAGCGATTGATCGATGGCTGTTAACTAAACCCGATCGAGCGATTCCTTCGCTACTACTGCTAACTGAAGCCGATCGATGCTGCCTCTGGATGAACAGTGAGCATTGCTAGGGGGTTTAGATGAACAGTTCCCGGTGGGGGTGGATGAACAGGATCTCATGGTGTTGCCTTTGGATGAACAAGACCCCAATCGATCGAGCCGATTGGGGCTGGATGAACATGGCCTCATGGAGGACTGGATGAACAGGACAACCCCATGGAGGGCTGGATGAACAGTAGACGGTGGAGGGCTGGATGAACAGTAGCCTGTGGAGGGGTGGTTGAACAGTAGCCGGTGGAGTAGCGCGCGATGGAGGCTGGATGAACTGGAGCCCTTGGATGAACAGTCGCAGGTGGAGGCTGGAGGAGGCCGACGGTGGATGAACAGTAGCCCGTGGAGGCTGGAGGGGGTCGACGGTGGAGATGAACAGTATCCCGTGGAGTCTCGTTTTGCGGTACGCCACACCCCTGCTGATGAACAGGACCCCCGTTTCGACCATAGTGCTCCAACACAAGTCCGTTTCCTCCGTTTTGCTGTACGCCGCACCCCTCCCAATCAACAGGACACCGTTTTGACCGTAGGAGGTCCGTTTCCTCCATTTTGTGGTATGCCAGACCCCTCCCGATGAACATGATCCTGTTTTGAACGTGGCAGGTCGAACACAAGGCCGTTTCCTCCGTTGTGCGATACGCCAGGCCTCGTTTCCATCGCCTGTTCCGTCCAAGCCGGTTGGCTCCCACGCGTTCTGTTGCCTCCCGATGAACACGACGCATTCCGTTGCCTCCCGATGAACACAACACATTCCGTTGCCTCGCCACGAACACGACGACAATGCAGTTTCTTCGTTCTGACCCAGCCATGTACACGAGCCCTGGTCGTACATATGCATGAGTAGGCATTCGAGACCCCGCCAGTATGTACGTACGTGGCCGTATTTTCTTTCTTGCACCCTGGCCGTTGTATGTACGTGTACATGCTACGTGCACGCCTCTACTACGACATGTGTGCGCCTCTGCATCGACCAATATGTACGTACACGTTCGCGACCAGAATCACAACGCTACGTATGCTTCGACGAGGTGGGTCCCGACTGTCAGGCACTTCCTTGCGTGCGAAGATGTAGCTGGTGGGTCCCAGCAATCATGGGGCGAATCGTTTTTTTTTGCCTGGACGCACTTCCTTGCGTGCGAAGATGTAGCGGGTAGGTCCTAGCAGTCATGGGCAAACGTTTTTCTTGCGAAATCCGGTTGCCCATCTGATGGGTCCCTGCTGTCAGGTGGAGGAATCATTATTTTACGCGTAATAAGGAGGCACTTCCTTGCTGCGGCCGTGGACCCAGCTGTCAGCCTCTCCACGTACAGTCCATGTCCGATGGAAACCGTTCCTTGACCATGTTGACCACGCTGCGCCGAGAGCACCAGGGCGGTGGACGACGACGAGGCCTAGGAAGGGGACAATGCGAAGCCGGGGAAGACGCGGCAGTGGATGCCCACGCGTAGAGGAGTATGATGGTTCACTAGTTCGCTGCGGTGTGAGGCCGCCGTCGCTGCAGAATAACAGGGGGTGTGGGTGAGTAGAGGGATGGCCTGGCCAGCGGTGTGAGTAGTAGGGGCGGTGAGGCCTCCGCGGCATCAGAGCCGGCCATGGGAGGCAGGAGCACGAGGCACGACCGGCACTAGTTTGGGCGGCTGGAGCAAGAAGACCAGAGGTTGAAGAACCACTACTGCCGTTGGATGGACATCGTACGGTCACTAGAGCTAGAATCGTGCACATTGACTAAGTTGACAAAGCCCTCCGTCCCCATCAACTTAGGCCCACAAGTCAGCCTCCCACTATACTGGGTCCCAGCTAGCAGGGGGAGTATTCATTTTTTGTGCGTAATAAGGAGGCACTTCCTTGCGTGCGAAGATATAGCTGGTGGGTCCGAGCTGTTAGCGGCGGTAACATTTTTTTTGCGAAATATAGAGGCCCTTTTGGTGGGTCCCAGATGTCAGGTGGAGGAATCATTATCATCATGGAAGTGTCTTTTTTTGAAGTGAACCTTCTCTCCTAATTGATTTTAGTTTATAATCCACCGAGAGAAACCCCATAGAGCCGAAAAATTAGATAGTGGTTTAGCATCACTCGAATCTAAGTCCAGTATGCTCTGCCTATTACTCTTGAGAGCTGCAAACTATCCAGATGGTTGGGTGTCAATTTCTGCAGAGACCAAGAGTGATTGTAGTTCTCAAAGAAGAAGTCTGTAAAGGTTTGGAGATCGCCTCAAGTATCTACCATGAGTGATCGACATTGGTTGAAGAACCAATTATCGAGGAGAATAGGGAGAAGAGAGTATATCTTCCATGTTAAGTCACAACCCCTCCAACGAGACGTAGTCCTTGTGCAGAAGGATGAACTGGTCTACCAAATTCGTTGTTGCCATCTAGCATCATTGGTTACCTCTGCATCTTCCATTTACATTCCAAATGTATCTATCATGTGATTTCCCTTGATGCATGCATTTAGTTTCCATTCGTTAAGTTGTATTTTCTCACTATACTCTGTTTACATTCGCTCCGCTGCTGGGTTCTGAGAGTTTCCTCTATTGAGAAATAAATTTGAAAACTCCCATTTACCGCCTTCCTCTGGTAGACATACTTCATTCCTACAAACGCTTTGAGGGATGAGTCCCCAATAGCCTGCTAACAATATTGCCACTGGCAAGCCCCCTTGGCGGTTTCAGTGCATCCATCCATGTCATCGAGCAGGCTCAAGACAGAACGTAGGCGCAACTAATTATGCTAAGGATTTTCTCGCACATAGGTTTCCCCATATGCAATCAAAAGAAAGGTAACGCAAGGAGGACGACTCCTTAGCAAAGAATTCTTTTTAAAGTTTTCCAACTTATCTCTTCTTTTCTGTACTTGTCGTATTGCCTCGGTATGTCAACTTGGGAACCTCTCGCTGGTACCTATATCATCACCTCCCCTCCCCGGCAAACATATGTGCAATGGGAACCTTGACCTTTATAAGGAAGGAAAGAAGAGAAAATAATGATACAAAACTGCGACGGTCCATTACTTCACCATGTTACGCAAGCAATTACACAGCATCATGTATGAAAGCATATATTCAAAGACATGCGGATTAACACGAGTTGCAAAGTACTTAGCTTTATTCACATACGCATAGGGTCTGCGCCTGGCTTTGTATAAAGGGTTTACAAGTCTTGTTGACAAAGCTTGTACAAAAGGTGTCGCCGGGGGCGGGCCTGGCAACTTCTCCTCACGGGTAGAACTTGTGAAGGGGCTCAATATTCCATGAGTTCTGCACTCTAATGCCACCTTCGGTCTCCAGATGGACCGCGCCGGGTCTTGTGACTTGTACTACCCGGTAAGGGCCTTCCCACTTTGGTGTCAACTTTTTTAATCCCTTGGCGATCTGAACACGCCGAAGAACAAGGTTACCTTTCTCAAAGCTCTAGGCATGTTCCTTGTGGTTGTGATAGCGTCACAAGGCTTGATGGTAGCATGCAACACACACAGCAGCCTAGAGATGATCTTCCTCATCCAGGGCCATCGCCCGCTCCGCCGCCGCGGCCTGAAGGTAGCAGGTGGTGGTCGTGGCCGCCACCCCATAGTCGGCCACTATGGCATCACCCGCTCCGCCGTTGCGGCCCGAAGGAGGGAGGTGGTGGTCGTGCACGCCACCCCATCGTCGGCCGCCAGCCACCATTGACCGTCGGCGTCATCACCCACTCCGCCACCGCCGCCTGAAGGCGGGAGGTGGAGGTGGAGGTGGAAGCCTGCACATGCGTCAGCGACCTTGTGCGCTACACCGAGTTCCTGCAGGAGGAGGAGGAGCGCCTCGTAGAGCATGCAAAGAGCCTTACCGCCGCTGTGGCCGCAGCGCACACCGCCACAGAGGCGAGGAATAAGGAGATCTACAAGGAGAACCACCACTTTGAGAGGGGTCATCTGGAGTGGCAGAGGGTGTTCGATGTGAGCATCGCTGAAGGTGCAACACGAAAGGCACCGTATTGGAGTTGTGTAGGATCGAAAGTATGTCTAGAGGGGGGTGATTAGACTACTTGACCAAATAAAAATCTAGCCTTTTCCCAATTTTAAGTCTTGGCAGATTTTAGCAAATTATCACAAGTCAAGCAATCAACCTACACATGCAATTCTAAGAGTATAGAAGCAAAATGTAAATCATTGCATATGAAGGTCAACGGGAGGAGTTTAGAGGGAGCAAACGCAATGTAGACACATAGATTTTTGGCGTGGTTCCGATAGGTGGTGCTATCGTACATCCACGTTGATGGAGACTTCAACCCATGAAGGGTAATGGTTGCACGAGTCCACGGAGGGCTCCACCCACGAAGGGTCCACGAAGAAGCAACCTTGTCTATCCACCATGGCCATCGCCCACGAAGGACGTGCCTCACTTGGGTAGATCTTCACGAAGTAGGCGATCTGCTTGCCCTTACAAACTCCTTGGTTCAACTCCACAATCTTGACGAAGGCTCCCAAGTGACACCTAACCAATCTAGGAGACACCAGTCTCCAAAAGGTAATAGATGGTGTGTTGATGATGAACTCCTTGCTCTTGTGCTTCAAATGATAGTCTCCCCAACACTCAACTCTCTCTCTCATATAGATTTGGATATGGTGGAAATATGATTTGAGTGGAAAGCAACTTGGGGAAGGCTAGCGATCAAGATTATTGTGGTTGGATTGGAATGTCTTAGTCCCAACACATGAGTAGGTGGTTCTCTCTTAGAAAAATGAATGCTGGAAGTGTAGGCATGTTCTGATTGCTCTCTCCATGAATGGATGAAGGGTGGAGGGAAATATATAACCTCCACACAAAATCCAACTGTTACACACAATTTACCAAACTCAGTGGGACCGAATAGTGAAACTAGGTCAGACCGAGTTAGTTCAAAATGTGAATGTTAGGCATTTCGGTGGGACCGACATGATCAACTCGGTGGGACCGGTTTTTGTTAGGGTTAGGGCATAACTTAATCTCAGTGAGACCGATCACATGAACTTGGTGAGACCGATTTTAGTAATAAGCAAACAGAGAGTTGGTCAGGAAAACTCGGTGAGACCGATCGCTCATTTCAGTGAGACCGAAATGTTACGAAGAGGAAACAGAGAGTTTGCATTGCAAACTCAGTGGGACCGATCGCTCATCTCGGTTAGACAGAAACGTTACGAAGGGAAACAGAGAGTTTGCAATCCCATCTCGGTGAGACCGAACTGAATAGGGTTTCTAGCTATGGCTATGTCAATTGAACTCGGTGGCGCCGGATAGATCAAATCGGTGGGGCTGAGTTTGAATTTTGGTTTGGGACATATGTGGATATGAGAAAGTGGTTGAGGGCTTTTGGAGCATATCGCTAAGCATTTTGAGCAAGCAAACCATTAAGCAACACCTCGTCTCCTTTTAATAGTATTGGCTTTTCCTATGGACTCAATGTGATCTTGGATCACTAAAATGAAAATGTAGAGTCTTGAGCATGTGCCAATATGTGTCGTTAGCATTTTGAGGGGTCCACATCTCTAGTCCATGCCATGCCAATCATTGAACTTTCTGAAAATATTATCTTGAATGGATATTAGTTCAACGAGCTATATGTTGTTAATAATTACCAAAACCACCCAGGGATTAGTTGCACTTTCAGTCTCCCCCTTTTCAGTACTTGATGACAACATATAGATCAAAGCTTTGACAAATAATAATAAGAACGAAACACATTGTCACTTTGAGAAGTATGTGATAAGCAAGAGTTCCCCCTAAATTTGTGCATTATTTAAAATTTGCTTTTGAATTCAAATGCACAATCGATTAGGATCATGTGTTACTCTTCCATGTCTCATACATCTTGGTGGAGCGCTTAAAATGATAGAATATGAAATATACACTCATCACCAAGACAAAGTGAATGATCATACATGAGAGATGGATTTTATCATCATCCAAAGCACAAACATTAAAGCATGATATGATCAAACACATGACCATACAAGTATCTCACAGACACAACCATAAAGTATCTTCCTAGTAAGCAGACAAATAAGTAGCAAGAGAGGCAATTAGAAGCAAAACTCTCTCTCTCTCTCTCTCTCTCTCTCTCTCTCAGCCTATGATCTATACACTTTCTCCCCCTTTGGCAACAAGCTACCAAAAAGCTTGAAAATGCATAGTGTTATGCGGCTCTCTAAGCTTGATCTTCGGGAGGTGGCGTGGAGAGGAGTCCTGCAACAAATGCATCTGTAGAGGTAGTAGGAGCGGGTGGAGTTGCAACCGGAGGGGCAACTGAAGCTTTGGCTACAGGTGCTGAAGTTGTAGCTCTGGTGTCTGTCACCAGCACTGCTGCAGACCTCTGCCTTCTAGGCACCCTTTGATATGCATCAGTGGCGGTCTTGTCACTCCTGTCCTCGAGCTTCTTGGATCTTCTCCACAGAAATCTGAATCTCAGTCACTTTAACATCCAAGTCATGAAGTTTGGTCTCAAAACATTCTCTCAAGACTCTCTTGATTCCGAGTCAGGTTGGCCAAACCTTTCTCAATCCTCAAAGTGTCTTGAATGAGATAGCCAAGTTGGTCTTGTTTTGACATGAGAAAAACTTGTGAAGCTTCTTCAGCACTAGGCATCTTGGCTGCCTTCTCTACTTTTGCCTTCTGCCTCTTCTCTTGAGCCTCTACAGATGTAGGATCTGAAGCATCCATAACAACTATGTTGTCGTCACGATCAGGCATCAAGGGAAGGTTCTCTTTGTCCAATAGATACATGCCTTTGCCCATCTTGGAGTTGATGAGCATCTGAATGTGTCGAGCATACCCACATGATATCTTTTGGTCTGTTGTGTTCTCTTGATGGTTTCAACAATTAAACTCATCACTTTGAATTTTTGGGGCACATGAAACATCTGAAGCAAGTTGATGGAGTGGCCTCTGATCATCCTGTGATCTCCTGATTTCGGCAGCAAGGTGTGCCTCAAAATGGTGTTCATGGTGGCCAGTCCAGACAACAGGTAATACACTGATCCTAGCTTGTGTGTCTCCAAGGCTTTGTCAGGTATCTCCTTGTACATGTTGGCCATTGATGACCCACAAGTATAGGGGATCTATCGTAGTCCTTTCGATAAGTAAGAGTGTCGAACCCAACGAGGAGCAGAAGGAAATGATAAGCAGTTTTCGGTAAGGTATTCTCTGCAAGCACTGAAATTATCGGTAACGGATGGTTTTGTGATAACGTAATTTGTAACGAGTAGCAAATAATAAAAGTAAATAAGGTGCAGAAAGATGGCCCAATCCTTTTTGTAGCAAAGGACAAGCCTTGACAAACTCTTATATGAAGGAAAGCGCTCCCGAGGACACATGGGAATTATCGTCAAGCTAGTTTTCATCACGCTCATATGATTCACGTTCGGTACTTTGATAATTTGATATGTGGGTGGACCGGTTCTTGGGTGCTGTCCTTACTTGGACAAGCATCCCACTTATGATTAATCCCTATTGCAAGCATCTGCAACTACAACAGAAGTATTAAGGTAAACCTAACCATAGCATGAAACATATGGATCCAAATCAGCCCCTTACGAAGCAAGCATAAACTAGGGTTTAAGCTTCTGTCACTCTATCAACCCATCATCTACTTATTACTTCCCAATGCCTTCCTCTAGGTCCAAATAATGGTGAAGTGTCATGTAGTCGACGTTCACATGACACCAATAGAGGGATGAAAACATACATCTCATCAAAATGTCGAACGAATACCAAATTCACATGACTACTAATAACAAGACTTCTCCCATGTCCTCAGGAACAAACGTAACTACTCACAAAACATATTCATGTTCATAATCAGAGGGGTATTAATATGCATAATGGATCTGAACATATGATCTTCCACCAAATAAACCAACTAGCATCAACTACAAGGAGTAATCAACACTACTAGCAACCCACAGGTACCAATCTGAGGTTTGGATACAAAGATTGGATACAAGAGATGAACTAGGGTTTGAGATGAGATGGCGCTGGTGAAGATGTTGATGGAGATTGACCCCCTCCCGATGAGAGGATCATTGGTGATGACGATGGCGATGATTTCCCCCTCCCGGAGGGAAGTTTCCCCGGCAGAACAACTCTGCCAGAGCCCTAGATTGGTTCCGCCAAGGTTCCACATCATGGCGGCGGAGTTTCTTCCCGAAAGCTTGCTTATGATTTTTTCCTCAACGAAAGACTTGATATAGCAGAAGATGGGCATCGGAGGGCCACCAAGGGGCCCACGAGGCAGGGGCATGCCCCCACCCTCGTGGCCAGGGTGTGGGCCCCCTCTGGAACTTCTTTCGCCCAATATTTTTTATATATTCTGGAAATAACTTCCGTGAAGTTTTTGGACTTTTGGAGCTGTGCAGAATAGGTCTCTAATATTTGCTCCTTTTTCAGCCCAGAATCCCAGCTGTCGGCATTCTCCCTCTTCATGTAAACCTTGTAAAATAAGAGACAATAGGCATACATATTGTGATATAATGTGTAATAACAGCCCATAATGCAATAAATATAGATATAAAAGCATGATGCAAAATGGACGTATCAACTCCCCCAAGCTTAGACCTCGCTTGTCCTCAAGAGAAAGCCGAAACCGAAAAATATGTCCACATGTTTAGAGATAGAGGTGTCGATAAAAATAAAATCTGACATGAGGGCATCATGATCATTCTTAGAACAACAACATATATATATTTTGTCATATGATCTCTTATGCTAGAGTAACAATTCAACCACAATTTCAAGTATGAATCATAAACTTCATTGAGAACCAACAAACTCTAATCTCAGTAATTGAGGCAATTGCAATTTATCATAACATAGGAAAGAGTCAATATAAGAGCTTTTCAGCAAGTCCACATACTCAACTATCATTTATTCTTTCATAATTGCTAACACTCACGCAATATTTATGGGTATGGAGTTTTAAATCGGACATAGAGAAAGATAGGGGCTTATAGTTTTGCCTCCCAACGTTTTACCTCAAGGCTAATGTCAACAATAATAGTTCATGAAAACTCACATCCAATTAGCTATATATATCAGGATCTTTCCAACACATTGTGCTTGCCAAAGGATAAAATGTAAAAAGGAAAGGTGAAGCTCACCATGACTCTTTGCATGAAGTATAAAACAGGAATAAAAGATAGGCCCTTCATAGAGGGAAGCAGAGGTTGTCATGCGCTTTTATGGTTGGATGCACAAAATCTTAATGCGAAAGAACGTCACTTTATATTGCCACTTGTGATATGGACCTTTATTATGCAGTCCATCGCTTTTATTTCTTCCACATCACAATATCATATAAAGCTTATTTTCTCCACACTAATAAGCCATACATATTTAGAGAGCAATTTTTATTGCTTGCATAGATGACAACTTACTTGATGGATCTTACTCAATCCATAGGTAGATACTGTGGACTCTCATGGCAAAACTGGGTTTAAGGATATTTGGAAGCACAAGTAGTATTTCTACTTGGTGCAAAGAACTTGGCTAGCATGAGAGGGAAAGGCAAGCTCAACATGTTGGATGATCCATGACAATATAATTTATCCCAGATGTAAGAAAACATAACCCATTACGTTGTCTTCCTTGTCCAACGTCAACTCTTTAGCATATCATACTTTAATGAGTGCTCACAATCATAAAAGATGTCCAAGATAGTATATTTATATGTGAAGACCTCTCTTTCTTTATTACTTCTTATTAATTCCAACGATGACCAAAACTATGTTTGTCAACCCTCAACAACTTTTATTCATCATACTCTTTATAAGTGAGCTCATTACTCTCCATAAGATCCACATGATCTCTTTATTTTTCTTTTTATTTCTTCTCTTTTATTTTATTCCCTCAAGATCATAGCAAGGTAATCAAGCCCTTGACTCAACACTAATCTTTATTATATATAGCTCACGGACTCAATTACATAGAAGCATCATAAAGCAAAACTCACAACTAGATCATACTAAAACTTTATTCTACTAGATAAAGATATTATCAAAAGGATCGAACTAAGAAAAACGGTAAAGATAAAAGTGATGGTGATACGATACTGGGGCACTCCCCCAAGCTTGGCAGTTGCCAAGGGGAGTGCCCATACCCGATGCTCAGTTCTTCTTTGTTGGTGAAGAAGGTGTTGGTTTTGGTGATGGCGTAGGCTCCTTCCTTAATTTGTGCTTGAGGGCAGAATTTTGATCCCTTAGATCATCGATCTCCTGCTCAAGGCTTAATATCTTCTTGCATAACTCCTGTTTGTTTTCCTTCAAGAGGCGAAAAGGTATAAACTCGATCTTAGGTTTGTTTGCTCTATCAGGGAGGCTTGAATTTTTGAACTCCACATGCATGTCCCCAGGATGAGATAATGGGACTTCATCTTCATCTGAGCTCGTCTCCTCCTTTACCTTAGGTTCATAGTCCTCTTCTTCTTCCGTAGTCCATCCACAATGCTCCACATCCCCATAGACCTTAGGATCTGCAAGGTAATCAGCCACATAGCTTTCTCCTTCCGAATCCTGGGACGACATGTTGCTCAAATTTATAGTAGGATAGCTCGAAACAAAGAGAGGAGATATTTGCGTCATGTGGTGGTCAAAACCTTCTGTCGGTTATATAATGAATTTTTACTGACTAAAAGAAGTATCGTGCAAGAAAATGGAGTCCGGAGAGAAAACGAGGTGCCCACGAGACAGGGGCGCGCACACGGGGGTAGGGCGCGCCCTCCACCCTCGTGGAGGCCTCGTCCCCTTTCCGGTCTACTTCTTATTTTCCTACTTTCTTAAATATTCCAAAACGGAGAAAAATTTCCATTAGAACTATTTGGAGTCAGTTTACTTGTCGTACCACATACCTATTCCTTTTCGGAGTCTGAAACGTTCCAAAAAGTGTCCCTTATGTATTCCTACGGGGTTACAGTTTCAATAACATTAGTTTCAACATTTATAGGATTACCTGAGATATAATGTTTGATTCTTTGACCGTTCACCACCTTCAGATTTGTGCCTTCGAAGTTGTTGATTTTTATGGCACCTGAATGATAGACCTCCTCGATGACGTAAGGACCTTCCCATTTAGAGAGAAGTTTGCCTGCAAAAAATCTCAAACGGGAGTTGTATAGCAATACGTAATCACTTATATTAAACTCACACTTTTGTATCCTTTTATCATGCCATCTTTTAACTTTTTCTTTAAACAGTTTGGCATTTTCATAGGCCTGGGTTCTCCATTCATCAAGTGAGCTAATGTCAAATAGCCTCTTTTCACCAGCGAGTTTGAAGTCATAGTTGAGCTCTTTAATAGACCAATATGCCTTATGTTCTAATTCAAGAGGTAAGTGACATGCTTTACCATAAACCATTTTGTACAGAGACATACCCATAGGATTTTTATATGCAGTTCTATAAGCCCATAATGCATCATCAAGTTTCTTGGACCAATTCTTTCTAGATCTATTAACAGTCTTTTGCAAAATTAATTTAAGCTCTCTATTGCTAAGTTCTACTTGACCACTAGAATGTGGGTGATAAGGAGATGCAATTCTATGATTAACATCATACTTAGCAAGCATTTTACGAAAGGCACCATGAATAAAATGTGAACCACCATCATTCATTAAATATATAGGGACTCCAAACCTCGGGAAAATAACTTCTTTAAGCATCTTAATAGAAGTGTTATGACCAGCACTACTAGTTGGAATAGCTTCTACCCACTTAGTAATGTAATCAACATCAACTAAAATATGTGTAAACCCATCCCATATAATCAAAGCCCCAAACATCAAATGGTTCAATAACAAGTGAATAATTCATAGGCATTTCTTGACGTCTACTAATATTACCAATTCTTTGACATTCATCACAAGATAAGACAAACTTACGGGCATCCTTGAAGAGAGTAGGCCAATAAAAACCGGATTGCAATACCTTGTGTGCAGTTCTATCTCCAGCATGGTGTCCTCCATAAGCCTCGGAGTGAAACTTGCGTAGGATCTATTCCTGTTCATCCTCAGGTACACAATGCCTAATAATACCGTCTACTCCTTCTTTATAAAGATGTGGGTCATCCCAAAAGTAATGTCTCAAATCATACAAAATCTTCTTCTTTTGCTGGTATGTGAAACTAGGTGGTATAAATTTAGCAACAATGTAATTAGCATAATCAGCATACCATGGAGCATTATGAGAAGCATTTATAACATCAAGAACATTTTCTAACCTAGACAAGTTGTCTGCAATGGGGTTCTCAGCTCCCTTTCTATCAATAATATGCAAATCAAATTCTTGTAGCAAGAGAACCCATCTAATAAGTCTAGGTTTAGCATCTTTATTTTCCATAAGGTATTTAATAGCAGCATGATCAGTGCGAATAGTTACTTTAGAATAAACAATATAAGGTCTGAACTTATCACAAGCAAATACAACTGCTAAGAATTCCTTTTCAGTAGCAGCATAATTTCTCTGGGCACTATCTAGAGTTTTACTAGCATATTGGATAAAATTTAATTTCTTATCAACTCTTTGCCCTAGAACAGCACCTATAGCATAATCGCTAGCATCACACTTTCAAAGGATAAATTCCAATCAGGTGGCTGAACAATAGGTGCAGAAATCAAAGATTTCTTAAGTATTTCAAATGCTTCTACACAATCATCATCAAAGACAAAAGGAATATCTTTTTGTAATAGGTTAGTCAGAGGCCGAGAAATTTTTGAGAAGTCCTTGATGAACCTCCTATAAAAACCGGCATGACCAAGGAAACTTCTTATACCTTTGATGTCCTTGGGACACTGCATCTTTTCAATAGCATCAACTTTAGCTTTATCAACTTCAATACCTCTTTCAGAAATTTTATGCCCCATGACAATACCTTCATTAACCATAAAGTGGCACTTCTCCCAGTTCAAGACAAGATTAGTTTGTTCACATCTCTGCAAAACACGATAAAGGTTGCTCAAGCAATCATCAAAAGAGGATCCATAAATGGAGAAATCATCCATGAAAACCTCACAAATCTTTTAACAAAAGTCAGAGAATATAGCCATCATGCATCTTTCAAAGATAGAAGGTGAATTACATAAACCAAAAGGCAGACGTCTATAAGCAAAAGTACCGAAAGGGCAAGTAAAAGTAGTCTTTTCTTGATCCTCAGCTGACACAGGTATTTGAGAGAAACCAGAGTAACCATCTAGAAAGCAAAAGTGTGTATGTTTGGATAATCTTCCTAGCATTTGATCAATAAAAGGTAAAGGGTAATGATCTTTTTTATTGACTTTATTTAATTTGCAGAAATCAATTATGTAACGCTCTCGATGTGGCTATATCTCCCACATGTCGAAGCACGACTTAGAGGCATAACCGCATTGAAAGCAATGTCGCAAGTGAGGTAATCTTCACACAACCCATGTAATACATAAGGGAAAAGAGACATAGTTGGCTTACACTCGCCACTTCACACAAATACATAAATAAAGCATTACAACATCCAAATACAACCAAGGTCCGACTACGGAACCAAAATAAAAGAAGAACCCCAAATGCAACAAGGTCCCCGATCGACCCCAACTGGGCTCCACTACTGATCAACTAGAACGAAACAACACAAAGGACAAGATCTTCATCGAGCTCCTCCTTGAGCTTGGTTGCGTCATCTGCACGGACTCATCGGCACCTGCAAGCTAGTTTTGGAAGTATCTGTGAGCCACGGGGACTCAGCAATCTCGCACCCTCGCGATCAAGACTATTTAAGCTTATGGGTAAGGTAAAGGTATGAGGTGGAGCTGCAGCAAGCGACTAGCATATATGGTGGCTAACATACGCAAAAGAGAGCGAGAAAAGAAGGCAAAGCACGATCGAGAAACTATGATCAAGAAGTGATCCTAAAACAACCTACGTCAAGCATAACTCCAACACCGTGTTCACTTCTCGGACTCCGCCGGAAAGAGACCATCACGGTTACACACGCGGTTGATGTATTTTAATTAAGGTCAACTTCAGGTTTTCTACAACCGGACATTAACAAATTTCGATCTGCCCATAACCGCGGGCACGGCTTTCGAAAGTTCAAATCCCTGCAGGGGTGTCCCAACTTAGCCCATGACAAGCTCTCACGGTCAACGAAGGAATAGACCTCCTCCCGAGACATTCCGATCAGACTCGGTATCCCGGTTCTACAAGACATCCTCGACAATGGTAAAACAAGTCCAGCAAGACCACCCAATGCGCCGACATCCCGATAGGAGCTGCACATATCTCGTTCTCAGGGCAACACCGGATAAGCAATCCGTACAACTAAAACCAGCCCTCGAGTTTCCCCGAGGTGGCGCTGCAAGGGGCTCTAGTTTTGACCAACACTTAGACAAGCACTGGCCCCGGGGGGGGGGGTTAAAATAAAGATGACCCTTGGGATGTGCGACTCCCAAGGGAAAAAGGCTAGGTGGCAAATGGTAAAACCAAGGTTGGGCCTTGCTGGAGGAGTTTTATTCAAAGCGAACTGTCAAGGGGTTCCCATTATAACCCAACCATGTAAGGAACGTAAAATCCGGGAACATAACACCGATATGACGGAAACTAGGGCGGCAAGAGTGGAACAAAACACAAGGCATAAGGCCGAGCCTTCCACCCTTTACCAAGTATATAGATGCATTAATTAAATAAGAGATATTGTGATATCCCAAAAAGTAAACATGTTCCAACAAGGAACAATATCTCCATGTTCCAACAAGGAACAAACTTCAATCTTCACCTGCAACTAACAACGCTATAAGAGGGGCTGAGCAAAGCGGTAACATAGCCAATCAACGGTTTGCTAGGACAAGGTGGGTTAGAGGCTTGGTTCAACAATATGGGAGGCATGATAAGCAAGTGGTAGGTATCACAGCATAGGCATAGCAAAGAGCGAGCATCTAGCAAGCAAAGATAGAAGTGATTTCGAGGGTATGATCATCTTGCCTGAAATCCTGCAAGGAAGAAGAACGAGTCCATGAAGAAGACACACGGACGAAGTCAAACGAATCCTCACAACACGACGTTATCGGAACCAACCCGAAGAAGCAACACCGGAAAGAAGCAAACAATCATGGTAAACAACCATCACATAATCATGGCATGATGCACAATCAAGTTTGATGCATGTCTGGTTTAAATATGCATGGCATAACAAAGTGCACAAACAATCCTACAAATTAAGTGGAGCTCATTATGCAATGGAGTTGCATATTGAAGAAAACACCACATCGATTATTTAGTTCTCTCTTGTTTACGTGCCGAACAAGATTAAATGTTGTTAGCATGGCAAGAGGTGTCACATGATGAAACTATCTAATCTAGGAAAGTTTAAATGAGGCCGGAACAACAAGCAACAAGTCCGGAAAAAATCCTCATGTGCATATTTTGGTTATGGTACTGTTCTGCCCTAAACCACATTTTATGGTTATTAAACATGCAAGATGATGCCACCATGTAAATCTAGGCATTTTTCTACCCCATTTACATATAAAGATTATTTAATTCGGAGCTACGGTTATTTAGTTATGAAATAAAGCATTTTAGCAAGTCATTTAAGCAAATTTGAACAAACAACATTTTAAACATTTTAAACATAGATGAAAGTTGGATAATATTACTCTACACAAAATTCTAAGCAACTTTCATATACGAATTGTTTTATTCCGGTGCATCGATGATGAGTTATTATATGCATGAAACAGGAGGGTTTTTCTGTAAAACATGCAGACTCGGGATAATAGCTAAAATCGCAGCATAGGGAAAAAATATCACGGGCCGCATCTGGCTAGGCCAACAGTGCACAGGAGGACTGGGGCTGCTCACCCAACTGGGACAGGCCCAGTCGGTTGGCTAGGCAGCGCACGAGGGAGCTGGGCCGGCTGGCAGTTCGAGGCCCAAGAGTAGCGCTCGTCTCGCTCGATGCGGAGCGAGGCTCTGGGTCGTCCTCCTCGCGCAAGGGCGAAGTAGAGGAGGCGAGCAGGGCAGCGGGATCCGGCCAGGCAGGGCCGTGCCTGGAGGAGAAGGCGGATCCAGCCGGATCTGAGGCGGGGAAGGGCGCAAACGGTTCCTGGCGGCGGCGCTGTGGAAAAAAACACCGAGAGGCAGACATGAGAGAACGAGAGAGATGGGAAAAAGGAGGGAAAGGGAGAGGCGACGGGTCCTGGATCGGTCAAGATGGGGAAGGGCGGTCGGCGCTGTCGTGGAGACTAGTTCGCTGGAGTTGCTCGAGGGGAGGAGTGCGTGGCCTCGGGCGCTTGGTTGCCGATGCAGAGGAGCCGCAGAAGCAGGAAGGCCGGCGTGAGGGACTTGGCGGTGGGGACAACTTGAAGCTGCTGCTGGTGGCCGGCGTGAGGGAGACGAGGTGAGGAGGAGGCGCTCAGCTGGAGGGTTCGAGCGACGGGAGGAGCGAGCGGTGGTGCCGTGGTTGGTTGGGTGGTGAAAAATGATGAGGATTTTGGATCGGGGACGAAGCCACTGATTGGATGGGAATGGATCCCGAGGTGGATGGTGAGAAAAGTGGTGGCGGCGGGTGAGGGGATGGATGGGACAAGTGCCCTAGGTTTTAGGGTTTTGACCATATTTAGACTAGGGAGGATATATATATATAAGGAAAGAGGGGAAGTTTAGGGGCTAATCCGTCCCTCCGATCGTAATCGGACGGTCGGGAAAAATTGGCTAGGGAGCCCAATTAACAAAACGGAGATGTTTTGTAGATGTTTGGGGATGTTCCGGATCCAACGGTGACGACTGCCCGGGTCGGGTCCGGGACAATTTCGGACGCGCACGTGAGGGGGTTTGATGCACTGAGCAGAGAGGGTTTCGGACCATGCGGTCGCATCGGACAACTCCGGAAGCGAAGAGGGGAAGGAGGATGGACTAGGTGGGCTGTGGCAAGACTGTGAGGGGGAGAAGAGAGAGAGGGCCCGGCATCTGTTTCCGGAGACCGAAAACGTCCGATGTTAGACCGACTATAATGTCGCTATAGTTTAACGGTTGGGCTATCAAACGAACTCCCAATGCGATGAAACTTGACAGGAGGTCTATCTACACTATAATAAGACCACACGTCAAATCTCATCCCATTCCGAGAACATTTTCCGGCCACTTATAAAATAATATTTCGAACGTGCCGCGGGCGCGTGCAAGTGTCTGGGCTCAGAACGGACAACGGATGGCACTGGGGGAACCCGGATGGGTGCAGGTTTTGAAAACATGATGATGCAATGCACATGATGACATGATGAAATGCAACACGCAAGCTAATGACATGGCAACGCAGCGAATAACTGGAAGACACCTGGCACATCGGTCTCGGGGCGTTACAACACTCCACCACTACGAGAGGATCTTGTCCCGAGATCTAGAATGGCACCAGAGGGACAACGAAAGAGAAAGAGGAGAGGTAAAGCTAAGTTGCTTCTCTGACCAATGAGTGAAACCAAGGAACCTTGCGAGGTTGAGCAAAATAAAAGAAAGATAGCAACGGAGATGAACAAAGTTGAAAGCACTCTGTTAAGAAAGAGGAAAAGAAATAACCGATTCGGGTAGCACTTCGGTTGAAGAGAGATGAAAGAGTTGATAAAATGAAAGAGCTTGAGCAAAAGGACACAACACTCCGGTTAAATGGATAAACACGAAAAGAACACGATCCAAGAAGATGCGAGAAAAGAGCAACACCACAAAGGCTCCGTAACAAAAGAATAGAAGATAGATAATTGAAATAAAAGAATGGAGACAAAAATGCCATCTTATGCCACAAAAGAGCTTAAGAAGGCCTCCTTAGGAGACGGGTCGGGCGGAGTTGTTGGAAAACCAACAACGAAAAAGGATAAGCTTGATATGGTCTTATGGAATACATCTCAACTTATGAGGTGACAACCTGCCACTAACAAAATCAAAGATTGGATTTATATCAACAAGGAGACGAGAAACTTATTCACTGGGAGGATAATTGAAGAACTTGGGTCATTATAAGCACCATGGATAGCAACAATCCTCAAGGAAGGCTTTAGGTGAAATATACCCCAAGATAATGTAACACCCTCGATGCGACTATAGCTCCCACGTGTCGAGGCACGACTTAGAGACATAATCGCATTGAAGGCATATGTCGCAAGTTAGGCAATCTTCACAACATACCATGTAATATGAATAATAAAGGGGAGAACATAGTTGGCTTACACTCGCCACGTCAATCAAGAACATAAATAACATCCATCATGCAGACACTCAAGGCCCGACTACGGTGCCAAAATAGAAGAAAACCCAACATGCGACAAGGTCCCAATCACCCCCAACTGGGCACCACTACTGATCATCGGGAAAGGAAACGTAGTAACGCTGAGAGTCCTCGTCGAACTCCCACTTGAGCTCGTACTTGTCACCTGGAGCGGAATCACCTGGACATGCATCTGGAGTTATAGTATCTGTGAGCCACAGGGACTCAGCAATCTCGCACCCTTGCGATCAAGACTATTTAAGCTTATAGGAAGGATAGGCAAATGTATATGTGGAGCTGCAGCAAGCGACTAGCATATGTGGTGGCTAACTTATACGCAAAAGAGAGCGAGAAGAGGAGGCAAAGCACGAGCGAGAAGCTAGAGAACAGCCTGCGCAAACATTACTCCAACACCATGTCCACTTCCCGGACTCTGCCGAGAAGAGGCCATCACGGTAACACACTCAGTTGATTCATTTTAATTAATTAAGGTTCAAGTTATCTACAACCGGACATTAACAAATTCCCATCTGCCCATAACCGCGGGTACGGCTTTCGAAAGTTCAATCCCTGCAGGGGAGTCCCAACTTAGCCCATGACAAGCTCTCATGGTCAATGAAGGAATAGACCTTCTCCCAAGACGTTCCGATCAGACTCGGTATCTCGGTAACTCAAGATACTTCGACAGGTTAAAACAAGACCAGCAACACCGCCCGAATGTGCCGAAAAATCCCGATAGGAGCTGCACATATCTCTTTCTCAGGGCACACTCAGATTGTCTAAACTTCCGGTAGGCCAGCCCAGAGTTGCCCCTGGTAGCCACCGGCGGCTGACGGTTTGGACCAACACTCAGAGGAGCACTGGCCCGGGGGGTTAAAATAAGATGACCCTTGAGTCTGCAGAACCCAAGGGAAAGAAAAGGCTAGGTGGCAAATGGTAAAACCAAGGTTGGGCATTGCTGGACAAGCTTTAATCAAGGCGAAATATCAAGGGGTTCCCATTATAACCCAACCGCGTAAGGAACGCAAAATCCGGGAACATAACACCGATATGACGGAAACTAGGGCGGCAAGAGTGGAACAAAACACTAGGTGAGAGGCCGAGCCTTCCACCCTTCACCAAGTATATAGATGCATTAAGATAACATAGCAATATAATGATATCCCAACAAGTAAGTAAATGTTCCAACACGGAACAGCTCCAAACTTCACCTGCAACTAGCAACGCTATAAGAGGGGCTGAGCAAAGAGGTAACATAGCCAATCAACGGTTTGCTAGGACAAGGTGGGTTAGAGGTTTGACATGGCAATTGGGAGGCTGACAAGCAAAAGGTAGGCATTGTAGCATTGGCATAGCAAGAGCGAGCAAACTAGCATAGCAAAGATAGTAGTGATTTCGAGGGTATGATCATCTTGCATGCACAGTTGTCAGAGTTGAGTGGATCCTCACAAGCAAACTCAACGGGCTCCTCGGTAGCGAACTCGTCTCCCGGCTCTACCCAAACAAGACAAACAAGCAACAAGGATACAATCAACCACGTGCAAGGATCAAGCGATATGATGCAATGATGACATGCTATGCGGGATGCGATGCGGGATGCAAAATGCAAGATATGACAGGAAATGCATGAACCTGGCCTCAACTTGGAATTCCAAGGGTGCCACTGGGAAGATGAGATGAAATCGCTTGAAAACGATATAAAGAACGCCGGAAACGGAGTTACGGTTTGGAAATGGCAAGCGTTTTAAGATATGACATCGGTCTGCCATTTACAGCAAGTAGGCATCTAAATGCAATGAAATGAACATGCTACAGCACCCAAACATGACAACAAAATACATGGCAGGGATGCACACAAGATGCTTAACAAAAGACTAGCACTAAGCTACGGCCAATTCATCCAATATGAGGTTCAAACAAGCATGGCAAAAACGCAAATGCAAAACAGATTCCAGACTTAGTGAAATTAACACTTGTCTGAAATTTCAGATCGTGAAGCCCTCTTCGGAGCAGCAAAACAACATGATACATGACCTGATTATGACAAAGAAGAGCACGGCATGGAGCTACTCAACAAGCTTAACAAAAGTCCCAAAGTGACCTGGGGCCAAAAGGGATCACAAAATATACTAACAAGCACACGAACATAGCTCAAACACAATCAGTTTTCAGACTTAGTGAAAATTGAGACATCCTGAAATATAACTCACGAAGGCATGTTTACGAGCTCGATGCACTCACCACGGTGCAAGTCATGGAAAGACAAGCATATATCCTTAAAGAAGGCACAAAATACAAGGTAGACATAGCAAGAACAATGGCATAACATGCATGGATCAACTACAACAACATCGGCAAAATCGCAAACTAGTTGACGATCTGCCCAGATTCACAACGAAGCAAAAGTAGAGCTCGATTGGCTCAAGTTAGGGTGCTCCATAATTGCAAACAAAAACATGGATGGATAGAGCACAACATGATTAACAGAACTCCTTTACTGATCCTCCTCAAAAGAGGCACGGATCACTAGGAAACAAGCTGAACATATGGCATCATGAACTAAATAATCCCAGACTTAGTGAAAACTACTAAGTCTCTGAAAACAGATCTACCGGGTGCCTCACTTTGCAAGCTTGCACAAGTCACCACACACATCCTAAAAATGCATGGGTTGCACCTCTGGAAAGAAGACAAAATGCTTAACAAAACATATGAAGGACTCACAGGCATAGCATGCACACATTAATCATGGCAAAAATGACAAAAGTCTAAGATGAACTAGCAGATCTCACAATTAACTCATGAATCCCTCTTATAACAGCATTTTGGGCATCACGATGAGCTCAAATGAAAATTATGCAATGGAATGGAATGATGTACTCGTCGAGACGAACATTTTGATATATTATATGCACAAATCGGAGCTACGGATGCAAAGTTACGGGGCCGCGAACATGAGCATATGGATCAAAAATTCTGGGACTTAGTAAAAATAATCAACCTCTCGGATCAGATCTAGTGTTTGGCACGGAAACCGAGGCGCGACGCTGCACTGTAGCTGTTCGAGGTTCACCGAAAAAAAAGGGGCGCGGCGGCCGGAGCTCTCGCCGGAGAGGCGCCGGGGAAGTCGGAGGAGACCCGGGCCGGGCGGATCCGGTGCCGGAGGACCCGCC
>NC_041380.1:235370798-235457301 GCF_002162155.2 Triticum dicoccoides | reverse complement strand
GAGGTGCCACGTGGTGGGCGCTGGGTGGCGGCGGCGGAATCCGGACGTTGTCCGGCTCGTCCGGACACGGCCGGCGGCGGCGGAGTGGGATTTTTAGGGTTTCGGAGAGGGAGAAGAGATCCGAAAATGGAGGGGTGTATATATAGGCATAGAGGGAGCTAGGAGAGTCCAAATGAGGTGCGGTTTTCGGCCACGCGATCGTGACCGAACGCTCTAGGAAATGGAGCAGAGTTCGGTGGGTTTTGGGCCAAATTGGAGGGGTGTTGGGCTGCAACACACACGAGGCCTTTTCGGTCCCTCGGTTAACCGTTGGAGTATCAAACGAAGTCCAAATGATACGAAACTTGACAGGTGGTCTACTGGTAGTAAACCAAGGCCGCTTGGCAAGTCTCGGTCCAATCCGGAAATGATTAATCCCCACACATGAAAGAAAGCTAGAAGTGGCCACCGGAGGAGAACGAAACGCCGGAATGCAAAACGAACAACGGGAAAAATGCTCGAATGCATAAGATGAACACGTATGCGAATGCAATGCACATGATGACATGATATGAGATGCATGAAAACAAAAACAACACACGAAGACAAAGACCCGAACCCGAGAAATAAATATAACTTAACGCCGGAAACGGCAAGAGTTGGAGTACAAATTGGGAAAGTTATATCTGGGGCGTTACAGATAACTCCAAAGAAGAGGTTGATTGGTTGGAAAGATGACTTGAGCGAAGAGAAAATGATGGATTTAAATACCTCACTCTTGAAAACATGTGAAACATGGAACACGAAGGGAAATTGTCAAGAGTGACATAACACCACCTCAAAATATAAGAAAGAAAGAAAGAATCACACTTTGGAAAGCAAGATGAAGAATGCTTGAGCTCCTGTGAAAAGAATCTTGATGAACGCTTCGCGAAGGGAAAAAAATCCTTGATGAACCATCAAGTAGAGTCTCCATGAAGAACTCCGGTAAACAAAATGATAAAAAGGAAGAGAAATTGAAAACACAAGGTGAATCCTTGCAATGATTTAGATGGATCTCCGTGATAATTAGAGCTTGGAACTCCGGTAAAGAAAAGATAAAGCATCTCGAACTGAGAATATGATATGATGAACCACTCCGGAAAAAGCAATTAATCACTTGGATGGAACAAGAATAAGAATTATGTTATGCGTATGCTTCACCAATTAAATTGATGGCAATCAATGGATTTGGCATACTACTTATTCTCGTTGAAAGGATTAAGATAGATATAGCGCAAACTTGAGAAGGTCTTCGACGAACCACTGGTAGAATTAGGAAACAACGAATGAATTGATATGATAAGAAAGAAGGAAAAAAATCTTGAACGAACCACCGTAAGAATTGAAAACGATCGAAGTAGGGGTGAATCACCGGTAAGAATTAGCAAATGAACGAAGGTGCTTGAGACAAACTAGATACATGAGAACGAAGGGATCACGAACTGAATAGAGAATATTTGAATAATTCACCGGTAAAATTAGGAGGATGAGAGATGAAAGCTAGAAGAATAATCCCGAAATGATGGCCTTCGGAGAATCAATACTGAAAATACTCTGAATTGCTCCGGATGGGTGAAAAGAATTCCCACAATCGCAAATAATTATGAGAGAATGGCATAAAGCTATCACCATGAATCTTGAAGAGACAAGAACAAGATTGAGAGATATTCTTCTTCGGTTTTCAAAATCTGAGAATGACAACGAGGAACACCACCAAGAATTGTTGAGATACTCCGGGAGAATGAAAAGCGAAGTGGTAGAGCCAACAATGAAAAGAATTTGAAAACGATCTTGGAGAAGGCATTTGACTGATGACAATTCATTCTACGTCAAACTTCGAAAAGAATTTTACGGATATCTCCGAGAGAATTAGAAGAGTCAGGTAAGATCCTGGAAAAAGACATGTGGGTTAGGGCCCACTCAAAAGAAACACCATAGAATGATTTGAAAGAGAGATTGCACCGGTTGAATTAAAAGACTTGAATAAGATAACAACCTCGAAATAGGTTGAACGGATCTTGAATGAAAAGACGAGCCTTCCGAGATATTGTCAGCACTCCAAAACAAATGAATGGCGAGAAGTGGATGATTATGAGGTGCACCGGCATGGAAAACATTTGAAACGAGTTAAAGGATATGATCAACACCAAAAGCTTGAATTGAATCCACCGTAGAAGAAAACGAGTGAAGAGTGATGAACTTGAAGCTCCGTTAGAATCTTCATGAGAATCACCGGGTAAGAACATGAAGGAAAAGAATGAAGAGACTTCACATGAATCAAAGGATACTTGATTAAGAAATCTGAGTCCTTGAAGAAACAAGGGTGGGAGGGTGGGAAAACAAAGGCACCTTGGAGACGAATGAAACAAACACCATTGACAAGAACTGATAATTGATCTTGCGAAAGTTGAAGTGATCGGATCCACTTGAAGAGAAACACGCCGGTTGAAAAAGGATTGACATGACAAACTCGATTATCATGAAGGATTTGTATTCACATTGGAACATGAGAACACCGCTTAGGCAAGGTATGGAATCAAAATTTGACTTCAAAGCAACTCGAATACCAACTCAAAACAAAACAAAGGATTGACTTGCAGAATAAGCCGGAACAAACATATGATAGAGATTTCGTCCGAAGTTTTCGTGGTGGGGCCTACACGGGCTCGATCGTACATCACCATCATGTACAAGGCAGTGCACATGACATACGAAGCGTCCCCGAGTCGGCATAGCCAAGGACTCTTTAAGACACAACGAGACCATTGTAAAACCGACCGTGAATAGGCGGACCACTAGACGTCGAACCCCAATTTCATATCATACATGTGTCGGAAAGAAAACCTAAGAGCTACTTGAATTCCCACTTATAAACTCCCGAGATTTTCCGGTTATGCAATCTGGTGTTGGGGATACAGGGGAAGCATAATATCTCACCCAAACTAACAAATCCTACATCCAGCTGTATCCATCCTTCAACACATAACCAAGAAACCTTCAAAAATCATCTACCTCAACCTTCGAAAAGCATCCGTTATACGAGTTATGGCAATACTCCCGAACTCCTGCCCTAGTACTGGGTGGCGTCGAGGTTATCTCACCAAAGAACTGCATAAAAGAGATTTTCGATGTCGGCGTACTAAACTCAGGTATTCCAGAACTGCAACGATAAAATTGTGACGACAACACCTCGGAGCTCAACTCCCCGGGACACTTCCACAAAACCCCTGACAGGAGGCACCAAGACAATGTTCTTGTCACAAAACCATCAGAACGATTCCAAGATACCCGCGTGATCCTAAATTTTTTTTAGTGAAATTTGAGAAGAGAATAGTCAAAACCCTACGTCAGGATGCCTTACCAGAGCGATGAGGAGACTGGGGAGTAAAAATAATTCCTAAACTCTTCGATATATAATTCCTAAATGACTCAAAACATTTTTCTAGACTCAGCAATGACTGCTAAAAATGATCAAGCAATGGGGGCTCCTAAGGTCGGGGAAGGCTCTGATACCAACTTGTAATGCCCTCGATGCGGCTATATTTCCCATGTGTCGAAGCACGACTTAGGGGCATAACCGCATTGAAAGCAATGTCGCAAGTGAGGTAATCTTCACACAACCCATGTAATACATAAGGGAAAAGACACATAGTTGGCTTACACTCACCACTTCACACAAATACATGAATAAAGCATTACAACACCCAAATACAACCAAGGTCCGACTACGGAACCAAAATAAAAGAAGAACCCCAAATGCGACAAGGTCCCCGATCGACCCCAACTGGGCTCCACTACTAATCAACTAGAACGAAACAACACAAAGGACAAGATCTTCATCGAGCTCCTCCTTGAGCTTGGTTGCATCATCTGCACGGACTCATCGGCACCTACAAGCTGGTTTTGGAAGTATCTGTGAGCCACAGGGACTCAGCAATCTCGCACCCTCGCGATCAAGACTATTTAAGCTTATGGGTAAGGTAAAGGTATGAGGTGGAGCTGCAGCCAGCGGCTAGCATATATGGTGGCTAACATACGCAAAAGAGAGCGAGAAAATAAGGCAAAGCACAACCGAGAAACTATGATCAAGAAGTGATCCTAAAACAACCTACGTCAAGCATAACTCCAACACCATGTTCACTTCCCGGACTCCGCCGGAAAGAGACCATCACGGTTACACACGCAGTTGATGTATTTTAATTAAGGTCAACTTTAGGTTTTCTACAACCGGACATTAACAAATTCCTATCTGCCCATAACCGCGGGCATGACTTTCGAAAGTTCAAATCCCTGTAGGGGTGTCCCAACTTAGCCCATGACAAGCTCTCACGGTCAACAAAGGAATAGACCTCCTCCCGAGACATTCCGATCAGACTCGGTATCCCGGTTCTACAAGACATCCTCAACAATGGTAAAACAAGTCCAGCAAGACCACCCGATGCGCCGACATCCCGATAGGAGCTGCACATATCTCGTTCTCAGGGCAACACCGGATAAGCAATCCGTACAACTAAAACCAGCCCTCGAGTTTCCCCGAGGTGGCGCTGCAAGGGGCTCTAGTTTGGACCAACACTTAGACAAGCACTGGCCCGGGGGGGTTAATATAAAGATGACCCTCGGGATGCGCGACTCCCAAGGGAAAAAGGATAGGTGGAAAATGGTAAAACCAAGGTTGGGCCTTGCTGGAGGAGTTTTATTCAAAGCGAACTGTCAAGGGGTTCCCATCATAACCCAACCACGTAAGGAACGCAAAATTCGGGAACATAACACCGATATGACGGAAACTAGGGCAGCAAGAGTGGAACAAAACACCAGGCATAAGGCTGAGCCTTCCACCCTTACCAAGTATATAGATGCATTAATTAAATAAGAGATATTGTGATATCCCAAAAAGTAAACATGTTCCAACAAGGAACAACATCTCCATGTTCCAACAAGGAACAAACTTCAATCTTCACCTGCAACTAACAACGCTATAAGAGGGGCTGAGCAAAGCGGTAACATAGCCAATCAACGGTTTGCTAGGACAAGGTGGGTTAGAGGCTTGGTTCAACAATATGGGAGGCATGATAAGCAAGTGGTAGGTATTGCAGCATAGGCATAGCAAAGAGCGAGCATCTAGCAAGCAAAGATAGAAGTGATTTTGAGGGTATGATCATCTTGCCTGAAATCCCGCAAGGAAGAAGAAGGAGTCCATGAAGAAGACACACAGACAAAGTCGAATGAATCCTCGCAACACGATGTTATCGGAACCAATCCGAAGAAGCAACACCAGAAAGAAGCAAACAATCATGGTAAACAACCATCACATAATCATGGCATGATGCACAATCAAGTTTGATGCATGTCCGTTTTAAATATGCATGGCATGACAAAGTGCACAAACAATCCTACAAATTAAGTGGAGCTCATTATGCAACGGAGTTGCATATTGAAGAAAACACCACATCGATTATTTAGTTCTCTCTCGTTTAGGTGCCCAACAAGATTAAATGTTGTTAGCATGGCAAGAGGTGTCACATGATGAAACTATCTAATCTAGGCAAGTTTAAATGAGGCCGGAACAACAAGCAACAAGTCCGGAAAAAATCCTCATGTGCATATTTTGGTTATGGTACTGTTCTGCCCTAAACCACATTTTATGGTTATTAAACATGCAAGATGATGCCACCATGTAAATCTAGGCATTTTTCTACCCCATTTACATATAAAGATTATTTAATTCGGAGCTACGGTTATTTAGTTATGAAATAAAGCATTTTAGCAAGTCATTTAAGCAAATTTAAACAAACAGCATTTTAAACATTTTAAACATAGATGAAAGTTGGATATTATTACTCTACACAAAATTCTAAGCAACTTTCATATATGAATTGTTTTATTCCGGTGCATCGATGATGAGTTATTATATGCATGAAACAGGAGGGTTTTTCTGTAAAACAGGCAGACTCTGGATAATAGCTAAAATCGCAGCATAGGGAAAAAATATCACGGGCCGCATCTGGCTGGGCCAACAGTGCACAGAAGGACTGGGGCTGCTCACCCAACTGGGCCAGGCCCAGTCGGTTGGCTAGGCAGCGCATGAGGGAGCTGGGACGGCTGGCGGTTCGAGGCCCAAGAGTAGCGCTCGTCTCGCTCGATGCGGAGCGAGGCTCTGGGTCATCCTCCTCGCGCAAGGGCGAAGTAGAGGAGGCGAGCAGGGCAGCGGGATCCGGCCAGGCAGGGCCATGCCTGGAGGAGAAGGTGGATCGAGCCGGATCTGAGGCGGGGACGGGCGCAGACGGTCTCTGGCGACGGTGCTGTGAAAAAAAAACACCGAGAGGCGGACATGAGAGAACAAGAGAGATGGGAAAAAGGAGGGAAAGGGAGAGGCAACGGGTCCTGGATCGGTCGAGATGGGGAAGGGCGGCCGGCGCTGTCGTGGAGACTGGTTCACTGGAGTTGCTCGAGGGGAGGAGTGCGTGGCCTCGGGCGCTTGGTTGCCGATGCAGAGGAGCCGCAGAAGCAGGGAGGCCGGCGTGAGGGACTTGCCGGCGGGGACAGCTTGAAGCTGCTGGTGGTGGCCGGCGTGAGGGAGACGAGGTGAGGAGGAGGCGCTCAGCTGGAGGGTTCGAGCGACGGGAGGAGCGGGCGGTGGTGCGGTGGTTGGTTGGGTGGCGAAAAATGATGAGGATTTTGGATCGGAGACGAAGCCACTGATTGGATGGGAATGGATCCCGAGATGGATGGTGAGAAAAGTGGCGGCGGCGGATGAGGGGATGGATGGGACAAGTGCCCTAGGTTTTAGGGTTTTGACCATATTTAGACTAGGGAGGATATATATATATAAGGAAAGAGGGGAAGTTCAGGGGCTAATCCGTCCCTCCGATCGTAATCGGACGGTCGGGAAAAATAGGCTAGGGAGCCCAATTAACAAAACGGAGATGTTTTGTAGATGTTTGGGGATGTTCCGGATCCAATGGTGACGACTGCCTGGGTCGGGTCCGGGACAATTTCGGACGCGCACGTGAGGGGGTTTGATGCACTGAGCAAAGAGGGTTTCGGACCGTGCGGTCGCATCGGACAACTCCGGAAGCGAAGAGGGGAAGGAGGATGGACTAGGTGGGCTATGGCGAGACTGCGAGGGGGAGAAGAGAGAGGGGCCCGGCATCTGTTTCCGGAGACCGAAAACGTCCGACGTTAGACCGACTATAATGTCACTATAGTTTAACGGTTGGGCTATCAAACGAACTCCGAATGCAATGGAACTTGACAGGCGGTCTATCTACACTATAATAAGACCACACATCAAATCTCATCCCATTCCGAGAACATTTTCCGGCCACTTATAAAATAATATTTCGAACGTGCCGCAGGCGCGTGCAAGTGTCTGGGCTCAGAACGGACAACAGATGGCACTGGGGGAACCTGGATGGATGCAGGTTTTGAAAACATGATGATGCAATGCACATGATGACATGATGAAATTCAACACGCAAGCTAATGACATGGCAACGCAGCGATTAACTGGAAGACACCTGGCACATCGGTCTCGGGGTGTTACAAATTACCATCCTATAAAATATAATAATTCTTTGCGGAATCAGTTCATCTTTATCATTAGGAACGACAATAATAACCCCTTTTGATGCGGAGCATCCTATGGACATCACCATGTCAAGAGTCCATTTGGCAAGTGACACGTGCCACATCTACTTCATACATACAAAGGTGAATCATCACCTTTACACGTGTCCACTTGTACCTTTCGAGGATGGTATACTACTTGACCCCTCTCTCGTGTGCATACATAGGTGTGAGCGGAGCTACACATTCATCGAGAAGGAGTCCAAGAAGAAGAGAACATCTACACCATCCAAGAGGGAAGCCTGGAAGTGGAGAAGGAAGCGCCAAGAAGAAGGCAGCAGCTCCTAGGCGACCCCGTGCGCACGGGCACCTCCGACCCTATGCCCATGGGCCTCCCAGGCTGGCGGTCCTGAAGACCCCATGCACACGGCCGTGTACCGTGCAAACGGGACCCCCGTGCCCACGGGCCTCCCGGACCCCGTGCGCACGGGCTCATGCGTCGGGTCTCTGGATACCCCGTGCGCATGGGCTCCACTTACCCTGTGCGCATGGGCCCCCCTGTGTGATGTTGCGGGCTTTGCCCTTGTTTTACCATCTCGCCCCCACTTATCCCTCTCTTTTCCTAGGACTATATATACTCCTTCCCCTCCTCCATTTGGACTTAGCTAAGAATAGATCTAGATATTGGAGCTTATCTCAAGTACCCCCCCCCCCTTGTGGGATTCCACTTGAGAGAGATAAGACTCCATTGGAGTACAAGACCTCCATTGGAGAACATCCCTAGTGGATAAAGCCCCCATCTAGGGAAGGATCTATCTATATCATCAAGCCCTCATCTCTTTCATAGGATTTGGGATGAACTCTACCATGTATCTTATTTCCCTTTGATTGTTCATGTGCCTTCTGGATCTTGTGTGTTTGTTGGTCTAGTGGATGTGTGATTGGACTTGTTCTTGAGTATTCCTCTTGTTTTCTCCCTTGTGTTCATCTTGTTCTTGGGGATTCCCCCTCCAATTCGTGAAAGATCTCCACTTAGGGTTCCACCCTACAACAACTTGGTAGCAGAGCCATGGTTTCTCATGAAATTGGAGCCCCCCTTCTTAGTTTTCTAGCCCAATGTTGCTTGTTCTTGCCCAATTTCGAAGATCCCCACAAAAAGAGCCATAACAATTTTTTTGTGATTTGATGTTTTTGTGAGTTTTTGTTGATTTATATCCATGGATCTGATGTATAGCAAGTAGATCTACCCCCTCTTGCATCCCCATACCCCAATTTTTCTTCCCCCCTTCGAATTTGACAAGAAAATCGCAAAATTTCCGCCTACCCCGTGCCCACGGGGTCCCAGCCCCGTGCCCACGTGCCCCCGCATAGTCCCAGGTGACCCCGTGCCCTCGGTACGTGTACCGTGCGCACGGGACCCCTTGTCCACGGGCCTTGGACCCCGTGCGCACGGCCCTCCCAGAATCAGCCGTGTCCAGTTTACGTTTTCGGTCATAACTTCCACTCCCGAACTCCGATTTGGGTGTTCTTTGGCTCGTTGAAAAGCTAGCGACGTGCCCGAGCTGCTCATCTTGGTTTTACCACCATTTGACTCCATAAATGTCCTCCATTTTTGCATCTTTTGCATAGGCCATCCGCCATAACTTCCGCACCACCGCATAAAACATCCGCAAACTAACCCATTTTGGTTCCTTTGGTATTTGTGGTTGTTGGAGTTGTGATTTGAGTCTCCTAAGGTGTTTCGGCTACTTAGGGATGGTTACATCTTCATCCACCACCGGTGACTTGTATCGGTCCATCGACTACAACCACCACGAGCTTCCACATCGACGACGGCCATCCATCCTTTGAGACCATCTTCAACCAGAAGCAAGGCCGGTTACACCCGACTTTGAGAAAGGTTAAGTGTGACGAAGGTATCCATTCTGTCATGAAATTTTCCTTCCTTGCCATTACATCTTGATAGCCCCACCATCTTTGCGCATACCTTCTGATAACCCACAAGTATAGGGGATCGCAACAGTTTTTGAGGGTAGAGTATTCAACCCAAATTTATTGATTCGACACAAGGGGAGCCAAAGAATATTCTCAAGTATTAGCAGCTGAGTTATCAATTCAACCACACCTGGAAACTTAATATCTGCAGCAAAGTATTTAGTAGCAAAGTAATATGATAGTAGTGGTAACTATAGCAAAAGTAATGTTTTTGGTATTTTGTAGTGATGATAGCAATATCAACAGAAAAGTAAATAAGGAAAGAACAATATATGGAAAGCTCGTAGGCAATGGATCAGTGATGGAGAATTATGCCGGATGCGGTTCATCATGTAACAGTCATAACCTAGGGTAACACAGAACTAGCTCCAATTCATCAATGTAATGTAGGCATGTATTCCGAATATAGTCATACGTGCTTATGGAAAAGAACTTGCATGACATCTTTTGTCCTACCCTCCCATGGCAGCGGGGTCCTAGCGGAAACTAAGGGATATTAAGGCCTCCTTTTAATAGAGTATCGGACCAAAGCATTAATACATAGTGAATACATGAACTCCTCGAACTACGGTCATCACCGGTAAGTATCCTGATTATTGTCACTTCGGGGTTAACGGATCATAACACATAATAGGTGACTATAGACTTGCAAGATAGGATCAAGAACTCTCATATATTTATGAAAACATAATAGGTCCAGATCTGAAATCATGCCACTCGGGCCCTAGTGACAAGCATTAAGCATAGCAAAGTCATAGCAACATCAGTCTCAGAACATAGTGGATACTAGGGATCAAACCCTAACAAAACTAACTCGATTACATGATAAATCTCATCCAACCCATCATAGTCCAGCAAGCCTACGATGGAATTACTCACGCACGGCGGTGAGCATCATGAAATGGCGATGGAGGAAGGTTGATGATGACGATGGCGACGGATTCCCCTCTCCGGAGCCCCGAACGGACTCCAGATTAGCACTCCCAAGAGGTTTTAGGACTTGGCGGCGGCTCCGTGTCGTAAAATGTGATGAATCCTTCTCTCTAATTTATTTCTCCCCGAAAGCAAATATATAGAGTTGGAGTTGAGGTCGGACGAGCTCCAGGGGGCCCACGAGGTAGGGGGGCGCGCCCTAGGGGGGCAGGCGCGCCCCCCACCCTCGTGGCTAGGTTGTGGCCCCCTGGTCTTCATCTTTTGCAAGGATTTTTTATTATTTCCGAAAATATGTTCCGTGAAGTTTCAGGTCATTCCGAGAAATTTTGTTTCGGCACATAAATAACACCATGGTAATTCTGCTGAAAACAGTATCAGTCCGTGTTAGTTCCATTCAAATCATGCAAGTTAGAGTTCAAAACAAGGGCAAAAGTGTTTGGAAAAGTAGATACGACAGAGATGTATCAAGTCCCCCAAGCTTAAACCTTTGCTTGTCCTCAAGCAATTCAGTTGATTAACTGAAAGTGATAAAGAAAAACTTTTACAAACTCTGTTTGCTCTTGTTGTTGTAAATATGTAAAGCCAGCATTCATGTTTTCAGCAAAGATTATGAACTAACCATATTCACGATAACGCATAGGTCTCATGTTTACTCATGTCAATGGCATAATCAACTGGCGAGCAAGAATAATAAATCTCGGATGACAACACTTTCTCAAAACAATTGTAATATGATATAACAAGATGGTATCTCGCTAGCCCTTTCTGAGACCGCAAAACATAAATGCAGAGCACCTTTAAAGATCAAGGACTGACTAGACATTGTAATTCATGGTAAAAGAGATCCAGTCAAGTCATATTCAATGTAAACTAACGGTAATGAATGCAAATGACAGCGGTGCTCTCCAACTGGTGCTTTTTAATAAGAGGATGATGACTCAACATGAAAGTAAATAGACAGGCCCTTCGCAGAGGGAAGCAAGGATTTGTAGAGGTGCCAGAGCTCGGTTTTGAAATAGAGGTGAATAATATTTTGAGCGGTATACTTTCGTTATCAACATAACAACCAAGAGATGGTGATATCATCCATGCTACACACATTATAGGCAGTTCCCAAACAGAATGGTAAAGTTTATACCCCCCCCCCTCCACCAACAAGCATCAATCCATGGCTTGCTCGAAACAACGAGTGCCTCCAACTAACAAGAGTCCCAGGGGAGTTTTGTTTGCAATTATTTTGATTTAGTTTGCATAAAGCATGGGACTGGGCATCCCGGTGACCAGCCATTTTCTCGTGAGTGAGGAGTGGAGTCCACTCCTCTTGAGAAACCCGCCTAACATGGATGATACGGACAGCCCTAGTTGATACATGAGCTATTCAAGCATACAAAACATGATATTTATTTGAAGGTTTAGAGTTTGACACATACAAATTTACTTGGAACGGCAGGTAGATACCGTATATAGGTAGGTATGGTGGACTCACATGGAACAACTTTGGGGTTTATGGAGTTGGATGCCCAAGTAGTATTCCCGCTTAGTACAGGTGAAGGCTAGCAAAAGACTGGGAAGCGACCAGCTAGAGAGCGACAACAGTCATGAACATGCATTAAAATTAATCAACACCGAATGCAAACATGAGTAGGATATAATCCACCATGAACATAAATATTGTGAAGGCTATGTTAATTTTGTTTCAACTAAATGCGTGAACACGTGCCAAGTCAAGTCACTTAAATCATTCAGAGGAGGATACCACCCTATCATACCACATCACAACCATTTTAATAGCATGTTGGCATGCAAGGTAAACCATTATAAGCTCCTAGCTAATCAAGCATGGCACAAGAAACTATGATCTCTAGTTGTCATTGCAAACATGTTTATTCATAATAGGCTGAATCAGGAATGATGAACTAATTATATTTACAAAAACAAGAGAGGTCGAGTTCATACAAGCTTTTCTCATCTCAGGCAGTCCATCATATATCGTCATAATTGCCTTTCACTTGCAGGACCGAATAGTGTGAATAATAATAAGAGTGCATGTGCATTGGACTAAGCTGGAATCTGCAAGCATTCAATAAACAGGAGAAGACAAGACAATATGGGCTCTTTTGTCAGGTCAATAATAATGCATATAAGAGCCACTTCAACAATTTAATTATGGTCTTCTCCTATCGACCCCCAAAGAAAAGAAAAAAAAAAGAAATAAAACTATATACACGGGAAAGCTCCCAACAAGCAAAAGAAGAACAGGAAATCTTTTTGGGGTTTTATTTTTAATTACTACTACAAGCATGGAAAGTAAACTACTTAAAAGCTACAACTAATTTTTTGATTTTTCTTAAGGTTTATTAAACACACAAGAAGAAATCATAAAAAGGAAAATAAACTAGCATGGATGATACAATGAAAAAGTATGAGCATCGACATCTAGCAATGAGTTTGTGAACATGAATGTAATGTCGGTGGGAAATACATACTCCCCCAAGCTTAGGCTTTTGGCCTAAGTTGGTCTATGGCCACGACTGGCCTAGCGAATATCCATAGTAATAGTTGGGGTCATACTGAGATGCAGCGGCTATCGCCTCCTGAGCTGCAGCGTGGCGACGAGCGGCCTCCGCCCTCCTCTCGTACTCATCTGCCTCCTCTCTGGTAATAACATATCTTCCTTTTGCCTGATAACCAAAGAAGACAGGAGCAGGGAGAGTAATACCGACAACATGGCGTGTGTCAAAGATTAAGCAATACTGGAGAGGTGATTCATTCCTCTCAACAAACTGGTGGTGAACCATAGCCTCATAATCCAAATAAGTAGGAGGCAACTCAATATCATCTTCACGTATGGCTATACCAAGAAAATTAGCTATGCGGGTTGCATAAATTCCACCAAAGAAATCTCCATTAAATCTATTAAGATGCAACCTACGTGCAACAATGGCTCCCAAATTATAAGATTTATCTCCTAACACAGCACTCCTAAGAATACTGAGGTCAGGGACACACATGTGACATACCTCATCTTTACCATTAATGCATCTACCTATGAAGAGAGCAAAATAATGTATAGCAGGAAAGTGAATGCTCCCTATGGTAGCTTGTGTTATATCTTTAGATTCCCCCATAGTTATACTAGCAAGAAAAGCTCTAAATTCAGATTTGCGAGGTTCCCTGACACTACCCCATTGTGGAAGTTTGCAAGCAGTGGTAAAATACTCTAAGTCCATAGTGTAAGAATTTTCATAAAGATCAAACAGGACAGTTGGAGAATTACGTGAAGATGAAAAGTCAAACCTCCTCACAAAGGAACTAGTGAGATAGTGATACTGGCGGCACTTTTCTTCCTCAATGCTCACAAGATCAGCGTTACGCAAATATGCATTAAATTCTTCCTTAATTCCCGCTTGATCCATAAAGTTTTCTGAAGGCCATTCACAAGGACGCACTGGAGAGTCTCTTGGTGGTTCTTCATCAGCATCACACATTGCAAGCCTGGGTCCTTGCTTCCTTGAAGAACCACCTTGGTACATTTTCCTAAGCATATATCTTCCTCTGAAAAATTTCTGAAATTTTTAGTAACTTCAAATGAAAGTGAACCAAGTTCAACAAAATTGATAGCAACAACTCCTACAAGTGCCTAGAGCCTATATCATGCATCAAAACTACTTGGAACCACATAAATTTGACATGCAAGCTCAAGAACAGGGTCACCTAGGAAGCACAAATTTTCAATGAATAAAGCACTAGAACAAAAACTAATTGGACCAACGGAGGAGTCACATACCAAGGAACAATCCCCCCCAAGCAGTTTTGTGAGAGGTGCTCTGAGCAAGGAGATCGAAAATCGCAGCAAAATGAGCTAGAACTCGTGCTTGAGCTGTATATTTGTGTTTGTGGGAGGAAGAAGGAGTGTGTGGGTGCAAGAATAAGTGGAGGAGAGCCACCATGGGCCCATGAGGCAGGGGGTGCACCCAGGGGTAGGGCGCACCCTCCACGCTCGTGGCCAGGTGGATGCCCCCCGTGCTGTGTTCTTGGTGCCAAATATTCTCAAATATTCCAGAAAAAATCATATTTAAATTTCAGGGCATTTGGAGAACTTTTATTTTCGGGGTATTTTTATATTGCACGGATAATTCAGATAACAGATGGAAAATACTTATTTTTATCTTATTTAATATAAATAACAGAAAGTAAAAGGAGGGTACAGAGAGTTGTGTTTTCTAAATTCATCCATCTCATGATCATCAAAAGGAATCCATTAACAAGGTTGATCAAGTCTTGTTAACGAACTCATTCCGAATAACATGGAACCGGAGAAATTTCGAATAACACTATGTTACCTCAACGGCGATATGCACATCCCCAATAATAAGAATATCATATTTCTTCTTGACAGTAGGGAGAGGAAATTCAAAACCTCCAAATATAATCGATGGAATTTTTCCAATAGAGTTGATACTATGAACTTGAGGTTGTTTCCTCGGAAAGTGTACCGTATCCTCATTACCATTAACATGAAAAGTGACATTGCCTTTAGTGCAATCAATAACAGCCCCTGCAGTATTCAAAAAGGGTCTTCCAAGAATAATAGACATACTATCGTCCTCGGGAATATCAAGAATAACAAAGTCCGTTAAAATAGTAACGTTTGCAACTACAACAGGCACATCCTCACAAATACCAACAGGTATAGCAGTTGATTTATGAGCCATTTGCAAAGATATTTCAGTCGGTGTCAACTTATTCAAATCAAGTCTACGATATAAAGAGAGAGGCATAACACTAACACCGGCTCCAAGATCACATAAAGCAGTTTTAACATAGTTTCTTTTAATGGAGCATGGTATAGTGGGTACTCCTGGATCTCCAAGTTTCTTTGGTATTCTACCCTTAAAAGTATAATTAGCAAGCATGGTGGAAATTTCAGCTTTCACTATCTTTCTCTTATTTGTAACAATTTCTTTCATGTACTTAGCATAAGGGTTCATTTTAAGCATATCAGTTAATCACATCCTTCCCTTTCACTCCCCATGGCAGCGCCAGCCATGGCTGCCCGAAGCTCCTCGCCATCTCCACTCGACCGGCCCGCCGCCGCCATCGCGACCCACGTCCCCGCCACCGACGACTGTCACTGCCTCGCGCCCTCAAGCTCCAGCGCAGCGCCTCTGCTCCGCCTTCTGCCTTGCTGCCCCGACGTGCCTCGTCCTCATCGCCTTGCCGCACGACCCCGAGCTTGCCATCTGGGAGGCTCCATGCTGCCATGGCCTCTGCCTGATGCTGTGCCACGCTGCCACCGTCAAGTCCTGCCTCCGGCCTGTTTCGCCTTGTTGCAATGCACCTTGTCTCCTCTGCGTCCATGGTGCTATCTCTGGCCCCTTTCTCCTGCAACGCCCTGCCTGGCCGATTTTGTTGTTTCACTATTGGGCATGAGCAGCTATGGCCCGACATGTTATGTCGCTACTCGTGCGTTGCCCACTAGAGGCCCTTTTGTCTTGCTTCTTGGTTTGGCAAGAACGTTGCCAAGACCCGTACGCGGACCGTCAAGCATCGTCTTCGGGATTTTTCGTGAAGTACCATCCCACGGGATTTCGCCAAGATCGATGCCGAACAAGTACCCTCTCTAAGGATACTCCAAGTTCAACTCATTGCCGTGTACGACTACCGTCGCCGTGGATCCGACAAGACCAAGTGTACAACTAACATCGACCTTGGATACATCAAGTTCGACTATCGTTGCAAGAACGAGACTGACAAGTCCGGAAACCCCAAGTACAACAACAACCCTGAAGGGATTCGAATCCGTCAACTTCCTCTTCGAAACGTGAACCACTACTTCCACTTCAAACTTGTTCCGCCCCGAAAACGCACGCTTCGAAGGTATAATCCTGAGACGACCCGTGGACGAATGCTTTGTTGTATGGGATGGCAGCGTTGGCACCATGTCTGAAATTGTTGCCTGCATGTTCCTCCTCGTTCTCATGTCGCCATCTCGTGGGAAACCAGTAACCGGGAGCACCCCACCATCTTTGCATGACACGCTCACGCCAGCCTTCTTTTACATCGGCATCTCAATGAGTTGTCAGAGTAGCCAGAATGTTGCCGTGGCACCCCTTTCTTACGCCATGGTGACAAAATGCTCCATATCTTATAACATGCCAACATCTTCATAAAAATTGCGTATAACTTGCATATGTCATCCGCATCATGATAATAACATTTAAAATGTTTAAAATTGTTGTTTGCATTAAATTGCTATATGCACATGAGGATTTACCGAAATTGTTGTTTGATGTTTTCGGCCTCATTTAAACTTTGCCTAAAATGTGTAGTTTACTTATGCTTCACCTCTTGCCATGTTAACCAACATTTAAACTTGTTGGGTTCATAACAAGAACGAACTAAATAATTGAATGTGGTGCTTCGTCAATATACAACTCGTTGCATATTGAGCTCCACTTAAATTGTAGTATTGTTTGTTGCACTTTGCCATGCCATGTATATTTAAGTCGGACATGCATCATATTTGATTATGCATCATGCCATGTTTATGTGATGGTTGTTTACTTTGTTGTTTGCTTTTTTCCGGTTGTGCTTGTTCTCGATAGTTCCATTTACATTACAATTGTGAGGATCCATTTGACTATGTTGGTTCATCATCTTATTCATGGACTCGTTCTTCTTCCTAGCGGGATTTCTGGCAAGATGACCGTCACCTTGGATCTCACTACTATCTTTGTTATGCTAGTTGTCTCGATGCTATCGTTATGTCGCGCTACCTACCACTTGTTCTTCAAGCCTCCCAAATTGCCATGATAGCCTCTAACCTTTTTACCCTTCCTAGCAAACTGTTGTTTGGCTATGTTACCGCTTTGCTCAGCCCCTCTTATAGCGTTGCTAGTTGCAGGTGCAGTTGCAGTTTGTTCCATCTTGGGACATGGATATCATGGGATATCACAATATCTCTTATTTAATTAATGCACATATATACTTGGTAAAGGGTGGAAGGCTCGGCCTTTTGCCTGGTGTTTTATTCCACTCTTGCCGCCCTAGTTTCTGTCATACCGTTGTTATGTTCCTTGATTTTGTATCCCTAACACAATGAGGGTTTTATGGGCCCCTCTTGACAGTTCACTTTGAATAAAACTCTTCCAGCAAGGCCCAACTTTGGTTTTACCATTTTCTCAACATAATAACTTAACATGATAATAAACTTGATGCATAGGGAGTTAGCGCTCATGGTGTTGGTCCCAAACGGGCAGACTGCGGGGCTGTCTCGGGGAAATCCGAGGTATTCGGTATATACCTGTAGGCTGACCCATCCGGACGTGGCCTGAGACGAGATACGAGCGACTACTATGAGGGTGTCGACACGCCGGTAGGTCTTGCTGGATTAGTTTTACCATTGTTGAAAAGTCTTGTGCACCAGGATTCCGAGTCTGATCGGAGGGTCCCGCGATGGAGGATTGTCTCCGCGGATCATGAGTTTGTCATGGGCTAAGTTGGGACACCTGATACGTCTCCAACGTATCTATAATTTTTGATTATTCCATGCTATTATATTATCTGTTTTGGATGTTAATGGGCTTTATTTTACACTTTTATATTATTTTTGGGACTAACCTATTAACCCAAGGCCCAGTGCAAATTGCTGTTTTTTTGCCTATTTTAGTGTTTCTTAGAAAAGTGATATCAAACGGAGTCCAAACGGAATGAAACCTTCGGGAGCGTGAATTTTTGGAACAAATGTAATCTAGATGACTTGGAGTGGACGTCAAGAAACGAACGAGGTGTCCATGAGGCAGGGGCGCGCCTACCCCCTGGGCGTGCCCCCCTCGTGGCTCAACCGACCTACTTCTTCCTCCTATATATGTTCACATGCCCCGTAAACATCCAGGAGCACCACGAAACCCTATTTCCACCGCCACAACCTTCTGTACCCAAGAGATCCCATCTTGGGGCCTTTTCCGGAGCTCCGCTGGAGGGGGCATTGATCATGGAGGGCCTCTACATCAACTCCATGGCCCCTCCGATGATGTGTGAGTAGTTTACTTCAGACCTTCGGGTCCATAGTTATTAGCTAGATGGCTTATTCTTTCTCTTTGGATCTCAATACAAAGTTCTCCTCGATCTTCTTGGAGATCTACTCGATGTAACTCTTTTTGCGGTGTGTTTGTCGAGATCCGATGAATTGTGGGTTTATGATCAAGTCTATCTATGAACAATATTCGATTCTTCTATGAAATATTTTATGCATGATTGGTTATCTTTGGAAGTCTCTTCGGATTATCAGTTTGGTTTTGCCTACTAGATTGATCTTTCTTGCAATGGGAGAAGTGCTTAGCTTTGGATTCAATCTTGTGGTGCTCGATCCTAGTGACAGAAAGGGAAACGACACGTATTGTATTGTTGCCATCGAGGATAAAAAGATGGGGTTTATATCATATTGCTTGAGTTTATCCCTCTACATCATGTCATCTTACCTAATGCACTCTGTTCTTATGAACTTAATACTCTAGATGCATGCTGGATAGCGGTCGATGTGTGGAGTAATAGTAGTAGATGTAGGCAGGAGTCGGTCTACTTGTCACGGACGTGATGCTTATATACATGATCATGCCTAGATATTCTCATAATTATTCGCTTTTCTATCAATTGGTCTGCAGTAATTCGTTCACCCATCGTAATACTTATGCTATCTTGAGAGAAGCCACTAGTGAAACCTATGGCCCCCGGGCCTATCTTCCATCATATAAGTTTCCAATCTATTTTTACTTTGCAATCTTTACTTTCAATCTATATCATAAAAATACCAAAAATATTTATCTTATCATTAATTATTATCTCTATCAGATCTCACTCTCGTAAGTGACCGTGAAGGGATTGACAACCCCTTTATCGCATTGGTTGCGAGGTTCTTATTTGTTTTTGTAGGTATGAGAGACTTGCGTGTGGCCTCCTACTGGATTGATACCTTGGTTCTCAAAAACTGAGGGAAATACTTGCACTACTTTGCTGCATCACCCTTTCCTCTTCAAGGGAAAACCAACGCAGTGCTCAAGAGGTAGCAAGAATGATTTCTAGCGCCGTTGCCGGGGAGTCTACGCACAAGTCAAGACATACCAAGTACCCATCACAAACTCTTATCCCTCGCATTACATTATTTGCCATTTGCCTCTCGTTTTCCTCTCCCCCACATCACCCTTTCCATTTTATTCGCCCTTCTTCTGTTTGTCTTTCCATTTGCTTTGATGTCTTACTTGGATTGTTTGCTCATTTGGTTGGAACAGTTTTAGTACTAAACAGAGAACCTAAGATCTATAGATCCTCATCCTCTTGCTAATCTTTTTAAGAGATCCAATTATGATGAACCAATTGCTAGTGAGTTTTGTGCACTAGATTATCGTTATGAGGTTTTGCTTGAAATACTTGAATCTGAAAATTTTAATGGAGTGCTTTATGAAGTGATTCTCGATAGATCTTTGAATAAAAAGAATGATTGGAATGATTTTATTATAAATCCTATTAATGTCAATTGTGCTTATAATATGCAAAACCCTAAGCTTGGGGATGCTAGTTTTAATATGTCTACTACTTGTTGCAACGACCATGATTGGGGTGATTCTTCTTATGATCTTGAAAATTTATTTAAGCCCCATGATGAATATGAGATTGATTATAATGTTTGCAATAATATTGAAAGTGGGTTTGGAAGAGTGTCAACTTTAGATCCCACATATTAGGAGAATGTTCAATCTTATGAAGTTTTTGATAAAAGTGGGTTTGGACAGTTCATGACTTTAGTTAATGTTAATCCCACTATTTTGGAAGAGTGTCAACTTTGCATACATGTGGATTGTGTTAAGAATATGTTTTGTGATAGTTGTATTGTTGAATTTGCTTATGATCCTGCATGTAACTATTATGAGAGAGGAAAATATGGTTATAGAAATTTTCATGTTACTAAATTACCTCTCATTATGTTGAGATTGCTATTGTTTCTTTCTGCCTCCTTGCATATGCTAGTTTTTCTGGCCTTTATAATTTGTTTGCCTATAAGATGCCTATGCATATGAATTATGTTAGACTTACATGTGTTTGTCATGTGTTTTATGATGGTCTCCTTGTGCTTCAATTCTTGTCTTTCATGTGAGCATCGTTGAAATCTTTTGCCTAGCTAGAAGGCTTTAAAGAAAAGCGCTTGTTGGGAGACAACCCAATATTTTTCATTGCTGTTATTAAATAAATAATTAATATAGCCTCTGTTTAGATGTGTTTTTATGCTTTTAATTAGTGTTTTTGCCAAGTAGAACCTTTGGGAAGACTTGGGGAAAGTCTTTGCGATCTTGCTGTAAAAAACAGAAACTTTAGCGCTCACGAGATTTGCTGCCATTTTTACTGGAGAGTGCTATTTAGTTAATTCTTTTTGCAGATGATTACTAGATAAATTCGTCACGTCCAGAAATTTATTTTAGACTTTTTGGCGTTCCTGAAGTATTCAAAACCTACAGATTACTACAGACTGTTCTGTTTTTGACAGATTCTGTTTTTCGTGTGTTGTTTGCTTATTTTGATGAATCTATGGCTAGTAATAGAGTTTATGAACCATAGAAAAGTTGGAATACAGTAGATTTAACACAAATATAAATAAAGAATGAGTTCATTACAGTACCTTGAAGCAGTGGTTTGTTTTCTTTTACTAACGGAGCTCACGAGATTTTTCTTTAAGTTTTGTGTTGTGAAGTTTTCAATTTTTGGGTAAAGATTTGATGGATTATGGAATAAGGAGTGGCAAGAGCCTAAGATTGGGGATTCCCAAGGCACCCCAAGGTAAAATCCAAGGACAACCAAAAGCCTAAGCTTGGGGATGCCCCGGAAGGCATCCCCTCTTTCGTCTTCGTCCATCGGTAACTTTACTTGGAGCTATATTTTTATTCGCCACGTGATATGTGTTTTGCTTGGAGCATCTTGTATGATTTGAGTCTTTGCTTTTTAGTTTACCACAATCATCCTTTCTGTACACACCTTTTGGGATAGACACACATGAATTGGAATTTATTAGAATACTCTATGTGCTTCACTTATACCTTTTGAGTTGGATAATTCTTGCTCTAGTGCTTCGCTTATATCTTTTAGAGCACGGCGGTGGTTCTATTTTATAGAAATAATTGATATCTCATGCTTCACTTATATCATTTTGGAAGTCCTTTAGAACATCATGGTAATTTACTTTGGTTATAAATTTTAAATGCTAAGAGAAGTTGGATACTTGATAGTTGTTTTGAGATATAAAGGTGGTAATACTAGAGGTGTGCTAGTTGAGTAATTGTGAAATTTATGAATACTTGTGTTGAAGTTGACAAGTCCCATAGCATGAACGTATGGTAAACGTTGTGTGACAAATTTGAAGCATGGGGTGTTCTTTGATTCTTTCCTTATGAGTGGCGGTCGGGGACGAGCGATGGTCTTTTCCTACCAATTTATCCCCCCTAGGAGCATGCGCGTAGTGCTTGGTTTTGATGACTTGTAGATTTTTGCAATAAGTATGTGAGTTCTTTATGACTAATGTTGAGTCAATGGATTATACGCACTCTCACCCTTCTATCATTTCTAGCCTCTTCGGTACCGTGCATTGCCCTTTCTCACCTTGAGAGTTGGTGTAAACTTCGCCGGTGCATCCAAACCCCGTGATATGATACGCTCTATCACACATAGGCCTACTTATATCTTCCTCAAAACAGCCACCATACCTACCTATTATGGCATTTCCATAGCAATTCTGAGATATATTGCCATGCAACTTTCCACCGTTCCATTTATTATGACACGCATCATCGTTGTCATATTGCTTTGCATGATCATGTAGTTGACATCGTATTTGTGGCAAAGCCACCATGCTTAATTTTTCATACATGTCACTCTTGATTCATCGCAATCCCGGTACACCGCCGGAGGCATTCACATAGAGTCATATTTTGTTCTAAGTATCGAGATGTAATTCTTGAGTTTTAAGTAAATAAAAGTGTGATGATCATCATTAGAGCATTGTCCCATGTGAGGAAAGGATGATGGAGACTATGATTCCCCCACAAGTCGGGATGAGACTCCGGACGAAAAAAAAGAAAAGAGGCCATAAAAAAAGAGAAGGATCAAACAAAAAATGAGAGAAAAAGAGAGAAGGGACAATGTTACTATCCTTTTTCCACAGTTGTGCTTCAAAGTAGCACCATGATCTTCATGATAGAGAGTCTCTTATTTTGTCAGTATCATATACTAGTGGGAATTTTTCTTCGTAGAACTTGGCTTGTATATTCCAGTGACGGGCTTCCCCAAATGCCCTAGGTCTTCGTGAGCAAGCAAGTTGGATGCACACCCACTTAGTTTCTTTGATGGGCTTTCATATATTTATAGCTCTAGTGCATCCGTTGCATGGCAATCCCTACTCCTTGCATTGACATCAATCTTTGGGCATCTCCATAGCCCATTGATTAGCCGCGTCAATGTGAGACTTTCTCCCTTTTTGTCTTCTCACACAACCTCAATCATCATATTGCATTCCACCCATAGTATGAAAAGGCTAAGTATGAAACAATTGCTTGGCTTGTCATCGGGGTCGTGCATGATGGGAGCATTTTGTGTGACGAAAATGAAGCATGGACAAACTATATGATTTTGTAGGGATAAGTTTTCTTTGGCTATGGTATTTTGATAAGACATAATTGCTTGATTAGCATACTTGGATGTCGGGACCCCGATCCTAAGTCACACCGATCTAGCATGTAACACTTCATATCACTTTGCGGCCTCACGCACGGTATTCCCACGGGTGCCACCTTACCTGGCCCAGGACCGTTTGCGCCTTTTGGCTCACGTATATGATAGTGTCGCTAGCATCCATATGACAGAGAACCCGGGCCGACATGACTAGTCGTGAACCCAAAGTAGCACTAACTTACAGGGACAGGCATACATGAATCAACCTCGAGCATGTCGGTCAATAGCGTATGAATCCGGGCTGTAGCACTGGGCTAACAGGACTCCGAGAACCCGGGCTGTAGCAGGCTAGGCAGGACTCCGGATGTCACCGCGTGACATTTCCCCGAAGGAACAGACACAGGAATGAAGTGAATCACATGCCGGCCAGTCAAGTGTTCCGGAGCAGTAGTGCTGGGCTAGCAGGACTCCGATGAACCGGGCTGTAGTGGACTACTATGACTCATGGAAGCACAAGACTACATTTCCCCATAAGAGAGGCTACCAGAGGTAAACAACTAGGTTGTCGGATCCCACACATAGCAATACACGTTACACGTACGCATAACATGCAAGTATGTGCTGTACAACATGACATCACAACATAACTCAAACTAATATAGATAAAGGCCCAGAAGAGCCACATAGTATTCAATACAAACAGGGGTCTCATGACCCATCATTCAGAGCATACAAGCAACGGAAGCATTACATGTCTGAGTACAGACAACTACAAAAGGAAAAGACTAAGAAGCGTGACTAAACATGACCCTCCCAAGGGTACAAGATCGTAGCTGGGATACAAGCTACTCGTCGAAGTCACTAGTGTAACCAACTGCAAAACATAAATAAGCAAACATGAGTACCAAGGTACTCAGCAAGTCTTACATCAGAACTATCTACATATGCAACATTATCAACAAAGGGGTGGTGGAGTTTTAACAGCAGCAAGCTAGCTTTCACTCAGTGGCTAATCAATACTATGAGTATCAGAACTTCTTTAAGGTGAGAAGATGCACACGAGTCCACATATTCACCATATCAATACTCCACTATGGATCCGTTCCTGTCTCCCTACGAGAAGGCCATCCATAGCACTCACGCTTATCTTGCGGATTTTAGAGTATCCACTTCAAGTTGTCTATGTAGTACATAAGTTCTCCAAGTTTCCATATCCGAGGAAAACGGCTATTCGAATAGATAATATTGACCCTGCAGGGGTGTACTTCTTCACACACGCTCTCGCCACTTATAGCCCTGTACATGTCATGTACCTCGGCAACCTTCAAGCGGAAGCCGGGCGAGGGTGTCGCCCACGACCTGACTAACCACACAAGTCTCTCGTCCAAGTTTATCGCCTATTCGAGTTCCATCCGCAACGAGTTCCGGCCGAAGTCTCTAGTACGGCCCCAAACGATGTGTGCAGGGTTCCCAAGCCCACCATCTGGGTGCCACATGGTACACCGCGCCACGGTGCCTAGTCTGTCCCAAGCCCGTCCCGTCGGACACCACCTGGTAGACAAGTAACACTACCTACAATCGCCAGAAACTAGTTGCAACTCCTGGACAGAGATCAAGTGGATTAATAAGCCAAGAGGGGCCCGATGACCGGAACCCAATGTGTGGTAGTAACTGGACTTGGATAACATGCACAGAACTCAGTGCTTAGGGACGGTTCCAATGAGACAACCCACCATGTACTCCTACATGGCCTCTCATCGCTACCTTTACCAAAACATGTTCACACACTTAGCCTTTATCGGTAGGACATGTTCACCACTCCGATTCATTCCCGATGAATCAGACCTGACACAACTCTAAGCATAGCTGGCACAAAGAAATCAAGCATGGATGAGTAGGCACATCAAGGCTCAAGCAACTCCTACTCATGCTAGTGGGTTTCAACTATTTACTGTGGCAATGACAGGTTATGCAGAGGAATGGGTTCAACTATCGCAGCAGAAAGTAGCAGTTTGAATTGTTGTTGTCCTAATGCAGTATAAGGAGCAGGAGTGAGTGAGTGGGATTTATCGAAATGCTCAAGGGGGTTTGCTTGCCTGATAGAATGGCGAAGGGGTATGACTCCTCTGACAGGTACTAGGGAACACCTTCCGGAGTGAAACCTATCGAGAAGAAACGGTGCCGGCGATCAACACACAAACAAATGCAACAGAATGATCATGAACATTACATGTGCAAATGCTAGTGTTTGGGCTAATGCAAGATGCTACCAACTTGGTTGAAGCCCATTTGAATCCAAGATTCAAATGCAATTCAAAATGAAGCATTTAAATTGCCCATATTATGTTTTCACTTATACAGCATGTATAAGTTGGTTTTTCATGCATGTAACTGGCATAAATGGATTCCTTGCATTTTTCTGATAATTTTTCATATATAATTTATTTCATTCTGAGCTACGGTTTAATCTCTAGGAATTTTAGAAGTTTTAAATATTTTCTGAAATTCTCTGAATTATTTAAAATCCAGAAAATCAATTACCGCGTCAGCGTGACGTCACAGAGGCGTCAGCAGGGCTGACCAGGTCAAACCTAACGTGTGGGGGCCACACATCAGAGACACTGGGGTTAACCCCGAGTCAAACCTGGGCTGATTAGCTATAACTAAGCCCTAGGGCCCACTGGTCAGTCTTAGGGGGGTAATTGGAAGGGGGTTAAGCACTAATTAAGCCGCCATGTCAGCGCCCACCAGAGTTGGCTGGCGGCGACCAAACTGCGCGGCGGTGCTTCGCAGAAACAAGCTACAGGCGGCGGAAGAGCGCGCGGGGACTACCAATCGGCAGCTCGCGCTCGACTGCATCCACCTGGGCATAGGGGAGGTCGCGGGGACGGCGGAGCTCGCCGGAGGAGGGATCGCGGCGGCGGCCGGAGCTCGGTTGATGCGGGTTAGGCACTGCAGGGCGCTAGGGGGCCTGTGGTTTGGCCCATTCGGTTGGTGGGGACGCAGTGAGCATGGCGACGTGCTCAGAAGCGGTTGGCAGCAGCTGTGAACGCGGCGGTGCCATGGCCGGCGGCAGGAGCATCTCGGGCTCGTCGAAATGGCGACTACGGCGGGAAAACGAAGAGGAGGAGAGAGGGGTTGCGACAGGGTGCTCACGGGGATCACGCAGAGCAGTCCAGCGGGCTCGGGGAAGGCCCGGAGCGAGCGAGGGGTCACCGGCGATCTCGTTCGCTGGAGGTTGAAGACGATGACGATTGCAGCGTTGCAGGGCCTCCTGCGTCACTTCGCTGCTAGGGGATGACATAGTCAACGACGACAGTGCTCGCAGACACGTAAGGGAGGCGAGGCGATGGCGGCGGCCGCGGTGGCGCACGGCGGTGCTCTCCGATGCGCTCGGGACAGAGGGGGAGAGCAAGACAGAGGATGGGGAGGAGCTCGGGGAAGAATGGAGACAGGCCAGGGGGGGCTCGGTGGAGCTCTCTGGGATGGACAGCGCCGAGGAGGGAGAGGAGGCAGCAAGCAGCTGCCTGGCGGGCATGCACGCTCGCCGTGCTCCCTTTCGCCGCTGCCTCCTGGCGAGGGAGACGACTAGCAACGGCCAGTTGGGCCGGGCGATAGGCTGGGCGACAGGTAAGGGTTTTCTTATTTCTTTCTGTTTTTCTTTTTTGTCTTCTGTTTTGTATCTAGAAGAAATGTTAAAACATTTCCCTAAATGCTGAAAATATTTGTGGCATCTAGATATAATATTACAGAGGCCCTCACCAATTCCCAACATTTTTGGAGCCATTAAAATATTTATATAATTTAAACAGCTCCAAATCAAATATTTATGCATTGATTCAAAAATCCAAAATGTGTAGCAAAAATGTGCATCACCTCTGGTTGTTGTTCCCAACATTATTGAAAGAGCATGAACATTTTTTAGAGCATTTTGGGTTCATTGAAAATCCATTTTAAAGTTGAACCTATTGGAAAAAACTTTGGTGCTAGGGTTTGCAACTTTCCCCATTTCAAATTTATTTGAAAGGTTAAACATGATGCACAAAGCAAGCCTAGGTCATGCCAGAACTAGGGATGTGACAACTCGCCCCCACTCGAAAAAATCTCATCCCGAGATTCAGGAGTTGGCGGAAAGAAAGCGGGGTACTCAAGTCGAAGACGATCTTCTCGCTCCCAAGTAGCTTCTCTCTTGGAATGATGAGACCACTGAACCTTGAGAAACTTGATGTTATGACGTCGAGTGACACGCTCTACTTGATCCAGAATGCGAACGGGGTACTCTCGATAAGTGAGGTTATCTTGGAGATCAAGCGTTCTATGGTCCACTCCGCGGATGGAATCCGAGAAGTAACGCTTGAGTTGAGAGACGTGGAAGACATCATGAACTCGAGAAATATGTGGGGGTAGTTCCAACTGGTAGGCAACCTCTCCTCGTTTAGCAAGAATGCGAAAAGGACCAATGTAAAGAGGAGCCAACTTGCCCTTGATATCGAAACGATGGGTACCCTTCAAAGGAGTAACTCGAAGGTAAGCCTTGTTGCCAACTTCATAAGCCACTTCCTTATGACGACGGTCATACTGGCTCTTTTGACGAGATTGGGCTGTTTTCAAATTCTCACGAATGATGCGAACTTGCTCTTCTGCCTCCTGGATCATATCCGGTCCAAAGAATTGTGTTTCACCGGTTTCTGACCAGTTCAAAGGTGTTCGACATCTTCGTCCATACAGAATCTCGAAGGGTGCTTTCTTAAGACTGGATTGGTAGCTATTGTTATAAGCAAACTCGGCAAAGGGAAGACATTTCTCCCGATCCATACCGAATGAGATAACGCAAGCTCTAAGCATGTCTTCGAGAATTTGGTTGACCCTTTCCACCTGACCACTTGATTGAGGGTGGAAAGCGGTACTGAAGGAAAGATGGGTGCCCATGGCAGTTTGGAAACTTTCCCAGAAATGAGAGGTGAAAAGACTACCATGGTCTGAATTGATGTCTAGTGGAACACCATGGAGTGACACTATTCGGGAGATATATAAGTCAGCAAGCTGACTAGAAGTGATACTCTCTCGAACACGTAGGATGTGAGCCACTTTGGAGAGACAATCAACGAATACGAAGATAGCATTATTTCCTTTCTTGGTCCTGGGAAAACCAATGATAAAGTCCATACCAACTTTGTCCCATTTCCACTCGGGAATAGCTAAAGGTTGAAGGGTGCCAACAGGTCTCTGATGCTCTGCCTTAACGCGACGACAAACGTCACAGTTGGCAATATACTGACCGATTTCTCTCTTCATCCTAGTCCACCAGAACCTCTGGCGTAGGTCCTGATGCATCTTTGTACTACCGGGATGAATCATGAGAGGGGATTCATGGGCCTCCTTAAGGATCAGTTGCTGCATCTGTTGACATTTGGGAACCACCAAACGGTTACCAAAGTAAACAACACCTCGTTCATCCATAGAGAAACAACCAGCAACTCCCTTGGAAATATTCTTCTTGATTCGGGAAATTTCCGTATCATGCTTCTGAGCCTCTATGATCTGATCCGTAAGGGTAGGTTTTTCCACCAAGGTAGAAAGGGAACCATGAGGAGCTATGTGAAGGTTAAGCTTACAGAATTCCTCATGGAGGGGTGGTTGACATTGTTGCAACATGAGGTTGTTGCAATAGGATTTACGACTTAAAGCATCAGCCATGACATTGGCTTTGCCTGGGGTGTAGGTGATTCCTAAGTCGTAATCCGAGATCAACTCCAACCAACATCTCTGTCTGAGATTCAGATCCGGTTGGGTGAGGATATACTTGAGACTCTGATGGTCAGTGTAGATTTCGCAACGGTTACCAAGAAGGTAATGTCGCCAAGTCTTAAGTGCATAGACTACGGCTGCAAGCTCTAGATCATGTGTAGGATAATTTTCCTCATGTGGATGCAACTGTCGAGATGCATAGGCAATCACATGACGATCCTGCATAAGAATGCAACCTAGTCCTTGACGTGAAGCATCGCAATAGATAACAAAGTCTTTAGTGAAATCCGGTGGCACGAGTATGGGCGCAGAAGTCAGGCGTCTTTTCAGTTCCTGAAAATTGTTCTCACACTGTGGGGTCCACTCAAACCTTTTATCTTTCTTGAGGAGCTCCGTGAGGGGTTTGGCCACTTTGGAGAAGTTTTCAACGAAGCGGCGACAATAACTGGCTAGACCAAGAAAACTCCTAACTTGTTTGACCGTTTCGGGTGGGGTCCAATCGAGAACGACATTAACTCTCTCGGGATTGACAGCAATGCCCTTACCAAATATCACGTGGCCTAGATAGGTCACTTCTGGCAACCAAAATTCACACTTGGAGAACTTGGCATAAAGGCGGTGCTCTTTGAGTTTTTCTAACACGAGTCTAAGATGTTCGGCATGCTCTTCCTTGTTCTTCGAGTAAATAAGAATATCATCGAGATAAACCATGACGAACTTATCTAAATACTCCATAAAGATCGAGTTCATCAAGCAGGAGAAAGTAGTTGGAGCATTGGTCAGGCTGAAAGACATTACAGTGTACTCGTATTGACCATAACGAGTGACAAAGGCCGTTTTGGGGATGTCCCCATTTCTGATTTTGATTTGGTGGTAGCCTAACCTCAGATCCATCTTGGAAAAGACTGAGGATCCAGCGAGCTGATCATACAGGTCGTTGATCCTGGGGAGCGGATACTTGTTCTTTATCGTGACCACGTTAACGGGGCGATAATCTACAACCATCTGATCCGTACCATCCTTCTTCTTGACAAAGAGGACAGGACAAGCCCAAGGAGAAGAACTGGGACGGATGAAACCCTTTTGCAAGGACTCATCAAGTTGTTTCTTAAGCTCGGCTAACTCCAAAGGTGCCATCTTGTATGGTCTCCTAGAGATTGGAACAGTTCCTGGGATAAGTTCTATGACAAACTCTACATCTCTGTCAGGTGGGACACCTGGCAGTTCTTCTAGAAAAACATCCGGGAAGTCACGGACTACCGGAATATCTTCAAGGTCTGGAAGAGGGCCGGCATTAAGAGAATAGAGTTGACGCCTTGCAACTCTAGTGGAGATAGTGACTATTTTGCCAGATGGATGTGTAAGTTGAACAGATCTGGTGTAACAATCGATCTTGGCATGATGAGCTGTCATCCAGTCCATACCCAAGATGATGTTAATATTTGAGGACTTGAGAGATATCAAAGAAGCAAGGAATACCGGTCTGTCAACAAGGATTTCATTACCATGGCTTACCTTGGAGGTTTGCCATTTGGAACCAGGAGTCTGGATTATTAGTGGAGTTGGCATATCACAAAATGACATGTCGTGCAACCGAGCATAACCTTCGGATATGAAGGAGTGGGATGCTCCAGTATCGAACAGAACTGAAGCTGGGTGACAATTGACAAGAAGCGTACCCAGTACGACGTCAGGATCATCTTGAGCTTTTGTAGCTGAGACATGGTGCACACATGCTCATTCAATGGAGGCTGGCTTGGTACTGATCATCTTGCCTGATGGCTTTTCACGGCCAACAGACCTCTCAGACTGGGGTGGGGTATAACTGGACTGAGGGCAGTCACGTGCGTAGTGTCCTGGTTCTCCGCAGGTGAAGCAAGTTCCTGAGGTAGGACGTGGACCTACATTGGCAAGTGATCCACTAATAGGCCTGGGTGGAGAACGTTGCTGAGCTGGGTGAGGCACCACATCGGATGGCCTCGGTGCATATCCAGGTGGAAGAGCTGAGTTCGGGATCCAAATCCGTCACTTCTGAGAGCCAGAGCAGGAGGAAGAACCCATATCACGTTGTGCTTATGAGACTCCTCGTAAGTGAGCTGAGCTGTCTCTGCATTAATGGCCTTGTTCACAAGAGCCTAGAAAGTATCACAATGATGCAGGTGGAGATCATGACGCAACTTAGGGTTGAGACCCTTCCGGAACCTAGCCTGTTTCTTAGCATCCGTGGACACTTCTTCTGTAGCATAGCGGGCGAGGTTTCCAAACTCCCTGCTGTAAGCATCAACAGGCAGCTTACCCCGGGTAAAACTACAGAACTCTTCCCTCTTGCTGTCAACGAGAGCCTGAGGAATGTGGTGCTCATGAAAAGCCTCGGTGAAATCCTTCCAGGTAGGAATCTGACCAGCTGGTAGCATAGCCTCATAGCTCTGCCACCAAATACTAGCAGGACCTTCCAGGTGATAGGTATCATAGGTGACCTTGTCACCTTCAGCCATGTTCGCAGAAAGCAACTTGTGAGTGATGCTCCGGAGCTAGTCATCCGCATCGAGTGGCTCAATGGAATGATGGAAGGTGGGTGGTTCAGACCAATGAAGTCGGTGATGGAAACCAACTTCTCACACTGATGTGCGCTGTTCTGCACAATCTGTGCCAGCAAGCGGTTAGTCTCATGCTTGTTCCTCTCGGATGCTAACAAGAACTCTGCCATCAAAGGCTGGTCAGGAGGATCCTCATCCCTACCATCTCTGTGGTTCTTGCTATGAGCAACTGAACCTCGGTTAGCAGACGACATCCTGGCACCAAAACCAAGGAAACAAGGATGGAATTAGCATCAACATAAGGATGCGGAATGTAATGCAAAAGCATTGGAAACTCTTGAAATCCTAGGAAAATTTTGGCAGCATAAAGACTGTAAATGCTCAAAAGGGATTTTGAGGCATTCATCAAAGGAATAGCATAATCAATCAGCATCATAATATCACGGTTCTGGGTCAAACTGAGGACACACGGAGGTAGTAGAACTGTACGGAGACACAACCCAATGATCCTAAGACTTTATGGTTTTGTAACACATCATCCTGAGAGATAGAGGAGAAGCCTAGGCCTTAACCCTCGTAGAAAAGAAGAGGCTGACTTAGAAAGAATGACATGAGGTAAAGGAGTAAAAAGAGCCTTACGTTCCCTTCCACAATCAATTCCCTTATATAACTAAAGCATTTCTAGACTCAACTTTGACCAGTTTGGCTTGGTAATCCTACAGTCAGTCAGGCTCTGAAACCAACGCTGTCGGAACCCCGATCCTAAGTCACACCGATCTAGCATGTAACACTTCATATCACTTTGCGGCCTCATGCACGGTATTCCCACGGGTGCCACCTTACCTGGCCCGGGACCGTTTGCACCTTTTGGCTCACGTATATGATAGTGTCGCTAGCATCCATATGACAGAGAACCCGGGCCGACATGACTAGTCGTGAACCCAAAGTAGCACTAACTTACAGGGACAGGCATACATGAATCAACCTCGAGCATGTCAGTCAACAGCGTATGAATCCGGGCTGTAGCACTGGGCTAACAGGACTCCGGGAACCCGGGCTGTAGCAGGCTAGGCAGGACTCCGGATGTCACCGCGTGACATTTCCCCGAAGGAACAAACACAGGAACAAAGTGAATCACATGCCGGCCAGTCAAGTGTTCCGGAGCGGTAGTGCTGGGCTAGCAGGACTTCGGTGAACCGGGCTATAGCGGACTACTATGACTCATGGAAGCACAAGACTACATTTCCCCATAAGAGAGGCTACCAGAGGTAAACAACTAGGTTGTCGGATCCCACACATAGCAATACACGTTACACGTACGCATAACATGCAAGTATGTGATGTACAACATGGCATCACAACATAACTCAAACTCATATAGATAAAGGCCCAGAAGAGCCACATAGCATTCAATACAAACAGGGGTCTCATGACCCATCATTCAGAGCATACAAGCAACGGAAGCATTACATGTCTGAGTACGGACAACTACAAAAGGAAAATACTAAGAATCCCGACTAAACACGACCCTCCCAAGGGTACAAGATCGTAGCTGGGATACAAGCTACTCGTCGAAGTCACTAGTGTAACCAACTGCAAAACATAAATAAGCAAACGTGAGTACAAAGGTACTCAGCAAGTCTTACATCAGAACTATCTACATATGCAACATTATCAACAAAGGGGGTGGTGGAGTTTTAACAGCAGCAAGCCAGCTTTGACTCAGTGGCTAATCAATACTATGAGTATCAGAAACTTCTTTGAGGTGAGAAGACGCACACGAATCCACATATTCACCATATCAATACTCCACTATGGATCCGTTCCCGTCTCCCTACGAGAAGGCCATCCATAGCACTCACGCTTATCTTGCGGATTTTAGAGTATCCACTTCAAGTTGTCTATGTAGTACATAAGTTCTCCAAGTTTCCATATCCGAGGAAAACGGCTATTCGAATAGATAATATTGACCCTGCAGGGGTGTACTTCTTCACACATGCTCTCGCCACTTATAGCCCTGTACACGTCATGCACCTTGGCAACCTTCAAGCAGAAGCCGGGCGAGGGTGTCGGCCACGACCTGACTAACCTCACAAGTCTCTCGTCCAAGTTTATCGCCTATTCGAGTTCCATCCGCAAGGAGTTCCGGCCGAAGTCTCTAGTACGGCCCCAAACGATGTGTGCAGGGTTCCCAAGCCCACCATCCGGGTACCACTTGGTACACCGTGCCACGGTGCCTAGTCTGTCCCAAGCCCGTCCCATCGGACACCACCTGGTAGACAAGTAGAACTACCTACAAACGCCAGAAACTAGTTGCAACTCCTGGACAGAGATCAAGTGGATTAATAAGCCGAGAGGGGCCGGATGACCGGAACCCAATGTGTGGTAGTAACTGGACTTGGATAACATACACAAAACTCAGTGCTTAGGGACGGTTCCAATGAGACAACCCACCATGTACTCCTACATGGCCTCTCATCGCTACCTTTACCAAAACATGTTCACACACTTAGCCTTTATCGGTAGGACATTTTCACCACTCCGATTCATTCCCGATGAATCAGACCTGACACAACTCTAAGCATAGCTGGCATAAAGAAATCAAGCATGGATGAGTAGGCACATCAAGGCTCAAGCAACTCCTACTCATGCTAGTGGGTTTCAAATATTTACTGTGGCAATGATAGGTCATGCAGAGGAATGGGTTCAACTATCGCAGCAGAAAGTAGCAGTTTGAATCGTTGTTTTCCTAATGCAGTATAAGGAGCAGGAGCGAGAGAGTGAGATTTATTGAAATGCTCAAGCGGGTTTGCTTGCCTGATAGAACGACGAAGGGGTACGGCTCCTCTGACAGGTACTCAGGAACACCTTCCGGAGTGAAACCTATCGAGAAGAAACGGTGCCGACAATCAACACACAAACAAATGCAATAGAATGATGCATGAACATGACATGTGCAAATGCTAGTGTTTGGTCTAATGCAAGATGCTACCAACTTGGTTGAAGCCCATTTGAATCCAAGATTCAAATGCAATTCAAAATGAAGCATTTAAATTGCCCATATTATGTTTTCACTTATACAGCATGTATAAGTTGGTTTTTCATGCATGAAACTAGCATAAATGGATTCCTTGCATTTTTCTGATAATTTTTCATATATAATTTATTTCATTCTGAGCTACGGTTTAATATCTAGGAATTTTAGAAGTTTTAAATATTTCCTGAAATTCTCTGAATTATTTAAAATCCAGAAAATCAATTACTGCGTCAGCGTGATGTCACAGAGGCGTCAGCAGGGCTGACCAGGTCAAACCTGACATGTGGGGGCCACACGTCAGTGACACTGGGGTTAACCCCGAGTCAAACCTGGGCTGATTAGCTTTGACTAAGCCCTGGGGCCCACTGGTCAGTCTCAGGGGGGTAATTAGAAGGGGGTTAAGCACTAATTAAGCTACCACGTCAGCGCCCGCTGGAGTTGGCCGGCGGCGACCAAACCGCGCGGCGGTGCTTTGCCGGAACGTGCTACAGGTGGCGGAAGAGCGCGCGGGGACTACCAACGTCAGCCTGCGCTCGATCGCATCCACCTGGGCATAGGGGAGGTCGCGGGGACGGCGGAGCTCGCCGGAGCAGGGCTCGCGGCGGCGGCCGGAGCTCGGTTGATGCGGGTTAGGCACTGCAGGGCGCAAGGGGTCTGCGGTTTGGCCCATTCGGTTGCTGGGGACACAGTGAGCATGGCGACGTGCTCAAAAGCGGTTGGCAGCAGCTGTGAACACGGCGGTGCCATGGCCGGCGGCGGGAGCATCTCGGGCTTGTCGAATCGGCGACTACGGCACGAAAATGAAGAGGGGGAGAGAGGGGTTGCGACGGGGTGCTCACAGGGATCACGCAGAGCAGGCCAGCGGGCTCGCGGAAGGCCCGGAGTGAGCGAGGGGTCGCCGGCGATCTCATTCGCTGGAGGTTGAAGACGACGACGATTGTAGTGTTGTAGGGCCTCCCACGTTGCTTCGCTGCTCGGGGATGACATAGTCGACGATGGCGGTGCTCGCAGACACGTTAGGGAGGCGAGGCGATGGCGGCGGCCGCGGTGGTGCACGACGGTGCTCTCCGATGCGCTCGGGACAGAGGGGGAGAGCGAGAGAGAGGATGGGGAGGAGCTCGGGGAAGAATGGAGAGAGGCCAGGGGGGCTCGGTGGAGCTCTCTGGTGTGGACAGCGCCGAGGGAGAGGAGGCAGCAAGCAGCTGCCTGGCGGGCATGCACGCTCGCTGTGCTCCCTTTCGCCGCTACCTCCTGGCGAGGGAGACGACTGGCAACGGCCAGTTGGGCCGGGCCATAGGCTGGGCGACAGGTAAGGGTTTTCTTATTTCTTTCTGTTTTTCTTTTCTGTCTTTTGTTTTGTATCTAAAAGAAATGTTAAAACATTTTCATAAATGCTGAAAATATTTGTGGCATCTAGATATAATATTCCAGAGGCCCTCACCAATTCCCAACATTTTTGGAGCCATTAAAATATTTATATAATTTAAACAACTCTAAATCAAATATTTATGCATTGATTCAAAAATCCAAAATGTGTAGAAAAAATGTGCATCACCTCTGGTTGTTGTTCCCAACATTATCCAAAGAGCATGAACATTTTTGAAGAGCATTTTGGGTTCATTGAAAATCCATTTTAAAGTTGAACCTGTTGGAAAAAACTTTGGTGCTAGGGTTTGCAACTTTCCCCGTCTCAAATTTATTTGAAAGACTAAACATGATGCACAAAGCAAGCCTAGGTCATACCAGAACTAGGGATGTGACATTGGAGTATTACTATTTTTATGTCAACAATAAACTTTTATCTTGAATCTTTCGGATTTGAACATTCATGCCACATTAGAGAAAAAATACATTGAAGAACATGCTAGAAAGCCTTCCACATCAAAAATTCTGTTTTTATCATTTACCTACTCGAGGACGAGCAGGAATTAAGCTTGGGGATGCTTGATACATCTCAAACGTATCTATAATTTTTGATTGTTCCATGCTATTATATTATCTTTTTTGGATGTTAATGGGCTTTATTTTACACTTTTATATTATTTTTGGGACTAACCTCTTAACCCAAGGCCCAGTGCAAATTGCTGTTTTTTGCCTATTTCATTGTTTCGCAAAATAAGGAATATCAAATGGAGTCCAAATGGAATGAAACCTTCGGGAGCATGATTTTTGGAACAAACGTGATCTAGAGGACTTGGAGTGGACGTCAAGAAACGAACAAGGTGTCCACGAGGCAGGGGTGCGCCTACCTCCCTGGGCGCGCGCCTCCCCCCTCGTGGGCCCCTCGTGGCTCAACCGACCTACTTCTTCCTGCTATATATGTTCACATACCCCGAAAACATCCAGGATCACCATGAAGCCCTATTTCCACCACTGCAACCTTCTGTACCCAAGAGATCCCATCTTGGGGCCTTTTCCAGAGCTCCGCCGGAGGGGGCATTGATCAAGGAGGGCCTCTACATCAACTCCATGGCCCCTCCGATGATGTGTGAGTAGTTTACTTCAGACCTTCGGGTCCATAGTTAATATCTAGATGGCTTCTTCTCTCTCTTTGGATCTCAATACAAAGTTCTCCTCGACCTTCTTGGAGATCTATTCGATGTAACTCTTTTTGTGGTGTGTTTGTCGAGATCCGGTGAATTGTGGGTTTATGATCAAGTCTATCTACGAACAATATTTGATTCTTCTCTGAAATCTTTTATGCATGATTGGTTATCTTTGCAAGTCTCTTCGAATTATCAGTTTGGTTTGGCCTACTAGATTGATCTTTCTTGCAATGGGAGAAGTGCTTAGCTTTGGGTTCAATCTTGCGGTGCTCGATCCTAGTGACAAAAAGGGAAACGACACGTATTGTATTGTTGCCATCGAGGATAAAAAGATGGGGTTTATATCATATTGCTTGAGTTTATCCCTCTACATCATGTCATCTTACCTAATGCGTTACTCTGTTCTTATGAACTTAATACTCTAGATGCATGTTGGATAGCGGTCGATGTGTGGAGTAATAGTAGTAGATGCAGGCAGGAGTCGGTCTACTTGTCACGGACGTGATGCCTATATACATGATCATGCCTAGATATTCTCATAATTATTCGCTTTTCTATCAATTGCTCAACAGTAATTCGTTCTCCCACCGTAATACTTATGCTATCTTGAGAGAAGACACTAGTGAAACCTATGGCGCTCAGGTCTATATTCCATCATATAAGTTTCGAATCTATTTTTACCTTGCAATCTTTACTTTCAATCTATATCATAAAAATACCAAAAATATTTATCTTATCATTATTATCTCTATCAGATCTCACTCTCGTAAGTGACCGTGAAGGGATTGACAACCCCTTTATCGCGTTGTTGCGAGGTTGTTTTTTGTTTGTGTAGGTACGAGGGACTTGCGTGTGGCCTCCTACTGGATTGATACCTTGGTACTCAAAAACTGAGGGAAATACTTACGCTACTTTGCTGCATCACCCTTTCCTCTTCAAGGGAAAACCAACGCAGTGCTCAAGAGGTAGCAACACCCCTGCAGGGTTTAAACTTTCGAGAGTCGTGCCCACGGTTATGTGGAGGATGTGAATTTGTTAATATCCGGTTGTAGAGGACTTGAAGTAAACTCAATTAAAATACACCAACCGCGTGTGTAACCGTGACTGTCTCTTTTCGGGGAAGTTCGAGAGGAGAACACGGTTGGGTTATGCTTGAACGTAAGTAGTTCAGTATCACTTTTCGATCATTACTAGTTTGCGGCCGTTTGCGTTGTTTCTCATCTTACTCTGGTATTCGTAAGTTAGCCACCATACAATGCTTAGTCGCTTGCTGCAACCTCACCACTTATCCTTTCCATACCCATTAAGCTTTGCTAGTCTTGGTACCCATGGTAATGGGATTGCTAAGTCCTCATGGCTCATAGATTACTACAGCAATAGTTGCAGGTACAGGTAAAGTGATGATCTGACGCGAGTGCGATGCTTGCTTGTTTGGAGTTCCTCTTCTGCTTTGATCAGGGGATAGATTCTGGGTCAGGGAGCCTGGGCTAGCAGGGTATGATGATTGCTATGTATTCATGAACTATTGTATTCATGTTGTAGCTTGTGGCGAGTGTAAGCCTTTATCTTGTATCCTCACCTATTTAGTACATGGTATGTTGTAATGATGTCCACCTTGCTATGCGCTCGAAATGAGATTGTGCCCTAATCATGAGTTCATCACGTGATTGGGATAGAATCGCATCTTGGGCACTAGAAGTTGGTATCAGAGCCTTACCAAGCTTAGGAGCCCCCTTGATTGATCGAACCTCTGCCATTGTTGAGTCTAGAAGAAAACTATTTTTGAGTCTAGTTATATCGGAGAGTAGGAATTCTTTTTACTCCTCAGCCCCTTCTTCGCTCTGGTGAGGAATCATGACATAGGTGTTTTCCCACTCTTCTATCCTTTTCACTCAATTTTTTTAGGATCACGTGGGTATTGTTGGATCGTTGCGATATCATTGTGACGCGGATTCTGTCTTGGTGCCTCCTGACATTTAGGGGTTGTGGAAGTGTCCCGGGGAGTTGATCTCCAAGGTGCTTTTTTCATAGTTCTTATTGTTTCAGTTCCGGAATACCAGAGGTCGCCGACATCGAAAATGCTTCTATACTCTTTGTGGTGAAAGTACTTTGACAATACCCAGTACTGGGGAGAGTGATCAGATGTATTGCTACAACTAGTATATCAGATGTTTCCGAAGGTCTGAGGTACACGATTTGCGAAGGTTTTCTTGGTTATGTGTTGACGGATGGATACAGTTGGAGTGTTGGATTTATTAGTTGTGTGATATATTGTGCCTCCCTGTATCCCCAACACCGTATTGCATAACCAAAAAGTTTCAGGAGTTAATAGGTGGGAATTCAAGTAGTTAACTAGAATATCTTCCGACAGATGCATGACATGAGATTGGGGTTCGACGTCTAGTGGTCCGCCTATACACGGTTGGTTTTACAGTGGTCTCGTCATGTCTTAAAGAGTCCTTGGCTATGCTGACTTGAGGACGCTTCGTATGTCATGTGCACTGCCTTGTACATGATGGAGCTGTACGATCGAGCCCGTGCGGGCCCCACCATGAAAACTTCGGACGAAATCTCGAGCATATGTTTGTTTCCAGCTTATTCTGCAAGCCAATCCTTTGTTTTATTTTGTGTTGTGGTATTCGAGTTGCTTCGAAGTCAAGTGTTGATTCCATACCTTTTCCTAAGCGGTGTTCTCATATTTCTATGGGAGTGCTAATCCTTCTTGTTTGTTGAGATTGTCATGTCAATCCCTTTTTGACCGGTGCACTTCTCTTCAAGTTATTCCATACGGGCGCCGTTGAGGAGCCTAAGGATTCGTTCGTTTCATCTGGCCCAAGTTGCCTTTGTTTTTCCCGCCCTACCACCCTTTTATTCAAGGACTTAGATTTCTTAATCAAGTATCCATCTTATGGATGTGAAGTCTCTTCATTCTTTTCTTTCAATTTTCTTATCTGGTGATTCTCGGGAAGATGCTCAGAAGCTTCAAGTTTATCATTTATCATTCCCTTTTCTTCTCCGGTGGACTTAATTCAAGCTTCTGTCTTAATCATATCCCTTTCTTTTGTTTCACATGTTTTATCATGTTGGAATATCTTAACCAAATCTCTCTTATTTATTCACCTCTCTCTATTCATATCCGGAGTGCTATAGATATGTCAGAAGATTCATGTTTCCATTCTTAATCTGTCAAGATATTTGGAGATTATTATCCCATTCAAGTCATTTAATTCAACCGGTGCAATCTCTCTTGAAAATCATTTCAATGGTCTCTCTTATTTATTCACCTCTCTCTATTCATATCCGGAGTGCTATAGATATGTCAGAAGATTCATGTTTCCATTCTTAATCCGTCAAGCTATTTGGAGATTATTATCCCATTCCAGTCATTTAATTCAACCGGTGCAATCTCTCTTGAAAATCATTTCAACGGTGTTTCTCTTGAGTGGGTCGTAACCCACATGTATTTTCCCCGGATCTTACCTCACTCTTCTATTTTTTCCGAAGCTATTCTCAATTCTTTTCAAAGTTTGATGGGAGAATGAATTTTCATTAGTCAGATGCCTTCTCCAAGATCGCTTTCAAATTCTTTTCGTTGTTGATTCAACCTTTATATTCTTCATTATTCCGGAGTGTCTCAACAATTCATGGTGGTGTTTCTCGTCGTCATTCTTGGATGTTGAAGACCAAAGAAGAGTTCCTTTTAAATCCTTACCCATTCTTCCACAGATGTGTAGTTCAAGCTTGCCGCCATCCTCTCATAATTGTTTTCTATTGTGAGAATTCTTTCACCCATCTGGAGCAATTCAGGAGTCTTTTCAGTTTGATTCTCCGAAGGCCATCATTTCTGAATTTTACTCTTTCTCAGCTTTCAGCTCACGTTCACCAAATCTTTCCTTTGTTACCATATCAATTCATTCCTTCTTTCAAATTCTTACCTGTGATTCCTTGAAGACTTTCCCGAGTTTGCGCTATATCTCTCATTAATCCTTTTGAACAAGAATAAGTAGTATGTCAAATCCATTGCTTGTCATCAATTCAATTGACGGAGGATAGATATACAATAATTCTTATTCTTGTGTTCCCTCAAGGTGATTTCAATCCCTTCCTTCGGAGTTTGTTCATGAGGAATAAATTCTCGGTTTCAAGTTGTTCATCTTTCTTTTTCCGGAGTTCCAAGTGCGAATCGGTTATCTCATATCGAAGCTTCATCTCATTTCGGTCATCCTTTTATCTATCTGGAGTCCTTCGTGAGTTTCTTCTTGGTGGTCCATCAAAGATTTTCATTCATCCTCGAAGTGTTCGTTAAGATCCTTGTTTGAGGAGTTCAAGCATTCTTCATCTTGCATCCGAAGTGCAGTTCTTTCTATCTCATCTCTTGAGATGGTGTTATGTCATCCCTCGCAATTTCTCCTCGTGTTTCATGATTCACAAGTTGTCAGGAATGAGATATTTAAATCCATCATTTTCTCTTGGTTCAAGAGATCTTTTCAACCAATCAATCTCTTTGTTGGAGTTATCTTGGGTTATATTTCACCTACAACCTTCCCTAAGGAATGTTGCTATTGTGGTGTTTATCAATGATCCAAGTTTCCTCCTATTCTCTTGGTGAAAGAAGTTTTTCCATCTCTTCGTTCCTCTCAGCTAATCAATCTTTTGGTAGTGTCTAGTTGTCACCTCATAATTTTGAGATGTCTCCATAAGCCCATGAGGATCATATCCTTTCGTATTGATCTTCGAACAACTCCGTTCAATCCTTCTTTTTAAGGATGCTCCCTTAAATTCATTTCAGGTAGAACATGTTATTTTCTTCTCCGTTCTTTTGATTCCATTCTTACATTTGTTTTGGAGGCATTGTGATGTTACTCTCTTCGACCCATCATCTCATTTTGTAAATATCATGTTCTTTCCCTTGCTTATCCGTTTAGCAGGAGTGTTGTGTTCTCTTTCAAGCTCTTTTCATCTTATCAAGTATTGCATCTCTTTTCAACCGGAGTGCTCTTCGAATTTGTTCTTCCTTGTTTATCTCATTTCAACCAAAGTTGTTTCAATTCCTTCTTGTCAATTGTGCTCGTAATTCATAGCTTTGCAACCTCCAAGGTTCACATGGTGTTCCTTGTTTCTCTTTTCTACCGGAGTGCTCTCAATTTTCGTTCAACTCTGTTGTGTTCTTTCTTTCAAGTTTTTCAACCTCTCAAGGTTCATTAGTTTCACTTGTTTCTCAAAGAAGCAACTTGTTTTACCTTTTCCTCTTCCGTTTCTCCCCGGTGCCATCCTTAGATCTCGGGTCGAGATCTCTTGTAAGTGGAAGAGATTTATGACGCCCCAAGACCGACGCTCCAGACGCCTTCCATTTATTTTCGTTGTCGCTGTGTGTTTTACTTGTTTGTTGCATACATCATTGCATCATTTGCATTGCTTCATGTCATCATGCAACCTTTTTTTAAACTCTACTAAATAAACTGTATGGGTCTTTGATCCATTTAAATCGAGGGAAATTCACATGGTGAAATTCTCTTTTAAACATATAAAAGTCTCTCAATATTATTAGGGAGCTATATTAAATATTCCATTGTTTTGGAATTTTCCATGAACTCACTTGCAATTTAATTCCATGCCTTTTCTGCTTCAAGTTTGGTCTCCAAACTTTGCCCTAAATTCTTTCATCACTTTCCCGAGCAACTCCTAAATCCTATACTCCATTCAAACTCCTTTGGTGCAAGTTAAATAATTTTGGATTTGACTTCCCCTATTTTTGTTGGAACCACTCTTGTTGGGTTGGAAATATTTCCTAAAGCCTTACAAAATATCCCACCATTTTATTCTTCTCAATGGCCTCTTCTCTTGATACTATTTGGTCGCTCTCTATTTTCTAAAAACAGAATATAAGGAGAGATGGGAGCAGTGCATAACCACAGCGCACTTAAGGTCCTCCTGCGGCCTGGCCTAGGTGGCCCAAGAGGCCTGCCCGATGTCCTATAATCCCGCTGCTCGCTGGCCTTCTCTCCCTTGATCCCTCCTCCAGCACTGCTGCCAGGAGACAATGAGCGCGTGCCTCACGCCCGAGCTCCACCTTGCTTCCGATGACGCCCCATGCCACCACCGCTCCTTCGGTGAACTACGACCGGATCCAACCCTACCTCCGTCAGCGGCCTCGATCCCCTGCTTCCCTCCTTCCATTTCGCTCCCCATGGCAGCCATGGCCGCCTGAAGCTCCTCGCCATCTCCACTCGACCCGGCCTGCCGCCGCCATTGCGACCCCACGTCCCCGCCTCCGGCGACCGTCGCTGCTCTGCGCCCTCAAGCTCCAGTGCCGCACCTCTGCTCCGCCTTCCGCCTTGCTGCCCCGACGTGCCTCGTCCTCGTCGCCGTGCCGCACGACCTCGAGCTTGCCATCTGGGAGGCTCCATGCTCCCATGGCCTCTGCCTGATGCTGTGCTATGCTATCGCCATCAAGTCCTGCCTCCGGCCTGTTTCGCCTTGTCGCAATGCACCTTGTCCACTCTGCGTCCATGGTGCCATCTCTGGCCCCTTTCTCCTGCAACGCCCTGCCTGGCTGATTTTGTTCTTTCACTATTGGGCATGAACAGCTATGGCCTGACATGTTCTGTCGCTGCTTGCGCGCTGCCCACCAGAGGCCCTTTTGTCTTGCTTCTTGGTTTGGCAAGAACGTTGCCAAGACCCATACGCGGACCGTCAAGCATCGTCTTTGGGATTTTTCATCAAGTACCATCCCACGGGATTTCGCCAAGACCGATGCCGAACAAGTACCCTCTCTGAGATACTCCAAGTTCAACTCATTGCCGTGTACGACTACCGTCGCCGTGGATCCTATAAAACCAAATGTACAACTACTATCGACCTTGGATACGTCAAGTTCGACTACCTTCGCAAGAACGAGACAGGCAAGTCTGAAAACCCCATGTACCACGACAACCCCGAAGAGATTCAAATCCGTCAAGTTCCTCTTCGAAACATGAACCACTACTTCCACTTCAAAATCATTTTGCCCGGAAAATGCACGCTTCGAAGGTATAACCCAGAGAGGACCCACGGACGAATGCTTAGTTGTATGAGATGCCTGCGTTTGCACCGTGTCCGAAATTGTCGCTTGCATGTTCCTCCTTGTTGCCATGCCGTCGTCTTGTGGGAACCCGGTAACCAGGAGCACCCCACCATCTTTGCATGACATGCTCACGCCACTCTTCTTTTGCATCGGCATCTCAACGAGTTGTCGGAGTAGCCGGAATGTTGCCATGGCACCCCTTCCTTCCGCCGTGGTGACAAAATGCTCCATATCTTATAACATGCCAACATCTTCATAAAAATTGCATATAACTTGCATATGTCATCCGCATCATGATAATAACATTTAAAATGTTTAAAATTGTTGTTTGCATTAAATTGCTATATGCACATGAGGATTTACCGGAATTGTTGTTTGATGTTTCTGGCCTCATTTAAACTTGCCTAAAATGTGTAGTTTACTAATGCTTCACCTCTTGCCATGTTAACCAACATTTAAACTTGTTGGGTTCATAACAAGTATGAACTAAATAATTGAATGTGGTGCTTCCTCTGTATGCAACTCATTGCATATTGAGCTCCACTTAATTTGTAGTATTGTTTGTTGCACTTTGCCATGCCATGTATATTTAAACCAGACATGCATCATATTTGATTGTGCATCATGCCATGTTTATGTGATGGTTGTTTACTTTGTCGTTTGCTTTTTTCTGGTTGTGCTTCTTCTCGATAGTTCCAGTTACGTTGCAATTGTGAGGATCTGTTCGACTATGTTGGTTCATCATCTTCATGGACTCGTTCTTCTTCCTAGCAGGATTTCAGGCAAGATGACCGTCACCTTGGATCTCACTACTATCTTTGCTATGCTAGTTGTCTCGATGCTATCATTATGCCGCGCTACCTACCACTTGTTCTTCAAGCCTCCCAAATTGCCATGATAGCCTCTAACCTTTTTACCCTTCCTAGCAAACCGTTGTTTGGCTATGTTACCGCTTTGCTCAGCCCCTCTTATAGCGTTGCTAGTTGCAGGTGCAGTTGCAGTTTATTCCATGTTGCGACCCCTTCTAATTGTTCTCGACATTTAACTTGTCGGCCTGTTTGAAAACCCAACAGTCTCTGTTGGTGTGATTGGCTGGTTTGTCATGAGTGCCTGTATCTGGCATGGGCGATCGAGTATGCGAACCAAGCTGGTTGGGCCCGAATTGTTCCTTCTGAATGGTTTCTTCCGCTGGCCGAACTTGGAGCCGCTGAATCCGGCATTGACCGCCGTGTCGTTGGTATTATCACCGTTGTTTCGATGCTTGTGTCTGTTGCGTCGGGGCTTGTTGTTGCTATTTTTGGTTTCCACAGTGCCAGGTTTGATTGCACTGTTATTGCTATGGGCTAGCCAGCTATCTTCGCCTGCGCAAAAGCGGGTCATAAGTGCAGTAAGGGCTGCCATGGACTTCGGCTTCTCTTGGCCGAGGTGTCGGGCGAGCCATCCATCCCGGATGTTGTGTTTCAAGGCCGCCAAGGCTTCGGCATCCGGACAATCAACGATCTGGTTCTTTTTAGTTAAGAACCTAGTCCAGAGTTTCCTAGCTGACTCTCCGGGCTGTTGAATTATGTGACTTAAGTCATCAGCATCCGGAGGTCGAACATATGTACCTTGGAAGTTGTCAAGGAAGGCCTCTTCCAAGTCCTCCCAGCTGCTGAGGGAGTTTTTAGGCAGACTGTTCAACCAGTGCCGGGCTGGTCCTTCGATTTTTAGTGGGAGGTATTTGATGGCATGGAGATCTTCACCACATGTCATATGAATGTGAAGAAGAAAGTCCTCGACCCATACCGCGGGGTCTATTCTCCCATCGTATGATTCGATGTTTACGGGTTTAAACCCTTTTGGGAATTCATGATCCATTACTTCGTCGGTGAAGCAAAGTGGGTGAGCGGCGCCACTATATCGGGCCACGTTGCGACGTAGCTCGGATGGAGTCTGTCTGCGGTTCTCGGCCCGGGCGTGAGAATGACTATTGCGTCCGGCTAGATAGCCGTTACCGCGTGTCGGGGCACGTCCCCGTGATCCATAGGTCAATCTGTTTTATCCTGCTCTAATGTCCAAGTCCTGCCATAGGTCATATGTGTATCCCTGAGGTATTTTATCTCTGCCTTTATGGTGAGGTAGGGTAGGCTGGTGTTCGGCTTGAGTTGTCGCTTTATCCCGACCATGTGCTGGTCGGTCAGCTGCATTGCGTGATGATGGTACAGGCTCCAACGCCTCGTCATCGAACTGAGGTAGCAATTTGCGCTTCGGGTAACTCTTGGCTGGGCGCTTGAGGTTGTATTCCTCGGCTGTCAGGACATCAGTCCATCTATCATTGAGCAGATCTTGATCAGCTTGAAGCTGTTGTTGTTTCTTTTTCAGGCTCCTTGCAGTGGCTACTAGCTGGCGCTTGAAGCGCTCCTGCTCGAGAGGTTCCTTAGGCATGATAAAATCCTCGGTGCCAAGGCTCGCCTAATCCTCGGAGAGCGGAAGATACTTACTATCCTCCGAGTCTTCATGCGTGGCCTGTTCATCAGAGCTAACTTGCCCGTCTTCCCGTTCATCTTGTTCGGAAGTTGTCTCAATGGGGTCTTCATTGTCTTCGGCACCATCCGGAGTGTTATCCTCTCCTGTACCGGTGTTGCTGTCTTTGCTGCAGCGTGACTTAGAGCGGCACCGCTAACGCTGGCGCTTTGCTTGTATCTGGTAAACAACGGGTTTTGGGCCTCTTCTTCTCTGGCATCGTCGTCCATACCGTTGATGTCGTCGGAGCCGTAATCGAGCATGTCAGTTAAGTCTTTGACAGTGGCTATTAAGTGGGCGGGGGGTGGGAAGCAAAATTCTCTGTCATCAGCCTCCAGTTCGAATTAGATATAATTCGGTTGTGAGTCCCCCGCTTTGGAGAGTGTTTTTAATGAGTTTAGCACGTCGCCTACAGGCGAGTGCCGGAACATGTCCGCGGAGCTGAATTCAACGATCAAGCTCATCGTGCGCGGACGCACATGCTTCGGAACCTGTAGCCGGAAATGTGTCCGAGGTTCTGGTAACACAGATCTCACTTGAGGTTGTGTCTGTGTGCGGCTCCAACGCCGCTGAGTCTGCGGCCTCCGTGGCAGAGTTGAGCCTCCCATCCTTGGATGGCGTGATCTGCTCTGGATATAGAGCCAGAGCAGTTGCAGGTTCTATCTCTTGGGTGTGGTTCAATGATAGATTTAAGTCATGTTCAGCATGGTTACAGGGAGCGGCTACTGCCGCGGTTTCGAATCCGTCGAAGATCAAGTCTCCGCAGATATCTGTGACATAGTTCAAGCTTCCAAATCTAACCTGGTGGCCAGGGGCGTAGGTATCGATCTTCTCTAGATGGCCAAGAAAGTGGGACCGCAATACGAAACCGCCGAACACGAAGATCTGTCCGGGGACGAAGGTTTCTCCCTGGGCAATGTTGTTCTGGATGATTGACGGGGCCATCGAACCTCTTGAGGACGACACATCGAAACTCTCAATGAAAGCACCAATGTCGGTGTCAAAACCAACGGATCTTGGGTAGGGGGTCCTGAACTGTGCGTCTGAGGTTGATGGTAATAGGAGACAGGGAACACAATGTTTACCCAGGTTCAGGCCCTCTCGATAGAGGTAAAACCCTATGTCCTGCTAGATTAATGTTGATGAGTATGGGGGTTACAAGAGTTGATCTACCACGAGATTGATGTAGGGTGGAACCCTAATCGGCCGATCTTTCACGAAAGGAGCAGATCCCGCGAAGAACACGAAGAACACGAGGAGGGAAACGAGGGAAACACGGGGGAAACACAAGAGAAACACTAAACCAACAAGAAATAGTCACACATGTGCTAGATCCTCGAGTACATAAGAAATCACACGATCCACGGACAACTAAGGACGATACATAGGTAGCCGGTCTTCTCCGAGAAGAGGTCTTGAGGTTCTTCCCGTAAGGGGGTCTTGAATCTGCTTGGGGGATCTTCTCCGAGGAGGCGCTATCTCCGAGGAGAAGGTAACCAAGTGGATGAGCAAAGCTCTCACACGATATATGAGCTAATACTTTGCTAACCCTAGAAAGAAGGACGAGGAGGAGTATATATAGTCTAGGGGGTTGAAGGGGTACACGGGCCTCGACCCTTCACTGTGCGCAGACAGGGGAGGTCAGACGTCCGGGCGTCGGGCCGGATGTCCGGGCTTTCACACGAGGCCGGATGTCCGGGCTGGAGCGGCTGGCTTCGTTGCTCTCGGGTTCAGAGGGGTCTGGATTTCTGGGCTAGAGGCTAGATATCCGGGAGCTCGGGAAGGGCCGGATGTCTGGGCTGTCGGGGCTGGATGTCCGGCGCCTGTAGATGCTTGGCGGTTGTGCAGCTTGATGATGGATGACGCTCCAGGGGCCGGACATCCAGGGTCGTGGCCGGATGTCCGGGTCCTGGGAGGTGTTCTTCACTCCTTCCATGGATTCTCTTCATCCATGAATTTGGGGGCTTGTACACCTTCACATGCATCTTTGTGAGGGTCCTCTTGGTACCTAATCATGCACAACGTCTCGGATTTAGGTAGTAGCCATGTCTCGAGAGGATCATATGTAATATCACTAATGAAGGAAGTCACCTCGTTCTCGACAGCTCTAGCTCTAGCTCGTGTCATGCGTCCTCTTGGCTCTTGTTGAGGCGATGGTAGGTCCATGGGGATTACTGTAGGATGCTCTGCATCATCTCCCCTCCCTTGGGGAAGATCCGACCTCGGATCGAAATCCTCATCACCATGGTAGGGCGAGAGATCCTTGACGTTGAAGATGTCGCTCATGGAGTACTTGTTGCGAGGGAGGTCGACCTTGTAGGCGTTGTTGTTGTAGCGATCAAGCACCTTGAAGGGTCCATCCGCTCGTGGTCGAAGTTTGGACTTGCGTTCGTTGGGGAAGCGGTCCTTGTGAAGGTGTAGCCACACAAGATCTCCAATGTTGAATACCATGGGGTGCTTGTTTATGTTGCGCTTGGTCGCAAGTCGTTGTACTTGGCACTCGATGGTTTTCCTTGTATCTTCATGCACCTTCTTGAGATGGTTCACACATGCACTTGCGTCCATATTGATGCCCTCTTGTAGTGGTATAGGAAGGATGTCCAATGGGGACAAAGGGTTGAATCCGTAGACGACCTCGAAGGGGGACTTGCCGGTTGTGGAGTGTCTTGCGCGGTTTTAGGCGATCACGGCGATAGGTACACACTCCTCCCACTCCTTGATGTTCTTCTTGATTAGCACTTGAAGTAGAGCGAAGAATGTGCGTGAAAGTGCGTTATATCGACTAGAGGGGGGGTGAATAGGCGATTTTTATGACAGACTTCAAAACGTGGAAGTTTCGAAGACAAACGATAGAAATAAACCTATTACCATGCAGCGGAAGGTAGACTACACTAGGCAAACCATAGTCAAGTATTCAATGAAGTGAAAGCACAATGACTAATAGCAGCTAGGTAGTAAGGATCAGGTAGGAAGATATTATGAAGCCAATCAGAACAAGCAGTCACTCAATGAAGACAAAAGATAGTGCAATCATACAATGACTTCACAAGGACCAACAGTAAGTAAAGGGAAGGGAACGATGAAACCAGTGACTCGTTGAAGACAATGATTTGTTGGACTAGTTCCAGTTGCTGTGACAACTGTATGTCTGGTTAGGGCGGCTAGGTATTTAAACCTGAGGACACACAGTCCCGGACACCCAGTCCTGAACATGCAGCTCAGGACACCCAGTCCTCACTGTATTCCCCTTGAGCTAAGGTCACACAGACCTCGCCCAATCACTCTGGTAAGTCTTCAAGGTAGACTCCCAAACCTTCACAGACTTTGTTCACCGGCGATCCACAACGACTCTTGGATGCTCAGAACGCGACGCCTAACCGGCTGGAGGATTCACAGTCCTCAAGTGTAATAGTCTTCAGATCACACAGACAGGAAGACTTAAGTGATGCCTAACACTCTTTGGCTTTGGGTGGTTAGGGCTTTATCCTCGCAAGGAATTCTCTCTCAAAGGCTTCGAGGTGGGTTGCTCTCAAACGACAAAAGTCGTACTCTAACTCTGAGCAGCCAACCGTTTATGGTTGTAGGGGGTGGGCTATTTATAGCCACTAGGCAACCCGACCTGATTTGTCCGAAATGACCCTGGGTCACTAAGGAACTGACACGTGTTCCAACGGTCAGATTTCAAACACACATGGCAACTTTACTTGGGCTACAAGCAAAGCTGACTTGTCCGACTCTGGACAAGATTTGCTCTCATAGTCTTCACTCGAAGACATTGGTTTTGGTTAAGCATCACTTTAGTCATTTTGACTGTTTCTCTTGGACCCCACTTCACAGTACGGTGGTTTCTATGACTCAATAAAGAAGAAAAAGAACTATGAAAGATCTGAGTCTTCGAGCTCCATAGGCTTCATGCGATGTCTTCTCTTGTCATAGTCTTCAATGTGAATATCTTCACATACCAACTTTGACATCAATGTCTTCATACATTTTTAGGGGTCATCTCTGGTAGGAAAACCGAATCAATGAGGGACTTCTACCTGTGTTATCCTGCAATTCTCACAAACACATTAGTCCCTCAACTAGGTTTGTCGTCAATACTCCAAAACCAACTAGGGGTGGCACTAGATGCACTTACAATCTCCCCCTTTTTGGTGATTGATGACAAACTAGTTGAAGTTTTCAACAGGGAATATAATATGTGAAATTGTAAAGGATAAGGAATTGTCTTCATAAGTTGCAAGGGCTCCCCCTGAAGATGTGCATATAAGTAATTTGCTTTTGGACTGCAAATGCACATGGCAGGTTGTACTTGTGGAGATCCTCTTCAACTTATGACGACAATTCATTATGCATGTGAAGGTATGTGAAGATAATGACATGCATAATGGAAAATGGACGTCTGCAAAATGATCTAAGTGCGGTATTTATCATCGCGCATGCGGAATTTATCATCGCATCACAAAGTAGCAAATAAGTAGTAGACGAACATCGAGTTTAGGTGTTACAACTCAAAGAACCAAATGTATCAAAACGAGAGTTGTAAACACTAGGCAAAATATAAAGCAACCGCCCATGTGGACCCGCTTGAAGACTATCAAACTCATATGCTTCTCCCCCTTTTGTCAGTAAGGACCAAAAAGGTTGAAGACATAGAGCATCTACTCGTTCCCATGAAGAGTAGGTGAAGCAGCAGGGTCGTCGGTGGTGTTCGGCGGTGCAAAAGAACTGGGAGCAGTGTAGAAGCGTGCTGAAGGAGGGGGCGGTGAAGTAGCATCGTCTTCGTCCTCGATCACTCTGGCATTCACAGTTGCCGCAGAGGAAGAGAACTTAGAGTCTTCAAGAGATGGAGTTCGTCGCATCACTGCCCTTCAAGGAGGTGTGGAGTCAAACTTGAAGCGTTTAGAGAAGCCATCCTCTTGAAGATCATCTTCAGAGCACATAAGCGTTAGCCCTTTCCATGTGCGTTGAGAGGTTTCATGGGCAACAAAGGCATTCTTGGTTGCAAGATTGCGAATGCGGTTAACATCCACCAAGAGGCTTTGCATTTGGCGCTTCATCCAGTCATGATGCCTATCCTATTTCTGAAGAAGAGCCACCAGAAGCTCTCGGTCATTGAGAACACGAGATCGCTTCTTGGGTCGTTGGGCAATAGTGCTTTCGGTGGCTTCAGCGAGGGCACGATGAGGTGCACGTGTAGTTCCAGCAAGAGGATAAACATGAGTGACTGCTTCAACTCCTTCAATGTTCTGAGAGAAACTTTGATGCTCCGCATTCCGAAGACTAAGAGGCTCATTGACAGGCTCAGGATAAATGGCTTCAATGGACATATCTACATCAGGCAGAAAGATCCGATGATTGCGAGCAGATGGCTAATATGAGATAGCGGAATGGAGTTTAATCAGCCGCATTATCCATGGAGCGTAGAACTTCAAGCCAAAGAGATCAGAGCCTGATGCAGCAAGTTGGCGGATGAAGAAGTCTTGTGCATTGAAGCATTTGCCATGAAGAATATAGAAGACCAAAGTCTTCATTGCACCTTCCAGCTTGGCATGTGGAGAATGTCCTTTGATGGGCCAGAGAGTTCGCCTTATGATGTGATAGATAGTCCTTGGCAGATACTCAAGGTCTTCAACAAAGAACTCCTTAGGATATGCAGCATCTTGTGGCAAGGGCTTCATCATACTGAGGATCTGACTCATGTTTGGTTCAGGCTTCTGAAAGATACTCTCCATAGCTTCATTGTGAAGCTGACAGCCAGGTTCGTAGAGATCGCCAGGAGTGGGCAGACCAGTGAGCTCAATGATATCAAAGGCTTTGGCTTCGTGATGAACATTTCCTGTCATCCACTCCAGGACCCAAGTCTTCGGATCTCTGTTGTACCCACGGATGTGAAGTGTGGCATAGAATTGGAGCAGCAACTCTTCATTCCAGTGCTCTTGGTCGGTGACAAACGGCAATAATCCAACCTCTTTGAAGCAATCCAGAGCTTCTTCCAGATAGGGCAGACCAGCTATTGCTTCGGTGTCAAGACGCTTATGTGGGAAGATGCAACCTTGATTGTACAGAATGCAGGAGTAATAGCTTCGCTGCGGATAGCTCCAAAACCAATCAAAAGATATTCTTTCCCTTGAGTAGGGGTTCTTGGAGCTATTGAAGAAAGTGTTGTCTGCTTTGAAGCCGTTGACATTAAAGGATCCAGGTGCTGATGCAGGACCTGGAAACCTAGGCAACCTTGGAATTGGCTTCTATACCTGAGGCCTATGCTCAACATGATAGTCAAACTGAGGACCAGCAGCAGGCGCAGGAACAGAAGCAGTAGCATCATTGGCTTCGCTGACTTCTGGTTCTTGGGTTGGTGTAGGCTCCACATTTGCTTCAGCCATGACTGCGTCAGTGGCTTCATTGGTGTTGGTGGTGGCAGCCTCAAGATTTTCTACCTCCACTTGATGAGCTGGAGGGTCGGGCACAGACACGTTCTCCGCGAGAACAGCTTCGTCGGTAGTTTGGGGAGTGGGGACATGTTCTTCTTCTTGGGTGTCATCGGCTGATGCAGCCGGAATGTCTTCAGCAGCTTTAGCTTCAGACTCGGAGACTAGAGGCCTCGGTCCTTTGCGAAGCCTGCGTAACGCTGGCGATGCCTGTGTAGATGGAGTTGGCTGGGCCTCAAAGTCATCTTCTTCTTGTGCTTGTGGGTGATCAGCCCATGTTGTATCCTAAGCAATTGGCATCAAGGGACGACCAATGCTAATGAGTTCACTGTGCTTAAGCACAGGCGATGATACCTGTTGGTGCTCGATCTGAGGAAGGACTACATTATCTTCAACATTGTCATGGTGACCAATGTCTTCAGCAGTGGTAGGATCAGCTGCTGGAAAGTCTTCAGTTGTGTGAGCCTCTGTGAAAGCAGGCTCATGGACAGTCAGTTGGCGCTCTTGAAGTTCAGTGGCAGGGCGAACCATGGAGATGGGTTCAACAATTAAGGGCTCTGTGGGACCAGCCCGTTCCTTCTTGGTCTTCCGCTTCTTCATGGAGGGAGCAGCATCAGAGGCTTCACAATGTTTCCTCTTTCTGGCTTCAGCCTCAGCAGTCCTCGTCTTCTTCAGTTCTGAAGCGGTTGACCTGGCCTTTGGCTTCGAGCCAGTCATGCTAGTTGTGAAGACAATGGGATCCGCTTCCTGCCTTGGTGCGTTGGGTTCAGCCACAGTGGGCTTCTTCTTCTGCTTAGCAGCCATCCTGGGATCAATGCCAGGGCGCCCAAGGGCCTTGCGTTTCTCAGCCTCATTGTAGGCTTGCACACACTTGATAGCTAGGCTCTTCATGCGCTCATGAGAACCCTGAGCTTCTGCATGTTTCTTGAGAAAGGCTTCTTTGAGCTCGTGCAGCATAATCTTGAAGTTTTTCACCTCTTGCACGCTGAGCTTGGACATATGCTTCTTGAACTGAGCTTTCTCAAAGTCAATCTTTTGCTTTAGGTCGACGATGCACTGAGCTAGAGCTAGCTCTGAAGCAATGGCACCATGGAAGGCGACACTAAGGCCAATTGGAAGTTGCAGATCTTCGAAGCTGAGGTTGGGCGTGTCAAACCACTAATCAATGAAGTTGTGGATGATTGCCACGTCAAAGAGAGGCAGATCATTGAAGATTTATGCTTCTTCTTTGCTCTTGATCAGTTGCTCAAGAGCGTCATCTGCAAGATCTTCATCACTGAACAGATCAATGGCATCGTTGCGCAGAATAGCAGCAGCAGTCAGTTCTTGGCCAGTGTGTGGCAGAGGCATCTTGACTTTCTGTGGCTTGGAGATGCGTGACAAATCTTCAGACTGCACACTGTCTTCAGGAGGTGCAGTAGCCAGTGGCTTCGCCCATGAGATATTTGGTGCAGAGGCAGGCTTTGAAGCTTTAGGCCGCTTCAACTTCTTTGGCTTCGGCGCTGCAGGCGCTTCATCTGATTCAGCGTCATCTGCAGGCTCATTCACGGCTGTCCCTTGAACCACGATATGAGTGATGAGACCTTCCAAGTTGTAGAAGGGCCCAAGAAGATTGGGTTCAGCTTCGCGAGTTCCATCGGCACGGGGAGCAGAGGGACCAGGGTTGAAGTCTAATCCCAAAGACTTCTTGTTCTGCTTCGTTGAGTTCTTGGCAAACTGGAAGTTGCGCTTGAACAGATTGTCGTCACGACACCATAGTAGTGACGATGGGTGTGCATCTGTAGGCTGTGGCCCATGGACCATGCAGGGATAGAAGCCTTGTTCAATGGCTTCTTCTCTGGACCTGGGTTGAAGATTCTTGTATAGGATGTCTCCCCACGGTCGCTTGATGGCATTTTTCTCAGCATATTCCTGGGTCACAAACCGGTATTTGAACCATTATTCTGCCCAATATCTTCGAATCCATTGGATTCGGGTCTTGCGCTAATTGTAATCCTCTTCAGGATCTGTCTTGTAAAGCTCTGAGAGGTCGTTAGGAAAATCTCTTGATGTTCCCCCATGATGCTGTCTGCCACCCTTCCTTACTGATTTCTCTACAACCATGAACTTCAAACTGAATGGCTTCAACATGTTCAAAGGCTTCAAAGGCTTTCGCTTGCTGGACAAACAGGAACTGGCTTCGGGAGAATTTATATGATACTGTAAGAATTCTACAAATGAATGCAGACTATGAGAACCAAGGGATTCTCCCACGGACATGTACCTGTGACAGCATTATGGTGCGAGGGAAGGGGAAGAGGTCATATGCATTCTGAGAAGATTTTGAAGATAAATCAGTTTAGAAGACATTGACCTCATCGTGCGAAGACATTCACTCATAGATAAGGAGTTGGTTCTAGATTTGTATGAATCCACGGATCAGTACAAGTGAGGAATCTAACTACTTTGTGAAGCATAAGTGAATATACTAGGCATATTATGAGATGCAGTATGAAGTGGATCCAACATGTGTGAACAAAAACCACTTGTGGTAGAAAGTGACGAATCTGTAGGATCAAAGGGGCCGTAAAAAGGAGGTTTTTATTTACCACACAAGGAACTGCTAGACGGAGTGGAAGAGGAGGCCGAGCAGTTCGATCGTCCGTGCCCTAACTTAGCGACAGAGGACACCTACGGCAACGACGGAGAAGACGATGTCCGCGGTCGGCGTGAAGACGTGTCGGAGAGGTTGTGGCAGCTAAGCGCTTCGTCGCCGGCGTCGTCGAGGGCTAGCGGTGGCGCTAGCGTTTGTGCGAGAGTGGAAGAAGAGATAATGACTGTGGTGTGGCGTGTATTTATAGGGACAGGGGCGGCTCAGTGTTATTACACAGGTGGCCCTGGCGATTCACATCTGAGGAACACGTGGCCATCATGCAACATATTGGAGGTTGTTCCACGTCCCACGCACGCCTGGATTGTCGGGTGGTCGTTCCCACTTCTCCGGGTTTCAGGTGAAGGAATTAGCATTGAAAGCGGACTTAATGTTTGTCTCTGTATCTTCTGCTGACAAGGACGCAGAGAAGACATTTGACAGTTTCAAGAGAATGCATATGATTTGGAGAGATAGAGTTTGAGATAGAAAGCATAGAGAGGTTAGGGTCCGATCACATTCACTTAGTTCAAAAGATTCAACAAGAAGAAATAGCTATAAGTGAATGCTGTAGAGGACAGAACACTAGTATATATATATAATCAACATAGTGAAGATAATCATGAAGACATGTTGAGATTGAAGCCAGACCAAATGTGAAGACAGAGCAAATGTAACGCCATGAGTGAAACACTTCAAACAGAACAGTTGGTGGTGGCGTTACCCACCGTATAGGAAGTATTAGACCCAGACACGGCACACAATTATCGTGGCGTTCTGAAATCAAATTCCTCATTAACGTATTCACACTTAGAATGCATGTCTTCATTGATTGAAGATATACTTTACTTCCTGTGTTGCACATCAAAGTCATCAATATGCATAAGTGTTAGGATGTGTGCCTGATCACAGGACATTTGAGGATTCCAAGATATTTAGCTCACACCGTAACTTGCAAAATCTCTTCTCATCCAAGGGCTTGGTGAAGATATCTGCCAATTGCTCTTCAATGTTGATGTGTATGATATCAATATCTTCCTTCACAACATGATCTCTGAGAAAGTGATGACGAATCTCAATGTGCTTTGTCTTCGAGTGCTGAACTGGGTTGTTGGCAATCTTGATGGTGCTTTCGTTGTCGCAGTAGAGTGGCACTTGCTTCAGATGAATGCCATAGTCTTTGAGTGTTTGCTTCTTCCACAGAAGCTGAGCGCAGCAAGATCCAGCAGCAATGTATTCAGATTCAGCAGTGGAGAGAGATACACAGTTCTGTGTCGGTGTTCTGGGAACGGGGGTCCCCAGACTTGCCTGCCTGCGACCTGCGGCCTGGCTCAAAAGGGGGCCCAGCGCGGCCCATCTTCACCAACACAAACCCAAGACCCTCGCGAGGGGCCAAGCCTCGCGGGGCGGACGACGCGGAGCTTCCTCAGGCACGGCCTCGTCAGGCTGGCTCACGAGGAGGCGGAGAGTTCAGGCGGGGTACCTCACGAGGTGCCCGTGACGCAAGCCATGACTACCGAGGGCGCCAGGCGGGTGCCAGCCCGCGCAGTGTCCTCCTTTCCTCTTTGGTGCAAAGGGGGCAAGCGTAGCCGCGGAGTACCGAGGCATCAGGCAAAGGTTGCCATTTTGGTGCAACAAGACCAAGACCATGAGGACTACAAGACGGAGGTCATCGTGGAGCCCGAGACGGCGTCATCACCAGAACTTTGTGCAGGCGAAGACTACTTTTGTCAGGGTAGCTAGTACTAGTTGTCCCCCTTCAAATTAGCCCGCCATTGTTGGCTCCCTTCTCGCTCGATATTTGGGAAGAGGACCAGGGCCTCTATAAATAGGACCAGCCACCCATAGAGCAAAGAGAGGTTCGAAGGGGATAGAGGGATCAAAGGATAAAAGGATCAGAGAGAGAGAGAGAGAGAAGGGTGACTGAACTCCTCCCAGCAGTTCATCTCCCCAGCCAAGAACAGACCCTCGCGAGGCTGTTCTTCCTTGTATTGCTCATCATCATCAGCCCAAGAGGCAATCCACCACACCACACACTGGAGTAGGGTATTACACCACAATGGTGGCCCGAACCAGTATAAACCCTGTGTCTCTTGTGTTGTTCTTTCCATAGTTTAGATCTTAGCGAGGCGGAGGGGTGCAGGTAGGTAGGAGGGGAAATCTCCGTGCGCACCCCAGTGTTCGAACCTCAAGGGTCTGCCAGAACCCGAAATCCGACATTTGGCGCGCCAGGTAGGGGTGCGTCGGGATTCGTCTTCCACCACCCTGTTCTCCTCCGACCATCACGCCCATGTCTGACGCTCGTCGGGCCCGCGCCGAGCGCCGGGCCGCACTCGGTTCCCGCGTCGCCTAGACGGCCCCTGTCGGCAGGCGTCCTCGCTGTTCCCCGTCACCTGCCGTCAACGCCGCCACCGGCCCGGCGGGGGACGAGCAGCAAGCATCGTCCCAGCATCCATCTATGCGGCAAGACGGCCACACCGCAACTCCCTCGCTCACCCCAGCTGGTTCTTCGTCCCGCGTGCTCCTCGCGCCCATGGAGGCTCGGGCTGCACTCATCGTGGCAAACGAGCTCCTGCGCTACCGTCCTGTCGACGACGTCTACGAAGAATGGCTCGACCGCGTCGCCGAGCTCGTCCGCGCCGCAGTGGGCTCTCCTGCGCCGTCCGTTCCGCTGCACCGCACCCCGCCCCGCGCGGGCGATGAAGCTCCGGCGGCGCCCCGGTCGCCTCCTCCTCAGGAAGGCGCCATGGCTCCAAGGCGCGTGGCCCCTGGGCGGAACCCGCTCCGTCAGGTGCCAGCGCGGCAGGAGCAGAGCTGTCAAGAAGTCCCTCGCCCGCAAGAAGCTGCCCGGGCGCTCCCTGCTCCAGCACGTCGCGACCATGCTCTTGCTCCCGCGCGTCAAGACCCCGCGCTGCTCCCAGCTGCAGCGCGAGGGGACATGCAAGACCTAGCTCCTAGTCATCCAAGACCTCCCGTGGCCACAGCAGGCTGCCGCGCCTTCACCGCCGAGCTACGCAGTGTCGCGTGGCCCAGCAAGTTCAAGCCAGACTTGCCTCCTCGCTACGACGGCATGGCTGACCCTGCAGAGTTCCTCCAGCTCTACGAGCTGGGCATCGAAGCTGCCAACGGAGACGAGAAGGTCATGGCGAACTGGTTCCCCATGGCGCTCAAGGACGGGGCCCGCACCTGGCTCCTGAACCTGGCTCTAGGCACAATCTCCTCCTGGGACAAGATGCACACCCGCTTCATCGCCAACTTCCAAGGCACTCGCGACCGGCCACCCGCCGTGAGCGACATGCGCCGCATCAAGCAACAGCCCGGGGAGACCCTGCAGAAGTACATCTAGCGCTTCAACAACACACGCCTCAAGATTCCCAAGGTGACTGAGGAGGCCATCATCTCGGCCTTCTCCGACGGCGTGCGCGACGTCAAGATGAAGGAGGAGCTAGCAATGCGTGAAGACCTGTGCACTTCCTTGGAGCTGTTCAACCTGGCAACCAAGTGCGCCAGGGCCGAGGAAGGGCGTCTCTCCCTCCTCGAGCTGCCTGCCGCATACCTAGAAGAGAAGAAGCCCAAGGCCAAGGATGTGAAGCGCAAGGGGGCTGCCGTGCTCGCAGCAGAACCAGACACCAAGCGGGGCAGAGATCAGCCCGAACCTTCCAAGGGCAGCCGGTACTGTGTGTACCACGACCTCGACACCCACAACACCAACGAATGTCAAGAGCTCTGAGCCGTGCGAGAAGGAAGAATCGGCCGTCGCCCTGACCGCGGTGATCGGGGCTACGGTCGAGGAGGAGGAAGGAACGCAGGACGCTGGGTAGACCGTGGCCCACGCCAAGGGTGGCGCGATCAACCTCGCGAGGATCGCTGGCAAGACCCGCCTCGCGAGGGAGGCTGGAGGGATCAGCCTCATGAGGGAGACTGGAGGGATCAGCCTCGCGAGGATCGCCCGCAAGGCAACGCAGGCTCCCACCGCTGCCGCCGCCAAGGAGAAACGAGGACCGCCACCAGGACGAGGGGGCTGGGGGCTTCCAGGAGCCGTGCGCGTTCGCCTGCATCCTGGGCGGGGCACAAGCCCCAGCCTCTCAGCGCATCCTCAAGCAGTTCGCCCGCGAAGTGAACACAGTCCTCCCCAGGCTTGAAGCCACGCGCCCTCTCAGGTGGTCGGCGTGCGCCATCACGTTCAGCTCAGCAGATCAGCTCAAGTGTGCGGCTACAGCCGGAGTCCTCCCGATGCTTTGTTCCCCAATCGTCAGCAACGTGGTGGTCACCAAGACCCTCAACAATGGCGGGGCAGGGCTCAACGTCCTGTCCATGGAAACATTCAACAACCTCCAAGTGCCCTACAGCTAGCTTCAGCCAACCAAGCCTTTCTCCGGTATCACCGACGGCTCCACGGTCCCGATTGGGCAGGTCCGCCTCCCTGTCACCTTCGGGGCACGCGACAACTACCGCACCGAGCTCATCGACTTCGGCGTCGCTCACATTCGCCTGCCGTACAATGCCATCCTTGGGTACCCAGCGCTGGCCAAGTTCATGGTCGTAACTCACCACGGCTACAACATCCTCAAGATGCCAGGAAGCGGCGGAGTCATCACGGTGCCCTGTGAAGAGAAGGACGCGGTGTGTTCCCTGGAATGAGCCTTTCAGGCCGCGTCACTGGAAGACCCGGATCGCGGAAGCAGGAGGCCTCCCGAGACCGCCCCTAAGAAGAAGAAGACATCGTCCGGCCCGACCACTCAGGAGGCAGGCCCCTCTGGGCCCGCGCCTGCCCAGGGGGAACCTCCTTCCATCGCATAGGAAAGCGCGCCTGGCGCCCTCCTCAGGCAGGGCTCGGGGGCTCTCCCCTAGAGGGCCGCCGACCTAACTAGGGTCACGAGGGAGGCGCTTGGGCACCACATGGAGGCGTGTTTCGAAGCACGTTTCCCTCACGAAGGAGCAAGGCAAGGAGATCCAGACCCTCAGGGGTTCGTCAGCAAGGCCATTCAGGAGCTACAGGAGTCAAGAGTCATGAAAGGCGGCCGCCGCCTACCAGCAGTGGCTCCCCATCCAGGCGAGGATGGTGGGCTGCGCGTCTGCATCGACATACCAGGGCTCAACCGAGTCGCCTCTCTGGAGCACCTCTGGCCCTCGCGAGTGGGGCGCTGCAGAGGCCCACCCCATAGCTACGTTCGCATGCCTTACGGCTTGCCGAACGCGGCCGACACATACCGGCGCCTCATGAGGGGCATCACGGAGGCATGAGAGACCAGGCGTTCCGCAGCCCTGGCAAGGATGGAGATGGCCTGCGAGGAGCCGCCAGCGCCTCCGGAGCCTCCCGAGGCCCCTGGGCCTAGGGGCTCGTGAGGATCGGCTCTCGCAGCCCATCGAGCCTGCTACACCAATGCTCCTTCGTCCTCAACATCATCAGGTGACATCTTTCGAGTTTCATTTCCAGCTGGGAACGCCCCCCAGGGCTGCATTATTCCCAGGCCGCATGGGTCCGTCCCTGCGGCGTGTATCCCTTTTTTACTTTATGTTGTTAGCTTACCTTGTTGGGGGCGCCCCTCGGGCTGCATGACCCCCCAAGTCGCTCGGGCCTGACCCAGTGATGTCCGCCTTCCCAGCATCTATTTGAACGAATCCACTCCTTCACGGCTAATGTGTTTTACCTAGTTGCCTGCTTAGTTGACGCCAACTAACGGAGCTGCTCCCAAACGGCACGACGCTTGCGCATGGGTCCATCCCTGCAACGCCGACAAACCTGGATGGCTGAGCTCTGGCCGCGGCAGCCCCGCATAGCATCACCTCGTCAAGCCTTCAGTGCCTCACTACCCCTCGGAAGCAACCAACGGCTGACTGTCAATTATCATGGCAACCCCTTGTTTTTTCTATGATGGACCTGCAGGACCTCCTGAAGGAGTTGCGTCAGGCGAGGCCCTTGTGGTGTCTCATTCGCTCTCGTCCGCGCGAACCACTTGCACGTTAAAGGGGGGTGCCTGAGCATCGCGACTCAGGGCTCCTACTGGATCTCCAGCCCTCACCCTCTGGCCTTGACCACAGCATTGTGACCTGGCATACCAGCGACGGCTGAGACTCGCTCGAGGGCCGGGACCCGAGGACGTAGAGCAGAAAGGGGAGCAAAGGCGAGAGGGGAGAGACACATGAGGACCTCACCGAGCAACCTCGCGCCTGCCGATGCATGGACCTGGTGACACACCAGAGAGCGGCGCCAGATTCTTGAGATAAGTCGTCACCCGGAAGCGCCAGCTACCGTGGCACCATCCCCGCACCTAATGCTATCCCGTGTTAGCAACGCCACTCTCCTTTCTCACCAAACGACGGCTGCTTGGGCGCCAAAGGGGACCTCCTGAGCATCGCGACTCAGGGGCTCTTACCGGACTCCGGGTCGCTCACCTCCTGGCCTTGACCACGGCATCGCGACCTGGCATACCAGCGACGGCTGAAGCCGCCTTGGGACTGGGACCTATCGGCATAGAGCACCAAGCCCACGTGAGGTTCAAAAGGGAGGACTGAGCTAAGACGGAATGAGCAACTCGCACAATTCTACGACAAGGGTTATATTAACAAAACAGGATCACAGACACCTTACAAGCCCCGGGACGCGTTTTTGATTCCTCGCAGGGAACAGATCCTAAAGGGACACAAACTACGTGCGTCCCTGCAAAAGACGCCATCATCAACAGTGGGCCGTCAAGCACCGACGCCAACCCCATCCAGATCAGAGTCGGCGGCGGCCTGATGAGCCCGCCCTGCTCCAGGAGCGGCGCCAGCTCGAGGGCTCGTAGTTGTCGTTGCTCGTCTCTGGAGTCGCGAAGAGCTCGCCTGAGTCGCTGGAACCTCCGACGCCTCCACCGCCTGAGGAGCCGCCAAGGGAGCGGTTGGCGGGCCCAGTCCTCGTCGCGGCAGGGTCCTGGCCACCTTCCCCGGAGCAGCACTCCAGCCGGCGTCCGCTCGCATCGAAGACCTTCAAGAGCATCACCGAAGCACCGTCGTAATCCAAGTGGACCGTGAAGACGCCCCTTATCCTGCAAACCCGGGCGATCTCTCTCCAGCCCCGAGTCATGAAGACCTCGCCCATGGCAACGACCGCGACCTCTGCCTCGGTCGCGAGGGTGCTGCAGTCGGCGTGCTGCAGCCAGAGCTCCAGGGGCTCCCCCTGCGGGATGACGGAGGCGAAGAAGGGAGGAAGGCGGATCCAAGACTAAAGAGGAATGGCGACGTGAAGCACGAACTCTCGGGAGGAGCCCTCGGTGTGGACCCCAGGGGGGACGACCCACACCTTCATGACCCGTCGGCGCCGACGGTGGTGCCGCCCGTGGCGGTCAGCATCAGCTCCTTCAGGGCCCTCGACGTGGGTGTACAATGGAAGCGGGAACCCCGGCGGCGCCCGCTCGCACCAAGGCCTCGACACCACCTGAAGGGCCCCCTCGTCCGGGCCACGGGGGGCGAGCCGTTTCTTCGGCGGGAGTGGGTCTGGTTCCTCTCGGGGAGCCTTTCCCTTCTCTGCCGTCGAGAACCGGCAGATCGAAGCCATCGTAGAAAGACGGAGCAAGGATCGGGAAGAAGGAGAAGCAAGGAGGGATGGACTAGAAGGGCGCGCGCTGTTCTGTACTTATGGCCGACGAAGGCCAACCGCCTACCTCCATGATTGCAGGTAATCATGACCCACTTTGCATGCAGGGACTTGTCCAGTCCGTGCGGTTGCCGAGGCGCCACGGGGAAGTGCAGGAGCCCACTTCCAATCAACCGCCACGCAGGGCCCAAGGCCGCAGGCTGTTAGGGCCTGCGGCGCTTCGCTCTTGCCCTTCCGCCTCCTCGCATGGCCAAGTCCGGGCGCGCCTTGGGCCCGGGGGCTACTGTCGGCGTTCTGGGAATGGGGGTCCCCAGACTTTCCTGCCTGCGGCCTGCGGCATGGCTCAAAAGGGGGCCCAGCGCGGCCCATCTTCACCAACACAAACCCAAGACCCTCGCGAGGGGCCAAGCCTCGCGGGGCAGACGGCGCGGAGCTTCCTCAGGCACGGCCTCGTCAGGCTGGCTCACGAGGAGGCGGAGAGTTTAGGCGGGGTACCTCATGAGGTGCCCGTGACGCAAGCCATGACGACCGAGGGCGCCAGGCGGGTGCCAGCCCGCGCAGTGTCCTCCTTTCCTCTTTGGTGCAAAGGGGGCAAGCGCAGCCGTGGAGTACCGAGGCATCAGGCAAAGGTTGGCATTTCGGTGCAACGAGACCAAGACCATGAGGACTACAAGAAGGTGGTCATCGTGGAGCTCGAGACGGCGTCATCACCAGAGCTTTGTGCAGGCGAAAACTACTTTTGTCAGGGTAGCTAGTACTAGTTGTCCCCCTTCAAATTAGCCCGCCATTGTTGGCTCCCTTCCTGCTCGATATTTGGGAAGAGGACCAGGGCCTCTATAAATAGGACCAGCCACCCACAGAGCAAAGAGAGGTTCGAAGGGGATAGAGGGATCAAAGGATAAAAGGATCAGAGAGAGAAAGAGAAGGGTGACTGAACTCCTCCCAGAAGTTCATCTCCCCAGCCAAGAACAGACCCTCGCGAGGTTGTTCTTCCTTGTATTGTTCATCATCATCAGCCCAAGAGGCAATCCACCACACCACACACTGGATTAGGGTATTACACCACAACGGTGGCCCGAACCAGTATAAACCCTGTGTCTCTTGTGTTGTTCTTTCCATAGTTTAGATCTTAGCGAGGCGGGGGGGGTGCAGGTAGGTAGGAGGCGAAATCTCTGTGCGCACCCCAGTGTTCGAACCTCAAGGGTCTGCCGGAACCCGAAATCCGACATTCTGCTTCTTCGAAGACCAACATACAAGTGATCGTCCCAGAAAATGACATGTGCCTGATGTAGACTTGCGATCCACCTTGTCACCAGCATAATCAGCATATGAGAATCCAACTAGATCAAACTCTGAGCCCTTTGGATACCATAATCCTAGAGTTGGGGTGTAAGCCAAATATCGAAGAATTCGCTTCACAGCTTAGTGATGCGATTCCTTTGGTGCCGCTTGGAATCGAGCACACATGCAAACACTAAGCATAATATCTGGCCTAGATGCACATAGATAAAGTAAAGAAGCAATAATGGAGCGGTATACCATTTGATCGAACTCTTTACCATTGTCGTCGGGACCCAGATGATGTTTGGTTGGCATTGGCGTCGTGAAGCCTTTGCAGTCTTGCATACCGAACTTCTTCAGGCAATCTTTGAGATACTTCTCTTGAGATATAAAGATGTTGTTGCGTTGCTGTCGTATTTGAAGACCAAGGAAGAACTTCAGCTCTCCCATCATGGACATCTGGTATTGCTCTTGCATCATATATCCAAATTCTTCACTGTATTTCTGATTGGTGCAGCCGAAGATAATGTCATCCACATATATTTGGCACACAAACAGTTCACCATAATATGTCTTCGTGAAGAGAGTGGGGTCGAGGGAACCAGGTGTGAAGCCTTTGCTCTTCAAGAAGTGTTTGAGTGTGTCATACCAAGCCCGAGGGGCTTGTTTGAGGCCATACAGTGCCTTGTTGAGCTTGTATACCATGTCAGGATGTTTTGCATCTTCAAAGCCAGGCGGTTGTGCAACATACACTTCTTCTTCAATCTTGCCATTGAGAAATGCTCTCTTCACATCCATTTGATATAGAAGTATGTTATGATGATTTCCATAGGCCAGCAGTATGCGTATGGCTTCAAGTCGAGCCACGCGAGCAAATGTTTCATCGAAGTCAATCCCTTCCACTTGAGTATATCCTTGAGCAATGAGACGAGCTTTGTTTCTGACAACTTGACCATGCTCATCTTGCTTGTTGCGGTATATCCATTTGGTGCCTATTGTATTGTGCTTCCGAGGATCAGGACGCTTAACCAGTTCCCATACATTATTTAGCTCAAACTGTTAAAGCTCTTCTTGCATAGTTTGAATCCATTCAGGTTCCATGAAGGCTTCCTCAACTTTCTTGGGTTCTGTTATTGAGACGAATGCGAAGTGCCCACAGAAATTTGCTAGCTGTGTTGCCCTTGAACGAGTGAGAGGACCGGGTGCATTGATGCTATCAATTATTCTCTCAATCTGCACTTCATTTGCAACACGAGGATGTACAGGGCGAAGATTTTGTTCTTGCTGATCATTGTCATTGTTAGAGGGATTGTCTTTAGGCTGAGCATTGTCTTCAGGTTGATCAGGTGCGGAGATGATAAGTTCCTCTTCAGGTTGAGCTTCAGAGGGTATGATTTCTCCAGTTCCCATAAGTTTGATTGATTCACTGGATGGAACTTCATCTAGCACATTTGGCAGTTGCTCTCTTTCTGAACCGTTAGTCTCATCGAACCGCACATCCACTGTTTCAACCACTTTATAATGAAAGAGATTGAAGACTCTGTAGGAGTGCGAATCCTTTCCATATCCAAGCATAAAACCCTCATGTGCTTTTGGTGCAAATTTTGAAGTGTGATGTGGATCCTTGATCCAGCACCTGGCGCCAAATACTCTGAAGTAACTGACATTTGGCTTCTTGCCAGTAAGGAGCTCATAAGATGTCTTGTTCAGAAGATTGTGAAGATAAACACGATTGATTGTATGGCATGCAGTATCAATGGCTTCAGGCCAGAATTTTCTTGGAGTCTTGTATTCATCAAGCATCGTTCGGGCCATCTCAATGAGTGTTCTGTTCTTGCGTTCGACGACGCCATTCTGCTGTGGCGTATACGGAGCTGAGAATTCATGTGTGATGCCCAAAGTATCAAGATATGTATCAAGGCCAGTGTTCTTGAATTCAGTGCCATTGTCACTTCTGATGTGCTTTATCTTGGCGCCATAGTTGTTCATTGCTCGATTGGCGAAGCGTCTGAAGACATCCTGCACTTCAGTCTTGTAGAGGATTATGTGCACCCAAGTATATCTAGAATAATCATCAACAATGACAAAGCCATAGAGATAAGCAGTAGTAGTAAGAGTTGAGTAATGAGTGGGACCAAAAAGATCCATGTGGAGCAGTTCGAAGGGTCGAGCTGTTGTCATGATTGTCTTCGAGGGATGCTTTGCCCTCGTCATCTTTCCTGCTTCACAGGCAGCGCATAAGTGATCTTTCTTGAACTTGACGCCCTCGATGCCTATGACATGCTTCTTCTTTGCAAGGGTGTGGAGGTTCCTCATGCCAGCATGCCCTAGCCTCCGATGCCAGAGCCACCATTCTGAAGCTTTTGCTAGAAGTCATACGGCAAGTTGTGGTCCTGCTGAGAAATCTACCACGTACAAATCATCTTTCATATACTCTTCAAACACTAGAGACTTGTCAGTTTCCATTAGAACAAGGCAACGATATTTTCCAAACATCACGATCATGTTTAAATCGCAAAGCATTGAGACAGACATTAAGTTGAAACCAAGGGATTCAACAAGCATGACTTTATCAATGTGTTGATCCTTTGAGATTGCAACTCTACCTAGACCCAATACCTTACTTTTACTAGTGTCAGCAAATGTGATGTGACTCTTGTCGGATGGACGTAAGGTTGAGTCCATAAGAAGGCTTCTCTTGCCAGTCATGTGATTGGTACACCCACTATCAATAATCCATTCTAAAGCCGCTGGTGTCGTACCCTACAGTGCAGTTAGGGGATAGGCTTCACGAAGAGAATTGTGAAGCAAAAACATTTGACGAACCAGTGGGTTATGAAAGCTTAGATCGAGATTTGGACTGATAGGGCGAGTAGCAAACGATTCAGGAACGAAGTACATAATAAGACCATTTGGGCATTTGATCTTGCGCCCTACAAGATGTTTAAGGTCCCCAGCAATAGTGTCAGACGATTTTGGTTTTCTGCTGGAGACCCTTCCCTGCAAAAGAGAGTTAAGCTTTCTTATCCACCCACATCTTCAAGGGTGGCTTCGAAGCAATGAGTCTAAGTGCAACATCTGAGAACTTTGGCTTTGCAGCCCTAGCGAAAAGTCTTGCAGGAGGACAATAGTATTCATAATAATAAGCAGAATAGTTCTTGGTCTTATGAACATGGTGGTTTGATGAACCGCGCTCATATTCATAGGCCTGAGTATGGCTTCCCTGCAAAACATTTGCGATAGTTTGACTCCGATGAGTCCTCTGTCTATATGAAGCCTTCGGACCGTATGAAGCCTGTGGTCTGGGGTTTGTCTTCTTCACCTGTGGTGTCATGATGACATTCACAGGAAGATTCTCCAAACACTTTTTGGGCACCCAGATCTTCTTCATAGACGATCCATTCCTGCTGTTAGTACCAATATACCTGGCAAACACTTTACCATTCTGATTCTTAAACAGTTTATAGTTTGCATCAAAGGATTCATCAATGACAATGGGGTTAGCACAAGTGAAGCCGGAGAGAGTGGATGGATCTGTTGAAGGTTCCTTTGCAGCAACCCATGTGGTTTTGGGGTACTGCTCAGGTTTCCACTAAGAGCCATTAGCATTCATTTTCCTTATGAACCCAACACCCTCTTTCCTAGGGTTTCGGTTCAGGATCTGCCTTTTGAGAACATCACATAGTGTCTGATGCCCTTTGCGACTTTTGTACATCCCTGTTTCAAGCAATGTCTTCAACCTAGCATTCTCATCAGCAATAGCAGTGGTATCCTCAGCAGAGGGGTTAGTTCCCACATCAACAGTTGAAGATATTGCAACAGTAGCAGCAGTAGAACATTCAGCAACAGAAGTAGCATAATCACGCTCAATGCATTTAAGACATGGTGGTTCAAATCCTTCCTAAGCTGAACTGATCTGTTCGGCGCGAAGCGACTTGTTTTCTTTTTGAAGATCTTCATGAGCTGCTCTCAATTTCTCAAGATCTTGCTTCCTTTGAAGATAATCATAGGAAAGCCTTTCATGAGCTGTTGAGAGCGTGTCATGACGACTTTCAAGTTCCTCATACTTAACGTGAAGCTTTTTTATGTCTTCAATTAAGGACTGAGATCGAGTCATTTCAGCGTCTAACAGATCATCGCTTTTGTCTAACAGTTTTTGAATGTGTTCCATGGTTTTCTGTTGTTCAGTTGCAATTTTAGCAAGTGTTTTGTAGCTGGGTTTGGAACCACAATCAAAGTCATCGTCACTAGATGTTTGATAGTGAGTAGTGCGTGTGTTTACCTTGGCACCGCGTGCCATGAAGCAGTAGGTAGGAGCGGAGTAGTCCTTGTCATTTGCATCGGTGTCGGTGATGGAGTCATTGTCTTCAGTGTTGAAGATGGACATGGCAACGTATGTTGTAGCCAGACTCGCAACGCTAGAATCGGACTCCTCCTCGGACTCCACCTCCACCTCCTCAGAAGCGGACTCCTCCTCTGAATCCATTTCCTTGCCAACAAACGCACGTACCTTGCCAGATGAGCTCTTCTTGTGTGATAAAGACTTCGAGGAGGACTTGGAAGAAGACTTTGAGTATTTCTTCTTTTTCTTGTCATCAGAATCATAGTCCTTGCTCTTCTTTTTCTTCTTGTTCTCAATGTCCCACTGCGGACACTCAGAGATGTAGTGGCCAGGTTTCTTGCACTTGTGGCATGTTTTCTTCTTGTAGTCATGAGCAGAAGCTTCATCATTCCTTCAGCTTGATCGTGAAGACTTTCTGAAACCTTTCTTCTTGGTGAAATTTTGGAACTTCTTCACAAGCCTAGAAAGCTCCTTTCCAATGTCTTCAGGATCATCAGAACTGCTGTCAGATTCTTCTTCAGATGAGGAGACAGCTTTTGCCTTCAAGGCACGAGTTCGCCCATAGTTGGGACCGTAGATATCTCTTTTCTCAGAAAGCTGAAACTCATGTGTGTTGAGCCTCTCAAGTATGTCAGATGGATCGAGTGTCTTGAAATCAGGACGTTCTTGAATCATCAGGGCTAGGGTGTCAAACGAACTGTCAAGTGATCTCAGGAGTGTCTTGACGACTTCACGCTTGGTGATCTCAGTAGCGCCGAGGGCTTGAAGCTCATTTGTGATGTCAGTGAGTCGATCAAACGTGAGCTGGACATTCTCATTGTCATTTCTCTTGAAGCGGTTGAAGAGGTTGCGAAGGACACTGTTCTCTGATCTCTCTGGGTTGAGACGCCTTCGTTGACCTTGGAGAGCCAGTCCTAGACTAGCTTAGATGTTTCCAAAGCACTCACGCGGTCATACTGTCCTTTGGTCAGATGACCACAGATGATATTCTTGGCAGTAGAGTCCAGTTGAACGAACTTCTTGACGTCAGCAGCAGTGACACCTTCTCCAGCCTTGGGAACACCGTTCTTGATGACATACCATAGGTCGACGTCAATGGCTTCAAGATGCATGCGCATCTTATTCTTCCAGTAGGGATATTCAGTTCCATCAAAGACGGGGCACGCAGCGGAGACTTTAATTATCCCTGCAGTCGACATAGCTAAAACTCTAGGTGGTTAAACCGAATCACACAGAACAAGGGAGTATCTTGCTCTCATACCAATTGAAAGTGCGTTATATCGACTAGAGGGGGGTGAATAGGCGATTTTTATGACAGTCTTCAAAACGTGGAAGTTTCGAAGACAAACGATAGAAATAAACCTATTACCATGCAGCGGAAGGTAGACTACACTAGGCAAACCATAGTCAAGTATTCAATGAAGTGAAAGCACAATGACTAATAGCAGCTAGGTAGTAAGGATCAGGTAGGAAGATATTATGAAGCCAATCAGAACAAGCAGTCACTCAGTAAAGACAAAAGATAGTGCAATCATACAATGACTTCACAAGGACCAACAGTAAGTAAAGGGAAGGGAAGGATGAAACCAGTGACTCGTTGAAGACAATGATTTGTTGGACCAGTTCCAGTTGCTGTGACAACTATACATCTGGTTAGGGTGGCTAGCTATTTAAACCTGAGGACACATAGTCCTGGACACCCAGTCCTGAACACGCAGCTCAGGACACCCAGTCCTCACCGTATTCCCCTTGAGCTAAGGTCACACAGACCTCGCCCAATCACTCTGGTAAGTCTTCAAGGTAGACTCCCAAACCTTCACAGACTTGGTATGAAAGATATGGAATCTTTGGTCTTCTTCTTGGTGATGTTGGAGAGTCAAGACCTTGGAGACAACAAGAGCGGGACTTGAATCTTCATCGCAAAATATGTGTTCCTCTTCATCATTCACTTGCCGGTGCATGACGACTTGATCAAGAGCGTCCATTTCACCTTCACTCATCGAGTCGTAGGTGCTGTCGTCATTGAGGATCATGGTCCGCTTGTTGGTGCACTCATAGGACTTGTGGCCTCGGCCTCCGCATGTGAAGCATTTGAAGGAACATGTCTTGACGGTCTCATCGGTTGGAGTTGATGATGATGAAGCTCTCGACTTGAAGTTGCTTGTTGTATGATGATGGCTTGGAGTTGACGAAGCTTTCTTGGAACTCCAATTGTCGACGTTCCTTGTAGAAGGCTTGGTAGACGGTGTTTGAGTCATTGAAGCTTGGTTGTTTGAGAAGCCGTAGGCTTGGATGAGAACTTGGCATACTTGAAATCGTCTTGCACTTGACGTTCCGCTTTTGTAGCTTGATGCATGAGCTCGATGAGGTTCGAGTATGGTTGGAAGTCGGCGATCTTCTTGATAGGACGGTTGAGTCATTCAAGAAACATTCCATAGTTTGCTCATCATCTTCCGTGACTTTGGCTCTTATCAATGGCAATCTCCATCTCCTTGTAGTATTCTTCAACGCTCTTGGTTCCTTGCTTGAATAGTTGGAGTTTATTGAAGAGGTCGCGGTTGTAGTAGGTAGGCACAAAGAGCGCTCTCATGACGTCCTTCATTTGCGCCCAAGTAGTGATGGGTGGTTCACCTCTTGCCTCGCGGCGCTCGATTACTTATTCCCACCAAATGAGGACATAGTATTGGAACTCAAGGGATGCCATTGCGATATTCTTCTCTTTTTCATAGTTGTGCAAACGAAAGATTTTGTCGACCTTCAATGCCCATGAAAGGTACTCTTCAGGATCATTGCTTCCATTGAACTTGGGCATGGTGAACTTGAGCTTGCTGTAGCGTTGCTCTTTGTTGTGTTGGGGTTGGGGGTGATGACGCCCGTGTTGTTGATGATTTGTCCAACTCGTGTTGCTCTCGGTGAGGAGGGTTGTCAACCTCAAGTTGCTCTTGTCGTGGAGAATTTCCATTGTTTTCATGATCTTGATGTCCTTGATGTTCTTGGCGAGCTTGTGGAGGAGCTTGTCGAGCTCGAGGAGGAACATGAGGAACTTGACGATGCACGCGAGCTTGAAATCTTCTTTCTTGAACCTATTCGCGAAGTGCTTCCTCTTGTTCACGCCGATGGCGGTTGTGTGTGGCGATGGCGTGACTTGAATCTTGAAGGGCACGTTGCGCCGCAAGTGCTTGAGCTTCACAGAGTTGTTATTCTTGGCGTTGTGCCTCGGCATCTTGTGCATATTGGTGTAGACGCGCGCGCTCTTCCTCTTCATGTTGGCGTTGTCATTGCCATTCTCGTGCTAATGCAAAATCCTCTTGGATTTGACATTGTCGGTGCTCTTGAGAGTTGGTGACGCATAGAGGATTGAGGCTTGCTTGACAATCGTTGCACGCGGAACATCGAAGAGTGTTTGATGTCGGTGTACTTGAGCCGGAGAGGGTGAAGTCGGAGTGTCGACTTGAGCGGCTCCTTCAAGATGAGGACGAAGTGGAAGAAGAGCGGTTGAGCAACAAAGTGCGAATCTCATCCATTATTGCGTCGTTCTCTTGCTTGTGATCGTCGAGCTTGTGGTTGAAGTAGTCCCTTGTAAGTTGCTCGGAGATTCGCAAGTCGGCGGCGAGGTTGTCAATGTGTTCACTCATTGCTTGTTGCTCTTAATGCAAAGCACGTTGTGCACCAAAGATGTGGCTCTTGGTGACGTAGGAGTTCATGTCGTCATCGTGCTCAATGAAGAGTGGGTTGGTAGAAGTACTTGGCCTATCCAGCATTCCAAGAGAAAAATGTTAGTGGGAGAACGAGAAGAACGAATACCAAATGTACCTTGACCGAAGTTGAAAGTGGATCAATGATCACTCCAATGTGGACAAGGAAATAGCACAATTGGTACCAATTCTTGTCGGTTTCTCACACCTACACAAGTAAAAGCTTATGGTGGAGCTTGGTAAGGATGGTGGCACAAAATTTAATGCAATTGTAAGTGAGCTTCAATAATGTTGGAAAAGATTCACAAGTTCGCAATGCAACAAGTAGACCAAGCAATATAAGGTACACGGAAACACACACGCAAAAAGATAAGTGGGGTTGTGCAACCAAGGATGAGCCAAAATGTGGAATCCACAAAAATGCTCTTGTTGCGCAACACTAGAGAGACGCTAGCACGATTGCACAATAGGCAGATACAAAGACTTGTGCACAACCTACTAAGCAAAATTGCAACGACTTCTATCCCAAGTATGCTCTATGCAAGGTGTTTCTATGATATGATCCAAGATGATCTAGTATGACAATCTTAATGTTGTATGATGCTATGGTGCTTGCTTAAAAGCTCTTTCCTTATCTTTTCCTTTTGCTTAAAAGCTTGTTTGGCTCTTTGTTGTTTGAGCTCTTTTCTCATGCAATGCTTCACGAACCAAGATAGCAATTGTGTATGCGATGACAACCTTGTGACACAAGAGATGATACCAAGATATGCAACAATTATGTATGTATTCTATGGGAAGTATGATCACTAATGTGCACAAGTCTCGTGTCGGCAATACTCAAAAGCTAGTCTCGATGGGTAAGCGACGCAAAGGAGTAAGGCTAGGATGGCTATCAAAGTAATGGCAAGAATGATATGTCCAATACCAAGCTGAGGTTACCGTTTCTTCGGGTCCTCGTCCGTAAACAAGAACGGATGACAGCGATCCAATGAGTGTCACGAATACCAAGATATAGTCGAGGAGATCGTTGTTGATGACGCATTCGTGGTGAAGATGAGCAGTGGTGATGTTGATGTCGAACCGTACCTAAATAGCCGAAACACAGGTAGGACACGGTACCGCAACTCAAATTCTCAAAGAAAAATTGGACCAAAATTGTCGGAGTTGGAAGTGGTAAGCGATGGTGGTGCTATGAAGAAGTGGTGGTGGTATGCAGAAGTATATGTGGGCACCGGAACAAAGTTTGGTGAAATATGGACGGAAAATGGGCGGTGGAGAGGAAGTGATGCTGCCAGGGGCCGGATGTTTGGGCTTGATGGCCGGATGTCCGGGGTGACGGATGTCCGGGCTTTCGGGCCGGATGTCCGAGCTCGAGATCCGGGGACGAATGTGATGAACATCGCGTGGAGAGGTCAAATCCGGGTAAAATTTGGAGGAATTTGTGGATGGAAATTGGGGAAAAGTGGATGGAAAGCTAGATCTACCTGCAACACACGAAATCCGTGGATCAAATCCAACAGAACTTCATATCACCCACACAAAAAATTGGGGCTATTTTTGAGGGGAATTTTCGAATTAGGGACAAAATCAACAAAAACTAGGCTAGAAACACAACGGGGAGGGTTCGAAATCGTGATCAACGTGGCTCTAGATACCAATATGATGTAGGGTGCAACCCTAATCGTCCTATCTTTCACAAAAGGAGTGGATCCCGCAAAGAACATGAAGAACATGAGGAGGGAAATGAGGGAAAACACGGGGGAAACACGAAAGAAACACTAAACCAACAAGAAATAGTGTCACATGTGCTAGATCCTCGAGTACATAAGAAATCACATGATCCACGGACAACTAAGGACGATACATAGGTAGCCGGTCTTCTCCAAGAGGAGGTCTTGAGGTTCTTCCCGGAAAGTGGTCTTGAATCCGCTTGGGGGATCTTATCCGAGGAGGCGCTATCTATGAGGAGAAGGTAACCAAGTGGATGAGCAAAGCTCTCACACGATATATGAGCTAATCCTTTGCTAACCCTAGAAAGAAGGACGAGGAGGAGTATATATAGTCTAGCGGGTTGAAGGGGTACACAGGCCTCGGCCCTTCACTATGCACAGACAGGGGAGGCTGGCCGTCTGAGCATCGGGCCGGATGTCCGGGCTTTCATGCGAGGCCGGATGTCTGGGCTGGAGAGGCCGGCTGTCCGGGCTGGAGCGGCTGGCTTCGTTGCTCCCGGGTTCGGAGGGGTCCGGATTTCCGGGCTGGAAGCCGGATATCCGGGAGCTCAGGAAGGGCCGGATGTCTGGGCTATAGGGGTCGGATGTCCGGGGCCTGTAGATGCTTGGCGGCTGTGCAGCTTGATGATGGACGACACTCCAGGGGCCAGACGTCCGGGGTCGTGGCCAGATGTCTGGGTCCTGGGAGGTGTTCTTGACTCCTTCCGTGGATTCTCTTCATCCATGAATTTGGGGGCTTGTACACCTTCACATGCATCTTCGAGAGGGTCCTCTTGGTACCTAATCATGCACAACGTCTCGGATTTAGGTAGTTTTCATGTCTCGAGAGGATCATATGTAATATCACTAAGGAAGGAAGTCACCTCGTTCTTGAGAGCTCTAGCTCTAGCTCTAGCTCGTGTCATGGGTCCTCTTGGCTCTTGTTGAGGCGATGGTAGGTCCATGGGGATGACCGTAGGATGCTCCGCATCACAGATCATAATGGCTAAAACCCTAGAAGTCTAGCCTATCTTATTATGATTATGATTCCTTGTCTCTACGGACTAAGCCCTCCGGTTTATATAGACATCGGGGGGACTAGGGTTGTACAAAGTTGGTTACAGAGAAATGAATCTTCATATTGGGACGCCAAGCTTGCCTTCCACGCAAAGGAGAGTCTCATCCGGACACGGGTGAGAGTCTTCGGTCTGGCATCTTCATAGTGCATCAGTCCGACCCACGTACCATAGTCCAGACGCCCGAGGACCCCCTAATCCAGGACTCCTTCAGTGTCGCCTGCTCTGACTACTCCCTCAGCAGCGTCCGTGCCTCGTGTGCATCTGCACCCACCGCATCGCTGGAGGTCGCGGGCGACAGAGCCTTCGAGGTGGATGGGTGAGCTGAAGGACCGGGTTTCTTCTTGGGTGCCATGGGCCATGGCATCGTCGAAGATGAAGATGGTGATGAAGTCGATGCACTGTACATGCCTTCAGGTTCACACAAGCGAGCCCCCTACCTGGCGCGCCAAATATGTCGCGGGAAACCACAACCACCTATGGGACCAGGAGGCTCCTTGCCAGTTCAGTAGGTGGGCGACGCATTGCGCAAAGAGCAGAGGAGTGTGGAGCGGCACGGCAGGGATCACACAGGCGAATTTACCTAGGTTTGGGTCGCTGCGAGGTGTAAAACCCTACTCCTGCTTTGGTGGATTGATAGTGGAAATGTGGTGGTGGAGCATAGTACACTTGCCTGGCAGGGTTGCCTCAAGGCAGTAGTGTCTAGCGCGTACGGGGGTGTGAGTTATCCAATCTTCTAACCCTTTCTACGGTTGCCATGGGCCTCTTTTTATAGATCAAGGGGTTACCACAGTGGCAAAGTAGTCATTACACATGGATAAGATAGCCAACAGTGCTATCATACCTAACTCTGCGGGCTGACAGGGTGCATTAAATGCGCCGCTCAATGTCACATCGTTGGTTGCCCAACAAGGCTTGTCGGGCTATCTTGCCAGCTCCGCGCCCGCTCGCTTGACGCATCGCAGGACAAGTGTCGTCTGAGGGTTTCTCCTGTAGAAAGTGTCTGCCATGTGGCGAATGGCTGCCACTTAATCACTTTCCAGCTTGACACCGCACTAATCGATGATGTGGGTCGCGGTAGAGTGGTTGGTGAGGTGGTTTTGCTTCTATGAGCCCCGGTATGCCCTGCCGGGGTGTCTTGGTTGTCAGTTTCTGGAGGTGGCCTCGCCCCTTGCTGGGTTTGCCTGCCCGGCAAGGGAGGCTTTTATCTTCATGATATCCCGCTTCTCTGGTTTGATCTTGGTCCCTCTGATTTGCATGTTGGTCCTTCAAATCTCTGGGGTCCTTGCACTCTGATGTGGGCTGGTGCACCAATCTTGTTCCCACGCTTGTGCACAGTCTGGGCAACAGACCCAGGGTTTGTTGCACCGACACTTGCGTGTATCTCCTACTATATTGATACCTTGGTTCTTAACTGAGGGAAATACTTATCTCTACTTTGCTACCTCACCCTTTCCACTTCAAGGGAAAACCCAATGCAAGCTCAAGAAGTGGCAATGGCTCATTTGGCAACGCGTCCTGTGGCCTCCCCGTTGGTTATGATGTCATTCAAGGGTACCTCAGAGGCCACTGTTACTGAACACTCTTGAAAGTAGTGTTGGAGTTTTTGGGATGCCATGAAAACTGTATAGGCTATCTTCTGATAATGTGGATACCAAGATTTGCATGGGGTAAGCACTTATAATACATAGTAGACTAGCTTCTACACCTGGAACTTGTGGCTCCCAGCCTCTCGTTCTACCACGAGTACTGCGCTCACCACTTGATTCATGGCTGAGATGTATAATAACATGGGTTCGCCAATGCCGGGTGCTGCTAGGATGGGGTTGCCTGATAGTATTGTTTTTACCTCTTCTAGTTCCCTGTTTGCTTCATCGGTCCACTAGTATTTTTTGGTCTTCCTGAGCAGTCTGTAGAGTGGCAGTGCCTTTTTGCCAGGGCAGGAGTTGAAGAGGCTCAGGGCTGCCACGCAGCCTACAATTTTCTGGACGTGTTTGAGCTTTGTGGGTATTCCTAACTGGGATAAAGCTCGGATTTTAGCCGGATTAGCTTCTATCCCCCAATGGGAGACGATAAATCTGAGCAACTTTCCGACGGAACCCCAAAGACGCATTTGTACGGGTTGAGCCATATATCGCAAGCCCACAAATTTTCGAAGGTTTGGCGGAGGTCATCCACAAACTAGCTGGCGTGTTTAGTTTGAATGACCATGTCGTCTACATATGTTTGACTATTTTGCCGATTTGGTTTTCCAGGCATGTTTGAATCATGCGCTGGTATGTGGCGCCTGCATTCTTTAATCCGAAGGGCATTGTGTGGAAGCAGAATGGCCCGTGGGGGGAGATGAATGCAGTTGCGGCTTGGTCGGACTCCGTCATCTTGATTTTATGGTATCCAGAGTAGGCGTCAAGGAAGCATAGTGAGTCCTGTCCAGCGGTGTCATCGATGATTTTGTCTATGCGAAGGTAACGGGAAGGGATCCTTAGGACAGACTTTATTTAGGTCTTAAAGTCGACGAATAGCCGCCATGATTTATCCTTCTTAGGTACCATGACCAGATTAGCGAACCACTCGGGGTGTTTTATTTCTTGGATCAATCCGAATTCAAGTAATTTTGCTAATTATTTCCGCATTGATTGACGCTTGGGTTCGAAAAATCGGCACAACGCCTGTTTGACTAGCTTGAAGCCCTTGATTATGTTCAGGCTATGTTCTGCTAGTCTTCATGGAATTCCTGGCATGTTCGAAGGGTGCCAGGCGAATATGTCCCAGTTATCACGCGGGAATGTCCGCACTGCTTCATTGACTAAGGGGTCCAGCTGGGCTCCAATGGACGTTGTTTTGTTGGGATCCATTCGGTGCACTTGGAATTTGACTATCACGCCAGCTAGTTTGAACAATGTGGACTTAGACCTTTTACTGAGGACCACGTCGTCCCTGCCCACTGTTGCGTGGAGAGTACTTAGTTCCTCTGTTGCGAGAGCCTCAGGTAATGCTTCGAGGCCAAGCGATGCTATTTTGTTTTCGGCTCGAAGGGCTCTATCCGGATTGCTTATGAGTGTGATCATGCCATTGGGCCCTGGCATTTTGAGTTTCATATACCGGCAATATGGTATGACATGAAACCTTGAGAATGCCTCACGCCCGAGTAGGGCATGGTATCTGCAATGGAAGGGCACAATGTGGAAGAGTAATTCTTCAGACCTGTAGTTCTCGGGAGTGCCAAACACTACATCCAGGGTGACTCGTCCGGAGCAGCGCGCCTCTATGCCAGGGATAATTCCCAGAAAGGTAGTATAACTTTGTTCGAGGCGAGATCTGTCGAACTGCATTTTACCAAAGGTGTCCTCCTAAATGAGGTTTGTGTCGCTACCCCTGTCCATAAGCACTTTAGTTAGTCTAAAGCCGTCCACTATGGGGTCGAGGACTAGTTCGGCGGGTGCTTGGACGGAGCGGGCCCTTTATTCGTCTTCTTCATCAAAGGTGATCAGTGTGCCTGTCCATGAGTTAGTGGTTGTGACATGGTGGACTCGGGCGAGCTCTCGAAGGGCTCTTTTCCTTTGATTTCTTGAGGAGAATGTCTCATAGATTGTCAGAACATCATTGTCGCTGTATGGGGGTGTGAGTCCAAGGATAGCTTCGCCACTATTGGCCACCTGCCTGACCACCGAACATGCTGAAGCCTGTGGGTTGGATTTGTGTTCAACAAGGCCGAGTCTATGGGGCATGGCTTGCCCAGTAGCTCATCAAGGACTAATCTGTGTCCAACGAGGGATCTCTACTTCTTTCTGGCAGGCTCATGTTTGGGTGACCGCCGTGGGTATAAGCATTTTGCCTGAGATTTTTCTGGATTGCTCGACATGGGTTGAATCCAAGCGCATTTGCTATGCTTTCCAGGCGCTCTCCATGGCACAATATTTGCATACCAGGTCCGATAATTTGGTGAACTTTGCACATGGTGATGGGCGAGGGCATTCAAGATTCCTTCATCTCAAAAGTTGAACCGAAAAGTCGCTATTCTTTCTTGATCGCAACACTCTGTCATCTTATCTTTGAATAGGAGGAATCATGCCCAGTAATGGTGGACTGTTTCTCCGGGCTGCTGTTTGATGTACATCAAACCCCATATGTCAGGGTTTCCTGAGTTACTTGTGGAGTACTCGACGTGGCTGGTGGGTGGGAAAAAATTCCGCGTTCCAGTGAGTTATGTATCCGAAATTTTGGCGGCGGTGTCAAGCACCCCTAGAATATCCATTGCACCGAGTTTGGAATTTGGACTGTCTGCATACCGTGGCGCAAATTCGAGGTCATTCTTCAAGTTGATGCTGGGTTCTGGGCTTTCTTCGGGGCGAACATCTGACTCCTGGCCCTAAGCCTAGGTGAGACAATCGCTAACCCGAGCGCAACTTGTTTTTAGCTTTGGCGACTGGGAGCCCTCGGCCAATTCATCGATGGTGGCGACAAGGTGCGTAATCGGCGGGATATAAATTTCCCTATCATCGGGCTTGAGCCCGATCTGATCGTAGATTAAGGGTCGGTCGTCAGAGACTCCCATGGCTCGAATCTGGTGTAGTAGATCATTCAATGATGAAAGGTCTAATGGGTCCATGCCCTCCGAATATACGAGACTGACCTGTAGTATAGCCGCTCTGAGGGCATTTAAGGCTATGCCCAGACAATGTTCGGCTGGGACTAGTTCGGTCGAACTGACAGGGTGGGCTTTAAGGCTGAGCCCTGTGTAACATTAGTCCCTGTCTGGTTTACCACTACCGAAGTTACAGCTTCGGGATCAGTGGGTTTCTCAAGGTGAGCTGAAGGTTTTGATTGAGTAAGATCCCCCTGGGAGTCGATGGTGAACTCTAGACTCCCGAACTTGATCTCTTGGCAGGGCCAAAGTTACCAACCTGGCTGAGGTGGCCAGTCAGATCGGCGCGCAACATGACACTGCCAAACGCAGAAACTAGGCCAGGGGCGAAGATGTCCCTGGCATGGGCACTGTCGTTGATAAATAGGCGAGCCATTGATCCTTTCAGTGATCCAACAATGGAACTCTCATGAAAGCACCAATGTCGATGTCAAAACCGGCGGATCGCGGGTAGGAGGTCCCGAGATGTGGATCTTGGAACAATGGGGAACAAGGGACAAAGGACACGATGTTTACCCAGGTTCGGGCCCTCTCTAAGAGGTAAAACCCTACGTCCCGCTTTATTATATTGAAGTGTGTATGACGATTATAGAGTTGGTCTACCACGAGATCAGATGAGCTAAACCCTAGGCTAGTAGGATGATGGTAGTTGTTCTAGCCTCTATGGACTAAACCCTCTGGTTTATATAGACACCAGGGGTACTAGGGTTACACATGGTCGGTTGCAACAAGGGAATAAACATGTCGAATCTTCTATCTCGACCTGGAGGACACACCAGGACTTCAAAGATCTCCTGCCTGGATGCAAAGCCGCCTCGTAATTCGGCCTTCCATCAGTCGTAATGTGGCCCACCTGTCTGGCGCACGAGAGATGAGGCGGCAGCCCGAGGACCCACTAGTTCAGGTCTCCCTCAAGAGGAAAGGATCCTTCAGACATGCTTTGTTAAGATCAATGTAATCAATACAAAGTCTCCATTTCCCATTGGCCTTGCGCAATACGACTGGATTTGCTAACCAAGTGGGATGCAACACCCCTCTAACCACACCAGCTTCTTCGAGCTTCCTGATTTCCTCCGCAATGAACTCTTGCCATTCCAAGGCTTGCTTCATGTCCTTCTGCTTGATGGGCCGAGCATGGGGACACACAGCAAGGTGGTGCTCAATTACCTCCATAGGAATACCGGGGATGTCAAATGGTTGCCAAGAAAACATGCCAACATTTGCCTACAGGAAGGTAACGAGCATGCTTTCCTAGTTGCTATCAAGGGTGGAACTGATGGTAAAGGTACCATCAGTGCTGTCCTCTCTTGCCGGGACCTTCTTCATTTCAGGTGGAGTTGCCTTGCACCTCTTGACGGTAGAGCTTTCTAGCAAGTCTTCGATGAGTGCACTCCGAAGAGGCACACTTCTCGGAATTTTTACTATATGTCTTTCCAGACTTCTTGACATTCTTCTCCTTGGCGGGAGCTGTAGCCTTGATGGCCTCCGACGCTACTACATCTCTATAAAGCTTGTCAAAGCAGATGATTGCAGCCTTTTGATCGGATTTGATGGAAATGACACCCATGGGTCCTGGCATTTTCAGTGTATTATAGGCATAATGAGATGCTACCATAAACTTAGCCAATGCCGGACGACCAAGAATTCCATTAAACGGTAAGTGGATCTTGACAACATCAAACACTATCTTCCTTGTTCTGCATTACAGTTCCCTGCCAAACTTCCCTGGCAGAGTGATCTTCCCCTTGGGCCGGCTGCTTCCTGGGTTAATGCCCTGGAACATGCCGGTCTTCTCAAGCTCCTCATCGAAAATTCGTAGTTTCTCAATTACCTCCGGGGAGATCAAGTTCAAGCCAGCCCCATAGCCAACTAACACTTTTGTGACCTTCAGGTTGCTTATTGTTGGTGAAACCAACAATTGCAAGCACCCGAGTGCAGTGGTGCGATCAGGGTGGTCCTCAACATAAAAAATGATAAGCATGTGTGGCCACTTGAGGGGTTTCTGAGAATCTATTGTCAGTTTCACCGCATTGACTTCACGTGCCCACTGCTTGAGTTGGCGGTGAGAGGAATTCAAAGATGCGCCCCCATCAATGTACATGGCCTCCGTTGCTTTCTAGAATTCATGCTCGTTGGACTCATCGTCTTCCTCATCTCCACTCTCATCATCTTCTTTCTTGTCCCTGTCCCTGGCAGGCTTCTCGTTCTGCTGATATGCCTTGCCAGGGTGCCCTCCTCTGCCTCCACGACCCTTCTTACCGGATCCACCAGCACCATCTCGGCCTTTCTCCTTATCGTGTTTTTCATACTCAATATTTTTGTTTCTTAACCAGCTGTTCGACCTGCCGGCACTCTTGGAGGTCATGACCTTTGGTGCAGTGAATCTTACAGTACGGCCCGTCGGACCTGGAAATCAGTGCATGTGTCACCTTCCTTGCCGGAGCTTTCTGTCTTGGCTTTCTTGGTGGAACCAGAGTTGCTTGACCCTTCCACGGCCATAACTGTCTTGCCTTTGCACTTCCTATTGCGCCTCCAACCTTTCTTCTTTGGTGCAGCGGCGGTGTTGTCCTCAGAATCAACTTCAACTCCCGCATCTTCGCTAGGGAGTCTCCTCCCCTCCTCAACACGCGCACACTTGTCCACCATTGTGTAGAGCTCATTGACGGTCTTGGGTAGCCGCATGTTCATCTTATCTCGCATCTTCCGATTGCGGACATTCGTGTGGAAAGCGGCAATCATAGCTGCAGGGTGTATGTTTGGTATGCTACAATGTACGTGGCTGAATCTCTGCATATACTTGCGCAGATCTTCTCCTTCTCTCTATGGGATCACTTGCAAGTCATTGGGCTATTCGGGGTCCTTCTGGCCTCCAGTAAAGGAACCAACGAACTCGTTGCATAGATCTGACCATGAGGAGATGGAGTTCTCTGGCAAGTTCATCAGCCAAGACCTCACATTGGGTTTGAGTACCAATGGGAAGTAATTGGCGAGGACATTTTCATCTCTTCCCTGGCAGCGTGCATAGCAATCATGTAGATGCCTAAGAACGCTGCCGGGTTTAGCTTGCCATGGTATTTCTCTGGCACTTCTGGTTCAAACACACAGACGGGAGACCAACAGACTTGCCGTAACTCATGCGTGAAAGCAAGGCACCCAACCTTGTAAGGTAGGTACCCGCCAATAGCAGGCACTGGCTCGTGGAAGATTGGACCGTTGCACTCGTGGGATTGACGACGCGCTTCCTGGTGTCATTGGATGGTGGTGCGAGCATCTTCCGCCCGCCTTTCTAGCAGAACTTGCCGTTGATCTTGCTGCATCTGCGGGTCTGAGGAAGCCATCGATGCTTTGTCAGGCTCTGCATCCCGCTGGGTACAGTATGGCTGCTGACGCTGCAGCTTGGGTTGCTGTTAGGGAGGTGACTGCACCGTTGGCGGACCACCTACAAGTTTGAGCTACTGGTGCTGTCCATGAGCGCCAAGACGACTTCGCCAGTTGGGATTTGTTCTCCTACGCACATCCAGTCAGACTCTGGATGGTGGCTCTCCACTCATCCATTTTGTCTAGCATTGGAGGGAAGTTCAACGGCATTTGGGCCCGCGCCATTGCCTCTATCGACGCTGAAGGCATGTTGGAGCGAGAAGAACGTGACGTCGCTCAACTTCTAGCAGAGCCAGCAGGAGCGTCGTTGCATCCTTGCCATTGAGCCGCAGTTGTGACGACAGGTTGACACGGCGGAAGCTGAGCCTGGAGATCTTGAGCCTGATCAGCAGGTGTCTTGTTGTGCGGACGTTGCTGCGTGTGATCAACAGCACCGCTCGGGGTCGCTTCTCATCCATTTTGTGATGGACGCGGCATGCGCTTTGATGTTGTCTCTCTCGCCACTATTATAGTTGCTGTAGCAGGATGATCTCGGCTCGCGCCAGACCGGGTTGTGTTGCTCCGGTGACTGTGCTCGTCATTGCGTTGCGGGGGCAGAAGTTGCTTGCCTGCACCACCAACTCCATTGTTGTTGTTTTCGCTGGAGGGTTCTGGAGGATGACCGCCTCCAGCACCTCCACCGTCCTTTCCCACCGCAGTGGGCTCGACGACTGCGCTGCGTGCGCCGGTCGTGCCTACTGCGGCATTCGCACCGACCGCAGTAGTGGTGCCGCCTATACCACCTGCAGACGTGGGTGGGGGAATCTTGGACATGGAAGGCCTAGTTGTCATGGAGCCCTTCTTCTTGGACGCCATGAAGGACGAAGATGGTGATGAAGCTTGATGGAATCGCATGCTACTCGCTAGTCTAGGTTTACGTCAGTGAGCTCCCCTACCTGGCGTGCCAAAGATGTCGGGGTGGATCGACGATCTATGGGGCGAACGAGCCCCTTTGCTAGTTCAGCAACGGGAGGCACTCAAAGCAAAGAGCAGGAATGATGGTGGGCGTAGGGATCTTTACTCGGGTCCAGGCCACCATTGAGTTGTAATACCCTACTCCTGCCTTAGTGTGTTTGATTGTGTGTAAGCACAAGTACAAGGAGCACTCTCCCCCGGCAAGATGTAAGGAGAGGGCGGCTACGCATGCAAGTGTGCGTGGAGTTCTGCTAGGTTTGAACCCTTCTCCAGGTTGCCATGGCCCTCCTTTTATATCTTAAGGGGTTTGCACAGTGGCAAAACATTCTTTATCTAGTGATTAGACAACAAACAGTGCTATCATATACCTAACTCTGGTAGTTAAGACAAAGAGCATTAAATGATCCGCTATGTGTCAAGAGGAGGACAAGCCCCAACAAGGTTATTGCACCGCTCTAGCTGCCTAACTCATGTTATCTTGAAACGCCACCCAAACGGGTGTCAATAAAGGTAAAAATCCCTCCAGTGTGCTGACACGTGTCTGGCAAGCTTCACCAAACTACCTGCGGGCTCGACACCTCATGGATTAGTGACTAGCTGCTCGATGAAGTGGAGCGCTGGCAGTTGGCGAGGGTGGGGCTTGCTGGCCATGGAGCTTGCCAGGCCTTGGCCTTGCCTGGTCTGTGTTGCCAACAAAGGGCTGCTTCTGGTGCTTGGCTCGTTCTTCTGCCCAAGCCAAGTTGATCTTGGGTCTTGGTCTTATTAATGCACTCCTTGATCTCACAAAGAACAACTTCTCTGAGTTTCTAGCTTCTTTGATTAATAGAATATTAACCATTCGTCTGTGCATAAGTCAGGGTATAAGACACCCGTGTTTTATACACCGACACATAGTATAGCGACGAGACAAAGCATTAGCAATAAAATTTTCTTTACCCTTCTTGTGTTTAATGATATAAGGGAAATTCTCAATGTATTCAACCCATTTAGCATGTTTATGGTTAAGTTTTGCTTTACTTTTAATACCTTTACAAGATTCATGATTAGAATGCATAACAAATTCTTTGGGCCATAAATAATGTTCCAAAGTTTCCAAAGTCCGAACAGGACCATATAATTCTTTATCATAAGCAAAATAGTTCGGACTAAGCCTGTCGGCATTTTGGGAACGGGGGTCCCCAGACTTGCCTGCCTGCGGCCGGCAGCGTGGCTCCACCAGCGGCCCCGTACGGCCCATCTTTACTAGCAAACATTCAAGACCCTCACAAGGGGCCAAGCCTCGCGAGGCGGATGATGCAAGACCTCCTCAGGGGCGCCCTCACCAGGCTGGCTCGCGAGGGGCGGAGATCAAGGCAAGGGGTGCCTCACGAGGTTTCTATGATGCAAGCCATGATGACTAGAGCCACGCGAGCGCCAACGCGCGCAGTGTTCTCGTTTCCTCTTTGGTGCTAAAGGAGCAAGCACAGACGAGGAGTCCCGAGGCGTCAGGCAAAGGTTTCCATATTAGTGCAACAAGACCAAGACCGGCAGGACGGAGGTCACCGTGGAGCCCAAGACGGCGTCACCACCAGAGCCTTTGGCAGGCGAAGACTACTTTTGTTAGGATAGCTTGTACTAGTTGTCTCTCTTCGAATTTGGCCATTGTGGGATCCCTTCCCGCTCAATATTTGGGAAGAGGACCTGGGCCTCTATAAATAGGACTAGCCACCACCATACTGGGGCATCTGATTTGGACCTAGACCGGATCCATATCACCCCAACCACTCAAGTTCACCAAGCACAAGAACACCACTCATCGCAAGGTTGCTCTTCCCTTATAACTGTTCATCCTCAGCCCAAGAGGCAATCTACCACACAACACGGGAGTAGGGTATTACACCACAACGGTGGCCCGAACCAGTATAAATCTTGTGTATCATGTTCTTTGGGTTTGTCGAGCTAGGCCGTGAGATCGTAGAGTGTGTGAGCTAGAGAGGGGAGAGATCTTTGTGCGCACCCCAGTGTTCGAACCTCAAGGGTTTTGCCGGAAACCGAAATCCGACATTTGGCGCGCCAAGTAGGGGTGCGTCGAAGCTATGCCCCCCGACGGCCTGGCCTCTCCGACCGACTCTCATGGACGCCGCCT
>NC_041380.1:235330809-235370670 GCF_002162155.2 Triticum dicoccoides | reverse complement strand
GCCACATAAGTTCAAGCCGGAGATGCCGCCCGGTTACAACGGTGCGGCGGATCCGACAGCCTTATTGCTGGCATACGAGGAGGCCGTCTTGGAGGCCGGGGCGACGGTAAAGTCATGGCCAACTGGCTCCAAATGGCCCTGGCTGGCATGCCGCGCGCCTGGCTCCTCCATCTGCCGGAATCTTCTGTGGCCTCCTGGAAGAAGCCGTGTGACCTCTTCATCACGCGCTTCGGAGGACCGGCACCCCCTGTCGTCGCGGCTCTCCTCGGTGGCTCGCAGGCGCCGCCCTCGGATCGTCACGCTAAGCCGTTCTTTCTCTAGATCAGCACCGTCTCCACATGGCAGGGGGTCCCCCGGGTTGGGCGATTCCCATGGCCGACCTGATCTTCAACTCGGGGGATCACCCAGTCACCACCGTAGGCTCGAGCGTGCTTCCGATGCTTTGCACGCCCACCAACTGCAATGTAGCCATTACCAAGACCCTCATCGATGGCGGCGCCAGCCTCAACGTGCTCTCCGTGGAGGCTTTTAGCCTCCTTCACGTACCACTTGAGCGGCTCCGCCCCAGCAAGCCTTTTTCCGGGGTCGGCGGTGGCTCCTCCGACCTCCTGGGGCAGATCCGTCTCCCCGTGACTTTTGGCACACGTGACAACTACCGCACCGAGCTGATCGACTTCAACATCGCCCACGTCGGCTTGCCGTACAACGCCATCGTTGGGTACCCGGCGCTGGCCTAGTTTATGGCAGCCACTCATCCTGCCTACAACCTCATGAAGATGCCAGGAAGCAAGGACGTCCTCACTGTGGTCGGAGACACCAAGGAAGTTGTGATGGCCCTCAAGCTCGCCTTCAGGGCCACGGCGGCAGCTTGCCCGACCAACAAGGCAGTGCCCAGAACCAAGGGGGCTGCGCCGACTAAGAAGAAGTAGCTATTCACTCTGGGTGAAGCCAAGACGAAGCAGATACCGATCGACAAGGACGGGGCCTCTGGCGCCACCTTTAATATAGGCACCGACCTCGCCCCAGATCAAGAAAAAGAGTTGGTTGACTTCTTTTGGGCGAACAGGGAAGTATTCGCCTGGGAACCCAAGCAGCTGGCTGGGGTCCCGAGAAGAGTGATCGAGCATCATCTGAGGGTATGCCCCAATGTGCACCCTGTGAAGCAGAGGGCAAGGCAGCAATCCACGGAGAAGTAGTCCTTCATTGTTTAGGAAACCCGCAAGCTAGAGGCAGCGGGTGTCATTCGCGAAGTCCGGTACCCAGAGTGGCTGGTGAATCCGGTCGTCGTGCCGAAGAAAAGAGGGAAGGAGCGCACGTGTGTTGACTTCACCAACCTCAACAAGGCTTGCCCTCAAGACCCGTTCCTGCTGTCGCGCATCGACCAGATTGTCGACTCCACCGCCGAGTGCAATCTGCTATGTTTCCTAGATGCGTTCTTAGGCTACCACCAGATTAAGATGGTGGTGGAAGATGAGGAGAAAACAGCTTTCCCGACCCCATGCAGAGTGTACTGCTACACTTGCATGCCATTCGTACTGTGCGACACAGGAGCGACCTTCCAGCGACTAATGCACATCACCGTGGGGTAGCAGCTCGGAAGAAATGCTGAGGCCTACATCAACGACATTGTGGTGAAGTCCCGGGAGGCAAGAACTCTGATTCAGGACCTGGAGGAGACCTTCGCGAGCCTACGCCAGGTGGACCTGCGGCTCAACCCAGAGAAGAGCGCGTTTGGTGTCCCTTCGGGCATGCTGTTGGGCTTCCTCGTGTCTCACAGGGGGATCATGGCCAACCTGGAGAAGGTCAAGGCGATCAAAGACATGAGCCCACCACAAAACCTCAAGGAGATGCAGAAGCTTGCAGGCTACGTGACTTCATTGGGGCGCTTCATCTCCAAGTTAGGGGAGCGCGCATTGCAATTCTTCAAGCTGATGAAGAAGAAGGGTCCATTCGAATGGACCCCCGAGGCCGACCTGGCATTTCAAAACCTCAAGAGATACTTGACCAACCTACCGATGATAGTGGCGCCTCGTCCTCGCGAGCCCTTGGTACTCTACCTGTCTGCCACACCCCACTCCGCCAGCGCGGCACTGGTGGCCCTCAGGGAGGGGCCCGAGGTCGAGGACCCGACAAGTGGAGTCGCCAAGCCGGATGAGGTAGCTCAGCACCAAGACGATGCTCCTGAGACAGCAGCTGCCCCGACAAGTCATCAAGCCCCAGGAGCTAGAAACCCGTAGGAAACACCTCAGTCCCCGGGAGCCAAAAACTCCGTCAGCTCTCCCACCCTTGTCGAGCACCCAGTGTACTTCATCAGCATGGTCCGGCGAGATGCGAGGGCGCGATGCCCCATGCCTCAGAAGCTCTTGCTCGCACTCCTGGTGGCCTCGCACAAGCTGCGCCACTACTTCCAAGGTCACCCCATCAAGGTTGTTTCAGCTTACCCATTGGAGAGAGTGCTCAAAAGCCCCAATGTTGCGGGAAGGGTCACTGAATGGAACATCAAGCTGCAAGCGTTCGACCTAGAGTTCAGCACAACCAGAGTCATCAAGGGGGCTGCACTTGCCGACTTTGTGGCGGAATGGACCGCCACCCCGGAGCTCGAAGCAGGCGAGAACCAATCCCTCTTGCTAGGAAGTGAAGCGCCGGATGGTTGGGTCATGTACTTCGTTGGCGGTTCGAACGGCAGGGCGCGGGGGCTGGAGCCGTGTTCATCTCGCCCACTCAGGACAAGCTTTACTACGCCGTGCAGCTCTGCTTCCAGCGGGGCGAGAAGGTCTCCAACAACATCGCAGAGTACGAGGGTCTCATCGCCGGCCTCAAAGTGGCGGTGGCCCTGGGGGTGAAGCACCTCACCAACAAGGGAGACTCGCAGCTCCTCGTCAACTTCTCCAACAAGGTGTATGAGCCAAAGGATGAGCACATGGAGGCATACCTCACGGAGGTGCGCAAAATGGAGAAGCAGTTCCTGGGCCTGGAACTACAGCATGTGCCTCATGGCACCAACAAAGAGGCTGATGACATTGCTAGAAGAGCATCCAAGCGGCTGCCCCAAGAGCATGGCATCTTCGAGGAGCGGCTCTTCAAGCCTTCGGCAGCACCTCTGCCTGTGGAGCCGGTGCCATCTCAGGAGGAACTCCCCCAGCCTCCAGCCTCGAGAGCCCCCGCCTGCGGCCCGACCTCAGGAGTGCGCCTCCTCTTAGCGCTCAAGCTTCGGGAGGGGTGCTGGATCGAGGAGTTCAAGGCGTACCCAACGCAAGGCACGTTGCCGGAGAAGGAGGAAGACATGGAGCGTGTGGCCCGACAAGCTACGGCATACTACATTTAGTATGGTGAGCTATACAGGAAGCATCCAAATGATGTTTCTCTATGATGCATTTCTAGGGAACAGGGGAATGAGCTGCTGGCCGACATACATGGCAGAGACTGCGGGCACCACTCTTTGTCGTGCACCCTGGTCAGCAAGGCTTTCCGCAGCGGGTTCTACTAGCCCATGAGACTCAACGACGCGGCCGAGCTGGTAAAATCCTGCGAGGCCTACTAGTACCACGCCAAGCAGATCCACCAGCCTGCTCAGGACCTCCAAACTATCCCGCTCTCATGGCCGCTCGCGGTCTGGGGGCTGGATATCCTGGGCCCATTCCCTCGAGCACCTAGAGGCTACCGCTACCACCAACACGGAGGTCCTGAGGGGTCTCAAGACAAGGACCTTCAAGAAGAAGCTCTGGGCATGCGGCAAGGGCTGGCACGACGAGCTCCAGTCTATGCTATGGTCTATCCGCACCACCGCCACCAGGCCAACAGGCGAGACCCCGTTCTTCCACTTCTACGGAGCATAAGCGGTTCCCGCACACAAGGCCAGGCATCGCTCCGCACGGGTCCTGGTGTTTGATGAAACGCAGAAGGACACCATGCAGGGGATGGATCTCGTGCTGGGGGAGGAACGCTGCCGAGAAGCCTCGCTCCGAGCTGCGAGGTACCAGCAGCCGTTGCGGCGGTACCACTTCCGCAACGTTCGCTCCAGGACGCTCGAGGTGGGTGATCTTGTCCTGAGGTGGGTGCTCTCCAGGGAAGGGCTGCACAAGCTTTCGCCCATGTGGGAGGGCCCGTTTCGATTCGCCCACGTCTCCAGGCCTGGCGCCGCGCGCCTGGAGACACAGGATGGGATCCCCATCTAGAACGCTTGGAACATCCAGCACCTCCGGAAGATCTACCCATGAAGCAAGGCCCGGTGCCTGTGAAGCAAGGCCCAGTCCTTGTGAAGAATCTCTGCTCGTGACACTCACGTAATAATGAGTGGGGCTGTACATGCCCCGGCGTCTCAGGAGTGCCGCCCTCGGGCCTCGGGGGCTCCCTCCCACGTCTAGTGGCAGCACTTAGCTCCGCGCTGGTGAGAAGACAAGAAGACTAGACTAGGTGTCGGACGCGGCTTTTCATTTGCTTTCCGCAGTTGGTTGCCCCCTCTTTTAAGTGACAATTTGCTTTCTGGTGTTCCTTGCTGGCCTGGTTCCATTGTCCTTGTTGCCTCCTTTTCTGCCCTCGGTTCCTCGTTTTTGACCTGTCCTCTCCCTCGCGTGCCTCGCGAGGGGGCTGGACAGGCGCCCTCGTGAGCGTTTTCATTTTCTTTTCTTTCGCAAGGCACCCTCGCTCGAGCTTGCAAGCTAGCGCTCCCCTCTCAATCTATGCCCCCGGGTACCGTGATGCGATGCACTGGGTTATGGCCGGCAGTGTCGACGACCAGGGTCCAGAAGAATAAGGATTCCCTAACGAATTTTTCCAGTTCTTAGGCGCCTTCCGAGCACAGGAGGCCTTGTCAAGCACTGGGGAACACGCGTCTCGCGAGGCGAAACCTACTTCAGGCACATCAAGCTAAGTCATTCTACGCGCTTACATAAAACATGACGCCGCAACACAACACGGAAATGATAAGCATAGCACAGCCACTTAGAAATCATAATTGTTGCACGCCCTAGCAGGGCCCCATACTTGTCTCTCTCTAATGCAGGAAGGAAAGGAAGAATGAAACAAAAGCAGGACGTGCTCCCGCGGCAGGTCGCGAGGGCGGGCCCATGGCGCTCTCCTGGGTTTAGCCAGACCCCTCCTCGCGCTTCACTGGAGCACGGCGATGGGACGATCTGCTGCCACCTTCGAAGCAGGCGCGGTGGCGTGGCGGCTGGTCGTAGCCGCCATTGCTGGAGCTGCTGTCGGAAGAGGAGCTATCATAGCTGGACGAGCCATGGCCAGCACCGAGGACGAAGCCGCCCTCCTCCTCGTCACGACCATCGCCAAGGCCGAGCACATCGTTGCCGTCGTTGTCCTCGGGGCAACACCCGACGCGGCGACCATCTTCCCCAAATACCCTCACGAAGAGGGTCGCGTCGCCATCGTACCTGAAGTGGAGGGCACACCGCCTACCCAGTCCACACGTGTGGGCGAATGTCTGCCAGCCATGAGCCAGGACCACGTTGCCCGCGGTGGAGACCTCGACCGCAACCCAAGAAGCGTTGCTGCAGCAGCCATCTGCCTGCAGCCAATGACCAGCTGATGCGGAGCATCCTATGGACATCACCATGTCAAGAGTTCATTCGTCAAGTGACACGTGCGACATCTACTTCACATACATAAAGGTGAACCCTCTCCTTTACACGTGCTCACTTGACCCCTTTGAGGATGGTATACTACTTGACCCTCCATCGTGCATGCATAGGTATTGTCGGAGCTTCACGGATGACGAGGAGGAGAGCAAGCGCAAAGGATCACCTACACCATCTGCGAGGGAAGCCTGGAAGAGAAGACGCAAGAAGAAGAGCTGTTGAAGAAGCTCCAGCCACCGGACGACCCGTCGGGTCCGGACGTCCGGCGCCTGAAGATCCACCAGATGACCGGTCCAGACCGGACGACCGGTGTCCCTGCACCCGAGCCAAACGAGCGGACGTCCAATGCCACCGGACGACCGGTCCAGACCGGAAATCCGCTACACCAGCATCCGAGCCAGATCGTGCGGACGACCGGCCCCTACCGGACGTCCGGCCGCCCACGAGCCACCGGACGACCAGTCCCTAGTGGACGTCCGGTACCTGGCTGTGTCCAGTTGCGGGCTGAGGCCCATGTACCCCTTCACTTTCCCCCCATTTGCACTAAGACTATAAATAGACCTCTCCCTCCTCCTTTCTAGGGTAGCGTTGTGATAGCTCATTTGAGAGATAGAGCTACGCTCACCCATTATGGATCTACTCCACGAGAGAGACCGCGGCCCCTCTACGGAGAAGATCCCCTTGTATTCAAGACCCCCTCTTGGGTGGCCCATCAAGACCTCCTCACGGAGAAGAACCCGGTTACCGTTTGTATAGTCCGTTGTTGACTTTGGATCAATGTATCTTCCTTTGTGTTCATCGGTCTAGCGCATGTGTGATCTATTTCTTGTTGGTTGAGTGATTTCTCTCGTGTTTTCCCTCATTTTCCCCTCGTGTTCTTCGTGTTCATCCTTGGGATCCGCTCCTTTCATGAAAGATCGGTGATCTAGGGTTCCACCCTACATCATCTTGGCATCAGAGCTTAGGTTTATCATGAATTTGGAGCCACCCCGTTGTGTTTTCTAGCCTAATTTTGTTGTGTTCTTCCCCAAATTCGAAAATCCCCACCAAAAATAGCCCCAATTTTTTCGTGATTTGTTGGTATGATGAAGTTTTGTTGATTTTGATCCATGGATTTGCTTGGTTTCGAGTGGATCTAGCATTTCCCCAATTTTCCCCACTTCCCATCCACGAAATCTCATCAATTTTGACCCCAAAATCCCCAAATTCCGCCCAAAATCGCGTCCCGGATCTGAAATCTCGCGTTGACCCCGACCACCGGACGACCGTCACTTTACCGGACGTCCGGAGCCCCTGGAACGACCGGACGTCCGTCATCCACCGGACGACCAGAACCCCTAACCCGTATGGAAATTAGCGGATTTCTGAGCTCATTGGACGTCCGGCCACCCGACATCCGTCCATTAGCGGACGTCCGCTACCTGTAGATATCAACTTCGACTGATTTTTGTTTCGGCCATACCTAATTCATCCGAACTCTGATTTTGACGTTCTTTAGCTCGTTTTGAAGCTCTTGACATCCTACTTCCCACAAAAATACCACCAAAGTCATTTGCCTCCATCAAAGTTTCTGAAATTTGGCATGTTTTCCTAGGCCCTCCACCATATCATCCGCTACACCACCATAGCCTTCCGCAACCTAACCAATTTTGTTCCCCATAGCATTAGTGGTTGCTTGAGGAGTGATTTGAGTCTCCTAAGGTGTCTAGGCTACTTAGGGACGGTTTCTTCTTCATCAACCACCACCACAACCACCATAACTTCCGCATAGTTTTGCCCACCTCACACTCCCGCCACCCCGACTTAACCCATTTTTGTTTGTGTTGTGAGTTGTGTCTCCTAAGGTGTTTCGGCTACTTAGGGACCGTGCTTCCAACTCTGACACCGTGTATAGTTCACCACCTTACCTTCCACTTCGGCATTGCCTACTCGCAAAACCCATCATTGCATTTTCGCAACCACCACCGCATCCCGCTACCACCATTTTGACATTTGAGATTTTGAGTTTGCGGTTTTTCCGTTTCCTAAGGTGTTTTGGCTACTTAGGGACGAGTATCCATCATCTTGGTATCGCCATCAAGATCACCGCCACTCATCATCGCCACGAACGGTAACCTCCATATCATCTCGATATCGTGGTATCCGTCCATTGTATATTCCCTTGCCATTGCATTGATAACCCCTAGCCCATTTTGCGTTACTTGCCTATCGAGACTAGCCATTTGAGTATTGCCGCCAACGTTACTTGTACACATTAGTGATCTACACCATACATTGCATACATACCATATCATATTGGTATCATCATATCATCTCGTGTGCCTCAAGTTTGTTCCCGCATATATACAATTGCTACCTTGGTTTGTGCATTTCGCAAAGTGGCCATACAAAAAAAAGAAAAGAGAATAAATCTTTTAAGTAAAGAAAAAGAGTGAACAAAGAGCTTGTAAGCAATAGCCATAGCATCATACCACATTGCATATAAGATCATCTTGGATCATAACACCAGGAACCATATATACATAGCATACTTGGGATAGAAGTCGTTGCATTTTTGTCTCCTATAGGTTGTGCACAAGTGTCGTATCTGCCTATTGAGCAATCATGCTAGCGTCTCTCTAGAGTTGTGCAACAAGAGCATTTTCCGTGGATTCCACATTTTGAGCTCATCCTTGGTTGCACGACCCCATTTATATATCTGTGTGTGTGTTTCCGTGTGCCACGTATTGCTTTTGGTCTACTTGTTACACTTGCGAATTTGTGAATCTCTTTCAACATTATTGACTCTTGCTAACATTTTACATTAAATTTTTGTGCTACTATCCTCACCGAGCTCCACCATAAACCTTATTTGTGTAGGTGTGAGAAACCAACAAGAATTGGTACCAATTGTGCTATTTCCTTGTTCCACATTGGAGTGATCATTGATCCACTTTCAACTTCGGTCAAGGTACATTTGGTATCCGTTCTTCTCTTTCTCCACTCATATTGGCTCGAATCTTGTGATGGATAGGAAAGGAATTTCATCTTCGGTCTTCCACAACAACGGCGGCGTGTACAACTACATCAACAACAAGCTTTCCGCACAAAAGGAGGAGCAAGATGCAAGGATGGAGGAGATTCGGACCATGTTGATCAATCGTTCTTCCCCTTCATCATCCTCAAGGCGGCGACGTTCAAGTCACAAGTCTTCGGAGCGCAAAAATGATGCAAGCGCAAGTCGTCCTCGTCCACATCTCCATGGCGACCACCATCACGTTTGTGATCCACCTCGTCATGAAGGGCAAGTCACCTCCAAGCAACATGTGCACGACGATGACGAACGACATCTACATCGAGCTCAAGCACGACAACGACAACATCATCATGAAGATGCTCGAGATGCGCCTACCTACAAGTCGCAACAAGCCCTACTTCACGCCAAGTCCAAACTTCATGACCACAAGAGAAGACCGCGAGACAAGCACCACCAAGAAGGAGCTACGGCTACACCAACCACTTTGGCATCTTCGCCAAGCGACTTCAAGGCATCTTCGCCTTCAGATATATGGCATATTCGCCAACAAGCACCTCAAGACTACGCTCAAGAGAAGCTCCCCAAGCTCAAGTCCGCGACTTCCACGAGCTACTACGACCTCGACATCGACCACACGATTCCTTTCTATGGGACTCAAGAACCCAAGGAGTATCTCGAGTGGGAGCGTTTGATGGACGACTACCTCAAGCTACATCAAGTCCCTCCCAAGGATCAAGTGAAGTGCGCCACAAGGAACTTCCACGACTACGCGTCCACATGGTGGCTTCACACACCTTCGGAGAGCTACGACATAAGTTGGCCCAAGACGAAGAGAGCTTTGCGGCGAGAGTTTGTGCCTCCAACCTACACGGAACAACTTCAACGCCAATTGGAGAACACTATCCAAGGATCCAAGTCCATCGACGAGTACTTCAAGGAGATGAAGATTGCCTTTCGACAAGCCGGCGTGGACGACCCCATTTTGGTGAAGTTCCACTTCATGATGGGATTGCACAACGACATCTCCAAGACTCTCTTCCTCGAGAACTACAAGTCCCTCGACGACAACTACATTGGTGCTCTCAAGGCGGAACAAGAACTCATGAAGGCCAAAGCTTCTCCACCCCAAGCTCACTTTGCGATGACCAAGCTCGATGAGAACGAGCATGAGGCTAGTACCACCAAGATGTCCAAGCCCAACGAGCTCCAAGGCGATGCTCCCAAGTTCGACTTCACCACCATCCCTCTTTGTGGCATTGACGATGCCGAGTCTACTTCGACTCTTTTTCAAGATGGTGCGGCGATGACTACGACTACGGACACCATCAAGGACCAAACTTTGGAGGCGAGCGACATGGTGACGAGCAAGGATGATGCTTCCATCTTAGGAGGCGAGAGTGATGATGTGCCATCTTCGGCCTTCATCCACGGCGACAACGACGAGATGGTTGAGCATGGGATTTTCCCTTCGACCACGGCGACGTATGATGACTTGAGTGACTTGTGCCACCATATTGAGAGTGAGAGTGACTTCACCACTAGCCACATATATGTGTTGCCACAATTCCCAAGTGAGGAGAGCCACAACCCCCACCACTTGAGTGAGATGAGTGACTCCACCATATGTGAGTTTGAGTGCACCTATTTTGAGGGAGTGAGTGAACCACCACATAGAGAGAGTGAGATAGTTGATAGGTCATGTGAGGCCACTTTCAACACTAACGACTTGACCTCTACCTCTATTGTGTCTTCTCATTTGGTGCTAGGTCCCTTATATGATGATGCGCCGATTCTCGACGACTTTGTCCTACCTTTGGACAAGACGATGGCCATGGTGGAATATGATGCACCCCCCACATGGTTCCATCAGAATGATGATCTTGACCACCATTCGGTCTTTCCCACCTCACCTACACCACATGAGTGGAATGACAATGGTAACATAGGTGAAGGTGATGCTCTAGTCCCACTAGTGGACATTCATGACATTGATTGCTTGCATGATGTTGATCCCCCTATTGACATGCTTCCTGCTAGTATGATTTCCCCATGCGATGATTTACCCATTTATGATGAGTATGACCATTGCCATGTGGAGTCTATTAGTTGTGATGCCATGTTGCATAGGATCTCTTGTGACAATTCCTTAGGTCACATCATGTTTGCCATTCCGCTTGACTTGTCATATGCTATGCATGAGATCAATCATATGTCATATTTGCAATCTCTTCATAGTGACTATGCAGATGTTATTAAAATGAACCCAATTTGCACATATGGCATAAATGACAAGCCTATGGTTATTGGCATTTGTTTCTCTTGTGATGATATTGACATGCTACCTTTGCATCATTTATCTCATATGCCATGCCATAACCACCTAGCTTCGGATATGCATTGTTTTGGATGTTGTCCATTTCCTCCATATGATGTTTCCAATATTGCTTATGAGGAGACCCCCATAGTTTCCTCATACATTTTAGGAGATTTTGATTCATCCCATTCATTGCATGATCCCAATATTTGTGTGCACAATATGCTTCCCATGAATAAACAAGCTATTGATGTGCCATATACTTGTATGCTCAATTTGCATCCCCATCATGTTATGCACAATAACTATTCTTTCATGATGGATGGCATGTTCTTATACCATGCATCAAATTTCTTTGACCGATGCTTATCTTGTGCTAACTCTCACGTGCACATACACATCATGATGGATGATGTGTACATTTACCACACGCACAATTTCTTTCGTTTGTGTTTCTTTTGTGTAGGTACCCTTGAATACTTGTCAACCTCACAATCCCACGAGTTGACAAAACGAGCTCTAGAGAGCAATTATGACTTGGAATCCCATGGATTGCCCTTCCCACCGCTCTCTTCGCGCAAATACTTCGCGCATTTCTTCTACTTGGCCCTCACTTGGCTATGGGTTATTGTCCATTACATATTATATGCCCATCTTGCCATGTTCACTTTGCATGATATGCTCATTCCTATGCCTTTGCCACACATTTGCGACCCATGCTTTGCATTACACATGATGACTGATTCTCATACTTGTATGTGTATTTGCAAGCTTGGTGGAGATATTGCTTGTTATTGCCATGTTTGCTTTGTGCCCCATGCCTATGATTATACTATGATCTTGCTTTGTGTTCGTGCTTGCGATATGTCATGTGCATTGCCTATGTCTATTATTTACTCACATGACATCATTGCCATGATTTCATCTAGTGTGTTGCATCTTCGCTCCACTAGTTTGCACGACATGATTGTTATTGCTTCTTGTCATATCTCTCCATATGGTGCCTCTCTCATGCTAGATGATTTGCCATGTATTGAGTGCAATTATGCATTTAGTCTTGATAATGAGTTTGCCCCCATAGCATTCTCACATATATTTTGAGATTTTGACATATTCCTTATGAAGCATGCTTGTCTTACCTCTTTGCACCATATACCTAGTGCCATGAATATTGCCATTTTTGCATCATATTCTTCACGCACTTGTGCTTCTAATGGTTATGTGCAAGAGAAGAGAACCATCATGATGGATGATGTGTTTATATACCATGCACATACATTCTTTCTTTTGTTGTGTGCATGTGTAGGATACTTGGACTTCATGTCAACTTCCACGTCACGTGAGTTGACAATCCGAGCTCTTGAGAGCGAACCACCTTCTACCACGACGATTCTACATCACACTTGCTTGTACTTCGGCATTGTGAAGGACGCACAAGAACATGCTTTCAAGGTGATATCCTTCTCTTTTGAGAACCCCCAAACCATGAGCATGCATATTGTGGATCATACTACTTGTGTTGCTTGCACCATGTGACTTATTTGTCATCTTGGACCCCTTTCATGCACACATGTTAGAGATCTTGCTTCCACTTGTCATTTTCACAATTCCATGCATCATGATATATATGCCTTGTGTGTTGCATCCAATTCTTGGATTACTTGTTCCTATCACATGTTTGGTTGCAACAATGTCATCACTTCACATATGCCATGTCCCATTGACTGCTACATGCTTGCCTTGATTGCCTCACACATGATGAACAATTGCTCTTTCCATTGTGTTGAGTGCCACACGATATTCACTACACCCCATGCACATTATGCTTGGATTGTCTTGCACTTGACCCATGTGTTTAGACACTTCATTTTACTTGGTGTTGTGAATGATTCATATGCCTACCATTGACATGCTTGCTATGAACTTGAGGTAGATGCTTCTTCTCTTGTCACACATATTGGCATCACTACCTCACATTCACATGCTTGTTTCCATGATGTCCTTCTTTGTGCTCAATTTATGTGCTTACATGCCATGTCACAATCCTTTGTCACACCATATGCTATGCTTGATGACAACACTTGTTGGGTGAATCACCTCTTGAATGCTTGGTTTTGCACTAATGCTAACCGCATTTGTTTTTCCAAGTGTTTGTTCTCCTTGCTCCTTTTGAAGGACTCATGAGACGGTGCGACATTGAAGAGTGCCCATTTCAAGCTTCACGATGACGAGAACTTGGTGATCGACCACTACTACACGGCGATGCCATCTCTTTCCCATGGTGATTTGGATTTCGATCCGAGGTCGGATCTTACCCAAGGGGGAGGGGATGATGTGGAGCATCCTATGGACATCACCATGCCAAGAGTTCATTCAGCAAGTGACACGTGCGACATCTACTTCACATACATAAAGGTGAATCCTCTCCTTTACACGTGCTCACTTGACCCCTTCGAGGATGGTATACTACTTGACCCTCCATCGTGCATGCATAGGTATTGTTGGAGCTTCACGGATGACGAGGAGGAGTGCAAGCTCCAAGGATCACCTACACCATCTGCGAGGGACGCCTGGAAGAGAAGACGCAAGAAGAAGAGCTGTCGAAGAAGCTCCAGCCACCGGACGACCGGTCGGGTCTGGACGTCCGGCGCCTGAAGATCCACCGGATGACCGGTCCAAACCAGACAACCGGTGTCCCTGCACCCGAGCCAAACAAGCGGACGTCCGATGCCACCGGACGACCGGCGACCGGACGACCGGTCCAGACCGGAAATCCGCTACACTAGCATCCGAGCGAGATCGTGCAGACGACCGGCCCATACCAGACGTCCGGCCACCCATGAGCCACCGGACGACCGGTCCCCAGCGAACGTCCGGTACCTGGCTGTGTCCAGTTGCGGGCTGAGGCCCATGTACCCCTTCACTTTCCCCCCATTTACACTAAGACTATAAATAGACCTCTCCCTCCTCCTTTCTAGGGTAGCTTTGTGATAGCTCATTTGAGAGATAGAGCTACGCTCATCCATTATGGATCTACTCCACGAGAGAGACCGCGGCCCCTCTACGGAGAAGATCCCCTTGGATTCAAGACCCCCTCTTGGGTAGCCCCATCAAGACCTCCTCACGGAGAAGAACCCGGTTACCATTTGTATCGTCCATTGTTGACTTTGGATCAATGTATCTTCCTTTGTGTTCATCGATCTAGCGCATGTGTGATCTATTTCTTGTTGGTTGAGTGATTTCTCTCGTGTTTTCCCCCGTTTTCCCCTCATGTTCTTCATGTTCATCCTTGGGATCCGCTCCTTTCATGAAAGATCGGCCATCTAGGGTTCCACCCTACATCACCACCTGCACAGTGGAAGGAAGCTCGCCAACAAAGAAGCGCAGGAGCTGAAGCCAAGTGTCAGTCGGGTTCTCTGACCACACGATGAACTCCGGCATGACCTCTGCCGAATGGAAGCGCGGCCAAGGGGGCCACGCAACCTAGCATGCCTCACCTCATCAACAGGACTGCCACGACCTAGGCGGCTGCCGCCACGAGAAGAGGCGCCACCGCGGCCGCAGCGAGGGTCGCAGTGTGCTTGCGGGGACGACCGCACCCCCTCTTGGGTGGCGGTGAGCCAGGCCCCTCCTGGCGAGCCTTCCCCTTCTCCGCAACCGAGAGCCTCTTCGCAGGTGCCATGTGTGTCGCTGCCGGCAATGGAGCAAGTAAGAAGAAGAAGTGGGAGAAGCAAGGAAGAGACGGGTGACGGGGGCTCCGCCCCCACTTCCCATTTATAGCCAAGGGAAGGCCAACCACCGGCCTCCACGATCGAAGGTAATAATGATCTTTTTCTGCATGCAACAAGGACCTGTCAAGTCAGGCAGTTGCCGAGGCAGCGTGGGGAAGCGGAGACGCCCACGTTCAATCAGTCGCCACGCGCCAACCGTGGCCATAGGCTGATGGGGCCCGCGGCGCTCCATGCTTGCCCTTTGGCTTCACCTCGAAGCCAAGCCTGAGCGCGCCTTGGGCCCGGGGGCTACTGTCGGTGTTTTAGGAACGGGGGTCCCCAAACTTGCCTGCCTACGGCCCGTACCATGGCTCCACTAGCGGCCCCATATGGCCCATCTTCACCAGCAAACATTCAAGACCCTCGCAAGGTGAACGATGCAAGACCACCTCAGGGGTAGCCTCACCAGGCTGGCTCGCCAGGGGCGGAGAGATGAAGGCAAGGGGCGCATGACGAGGTTTCTGTGACGCAATACATGACGACTGGAGCCAGGCGGGCGCCATCACGTGTAGTGTCCTCGTTTCCTCTTTGGTGCTAAAGGGGAAAGCACAGACGAGGAGTCCCGAGGCGTCAGGCAAAGGTTTCCATATTGGTGCAACAAGACCAAGACCAGCAGGACGGCAGGACGGAGGTCACCATGGATCCCAAGACGGCGTCACCACCAGAGCCTTTGGCAGACAAAGACTACTTTTATCAGGATAGCTTGTACTAGTTGTCTCCCTTCGTATTTGGCCATTGTATGATCCCTTCCCACTCAATATTTGGGAAGAGGACCTGGGACTCTATAAATAGGACTAGCCACCACCATCGGGAGGCATCTGATTCGAACCTAGACCGGATCCATATCACCCCAACCACTCAAGTTCACCAAGCACAAGAACACCTTTCCTCGCGAGGTTGTTGTTCCCTTGTAACTGTTTATCCTCAACCCAAGAGGCAATCCACCACACCACACTAGAGTAGGGTATTACACCAAAACGGTGGCCCGAACCAGTATAAATCTTGTGTGTCATGTTCTTTGGGTTCGTCGAGCTAGGCCGTGAGATCGTAGAGTGTGCGAGCTAGAGAGGGGGAGAGATCTTTGTGCACACCCCAGTGTTCGAACCTCAAGGGTTTTGCCGGAACCCGAAATCCTACATAGCCCACTCAATTTTTCAGAAAAGTACGTAATAGGTTAAACATCTTGTAATCGCACCTCCTAATACAATTTCACTAGCATACACAAGCTCAAAAGTCTTATTAAAAGCAAGAAGTTGGAGTAAAGGAGCATGTATCTACTTATCTTTCAATACAGAGAAGGCTTCTTCCTGTGCATTACCCCAAACAAAAGTCACATCCTTCTTTCTAAGTGCATTGAGAGGTGCAACAATGGTGCTGAAATCTCTCACAAAATGCCTACAAAACCAACCAAGGCCAAGCAAACTCCTCACTTGTGTGACCATTTTGGGTTGTGTCCAACTCTTAATAGCTTCAATATTGGCTTGATCAACTTCAATTCCATGCGGAGTAACAACATAGACAAGAAAAGAAACTGCGTCGGTGCAAAAGGTGCACTTCCCAAGGTGACCAAACAAATGTACATCACACAGGGAAATAAAAACAACACGTAAATGTTCCAAATGTGTTGGGTTCAGGGGTCCGCAGACCCAAGGAAGGTTCGAACTCTGGGGCGTGTGCGAAAATCTTAACCTCTCCAAACAACCGGTTCGTCACCCCCACGACCTAGCTCGACGAATAAGGGAGAAGATGGACACATCAGTTTTACCCAGGTTCAGACCACCTTGAAGTGTAAGACCCTACTCCTGGATTGGCGTGGATTAGCCTCACAAGGGGCTGAGGATGAACTAGTACAAGGGAAGAACAACCTCGCGAGGTCTGCTCTGGTGAGGTGGAGAAGGACCCGATCCTGCTACAGTGGTGGCTAGCCTATACTTATAGTAGCCTCGGTCCTCTTGCCCCAAAACATAGGCGGGAAGGGATCCCACACTGGCCAATTTGAAAGGGGACAAGTAGTACATCTTATCCTGACGAAAGGTGGTCTTCGCCTGCAAAGCCTCTGGTCGTGACGCTGTGGTGGGAACGATGATGACATCCGTCCTGCCATCCTGGCGGTCTTTGTCTTGTTGCACAGGAATGGAAACCTTTGCCATCCTTGCGCTTGCCTCCTTAGCACCAAAGAGGAAACTGGCTCCTCTGCGTCTGCTAGCACCCGCCTGGCGTTGGTCATCATGGCTTGCGTCACCCCAACCTCGTGAGGTTGGGCACCTGCATAGAAATCCCCGCTCCTCAGGAGGCAGCCAGGGGAGGCCGCTTCCTCCGGAGGTCTTGATGTCGCCTGCCTCACGAGGCTTGGCCCCTCGCGAGGGTCTTGTCTTGATTGTGTTGTAGACGGGTCATACCAGGCCGGCGATAGAGCCATGCCATGGCCACAGGCAGGCAAGTCTGGGTACCCCGGTTCCCAGAACACTGACACTAGCCCTCGGGCCCAAGGTGCGCTCGGACTTGGCTTCGAGGCAATGCCAAAGGGCAAGGGCGGAGTGCCGCGGGCCCCAATCACCTGCGGATCGAGCCGACGCATGGCACTTGATGGGACATGGGTGTCTCCACTTACCGATGCTGCCTCGGCAACTCCCTGACTTGACAACTGCCTGACACATGCAGAAAGGCCATCATTGCTCGGAGCATGAGAAGCCGGCGGTTAGCCTTCCATTAGCTATAAATGGGAGAGGGGGCGGATCCCCAACGCATCTACGTCTTCTCGCCACTTTCTCCTTCTTCTTCTTCGTCTCGTCATCTTGCCAGAGCGTCCATGGCACCAGTAAGGAGGTTCTCTGCCACGGAGAAGGGGAAGGCTCCCAAGGAAGGACCGGGCACGCCGTCGCCCAAGAGAGGTCGTGGCCGTCTAGGTAAGTATGTCGCGACACCGGTAGTGGCTCCCCGGGGGCGTGGGACCACCCCCTCCAAGGAAGCCACTGCCTCCGGCAGCCATGGGGTGCTCCTTCCCGCGGTGGAAGTTGCTGCGGCAAGCGTGGCTGCGGTGACGGGATGAGGCATGTGGCAGCCATTTGGTCACCGCGTCCGCGATCCCACTCGGCCGACGCGTCTTCGGAGTTTGTGGTGTGGGTAGAGAGGCCTATAGGCGTCAGGTTCCATTTCCCACGCTTATTTGCGGGTGCACTGCCGGCTGGGGGACCCAGTGGCCTCTGGCTGCTGCAGCAGGGCCTCTGTCATAGCCTGATTTTTGGCCCTTTCTTTTTCTTTTGTTCCTCTGAGATTTTTGCTTGAGTTTTCTTTTTCCGTGGCTTTGTGGTCTCGAAACTGAAGAAGATGACCTCTTTTTTTCTAGATTGGCTTGTCATCCTGAAACCCTTCCCAAGACCTTGCCATTTTCATCCCAGCCAAACCCCAATATTCTTTTCCTTGGGAATATTCCTTTTTTATTAAAGGAATAACCCAATTTGCCCTAGGTTGTGAACCTATATTTCTATCACTCCCAAAATTCCCAAATAATTATCATAATTTTTTGGGTATTATCTTCCTCAAATATGGCAAAATATTTCATTTTCCATGTTCCTCATCATGCTCAATTAATTATTTTCCTGTTCTGTCCTGAATGGCAGATTGTGAAGCAAGTGCCATTTACCTTTGCCCATTTGACCCCAAACTTTTTGGACACCTTTTAATGTCCAAATAATTGCCTCATGCCAAAATTCAACTTAATTTGCCTAGAAAATATTCCTGAGCAATTTTTTAAAGTTCCTGTCTGAGGGAATTGGTTGTGAAGGAAGTACTAGCTAGGTTAACCCAAAGGAGTTGAAATTTTGCATGGTCCTTCATTTTATCACATCGAAGCCCTCCTCAAGATTTGAGCTCATGCAATGCATCCTTGTGAGCTGAGCTTCAAATCTTTATTGTTGTCCAAATTTTCAGTTAGTGAAGCAAGTACATTTTACATTGCTCCATTATTGCTGAAAATTTTCCTAAGCCTTCTCCTACCTATATAACTTATCTCCACAATATTTGGTCTCATTTCATATGGCTATTTTCCCTTTGGGATTTTTCCGAAGTTTCTGTCCAAAGAGGTGTTGTATGAAGGAAGTACCATATTGGCTTGGCCAAATGGCATGAAATTTTTATGGCCCTCTCATATGACCATATAACCCTACCATGTTGATTTTCAGCTCAATTAATCACTCTATGTTAGTGCTTCTTCCTATTCCTGTTTCTGGACCAATTTATGTGGTTGTTAAGCAACTATATTAAATACTGGTCCAAATCATCTCATAATTGACAGGATTATAGTTCTTCCTAACCTAAACTCCCCAGACATCCTATGTGGCTCTAATCTCACCTCAGTTGATCACTATTTCATGATCAAGTTTGCAACAGCAAACTTCAGAGCTCACTTACCATTTCACTACGGAGTCTTTGACTGAGCTACCACTGCAGTTGAAACCTACCCAGGAAGGACTAACCCCAAGACATCGTTTGGCATGGCTTGTGGCACCGTATCCACCAGTGCACGCGGTGACCATCGCGTTGGCATGCAATGGCCGCGTCCAGAACGCCACCTAGCTCCGGCACCTCCCCCTCTTGTCGTCTTCGAGCTCGTGAGCATGTCTGACAGCTTCACCGCGTCGTCGCCATCCTCCTGGAGCAATCTCCCCCTCCGTATGCCCCTTTGTCAACGCTCGTCGCCGTGCGCCCACGTGCAAGCTGTAGCCGACAGTTCATTAATAGCGCTCGGCCTCTTCCTCTGCTCCCCCTTGGCTCCGTCCGCTTTGTGACTTTCTGTAGCTCGTCCGCTCCCCCTTCGTTGCATTCCTGCCGGTGGGAAACGACACCTATGGGATCACAAGAATCCCTACTACGGTTTTCGGGGCACGGGGTCGTGAGAAGAGCAGGATTAACAGTCAGCACGAGGATCGTTTACCCAGGTTTGGGCCGCGAGGATGCGTAAAACCCTAGTCCTGCTTTGGTGGATGTATTGAGTGTTCTTGGGCTCTCGAACTAGATACGGTGGATGTGTAGTTCAAAAGAGCCGAATCCCTCTCCAGTACACCGTAGGCCTCCTTTTATAGTCGAAAGTGGCTGCCACAGTGGCACATAGGAGGTGGAAAGGCCTACAGTACTGCGAGCTTATCGCTCGTATTATAGGACAAGACACATTTAATGCATCGCTTAGGTGTCCCTTAGCTTTATCAGGGACGGGAACGAGGCTCATCCCATCCATCGCCGCTCCTCCTCGCTTCGACACGCGCCCAGGCTAGCGATGCATGCAATGCCATGTAGACAGGCAGGCAGCTGAGGTGGTGCGGTGGTAGGGCCTTCATGAAGGTCCGCACGCCACCACGCAGGTGCCTGCTGATTTGGCCTGGAAATTGCATGTTGCCACGCAGGTGCCTGCCCAGCTGGTTGGGCTGGCAGCTGCATGCGAACGGCGGTGGTAGTCTTGGCTGGAACGGGTCTACCAGTGGCCCTGCTGATGCCCTCGGCAAGGGTCTTGCTAGGGGACCGACAAGGGTCTCTGCCATGGCGTTGCCGTCATCCCCGACAAGTGTCTCGCCGGGGTCCTTGCTGTGATCTCCGGCAAAGGTCTTGCCGGGGGCCTTGTGGACTCCCTCGGCTAGGATCCCGTCGAGGGTTGCCGTCTTCTAGTCCTCATCTGATCCTGAGTGTTTCTCTGTCTTCACAAAGATCTTCATGCCACCCTGGAGGTGCCTCCCGAGCCCTTCGTTGGAATTATCTTGGGCTATATTTCACCTAAAACCGTCCCTAAGGATTGTTGCTAATTATGGTGCTTATAAATGGTCCAATTTCTTCATCTATCCTCCCGATGAAATAAGTTTCTCATCTCCTTGTTGTTATCAATCCAATCTTTTCTTTTCGTTAGTGGCAGAATTTCACCTCAGTTTGAGATGTTTTCCTTAAGCCCACATCAAGCTTACTCTTTTCGTTGTTGGTTTTCCAACAACTCTGTTCTAGCATTTGTTGTAAGCGTGCTCTCTCAAGATCGTGTTTCCCTTAGTTCATTCCATTCCATTCTTACTTTTGTTCCGGAGGCTTTGTGATGTTGCTCTCTTCAACCCTTCTTCTTGTTCTTGTCAGGACCTTGTTCTTTTCGTGCTAATCCACTTAACCGGAGTGTGTGCCGCTGCTCAAGTTCTTTCAGTTCATCAAGCCTCGCATATCTTTCCAACCGGAGTGCTGTTCGAATTTGTTTCTTCCTTGTTCCTCTTTTCTAACGGAGTGTTTTCAACTTTGTTCATCTCAGTTGTATTATTTTCTCGAAATAGCTTAGCCTTTTCAAGGTTCTTTGGTTTCACTCGTTCGTCAAAGAAGCAACTTAGTTTTACCTCTTCTCTTTTCTCTTTCGTTTGCCCCTCCGGTGCCATTCTAGATCTCGGGACGAGATCCTCTCATAGTGGTGGAGTGTTGTGACTCCCCGAGACCGATGCTCGAGAAGACTTCCTTATGTTCCAGGTTTCTCCGTGTGTTTTCATTTGTGCCTGCTCTTTTATTTTTTTGCATTGCATCTTGTTATCATATCATCATGTCATAATCTTTTGCATCTCAACTAAATAATTTGTGTGGATATTCGATCCATTTAAATCGAGGGAAGAGTGACTTCTCTTTATAACATACCCTCCTGATAGTAGGGAGCTATATAAAATATTCCATTCGTGTGGAATTACCTTGACACGCTTGCAAAATATTTTCCCCATGCCTTCGTCCCATGCATCATCTCCTTCTCTTTTCCTTCTATTTCCTGTCTTTTGCTAGTCCCATTTTTCCCTTCTCTTTTAATGTCCATTCTTTTCCTATAAATTCTAGACCATGCCAGGACCACCTCCTCCAATTTTCAGATCCTTTGGACTTGTTTTGGTAGGGTTCAAAAATGGCTCAAGTTTGAATTTAATTCAAACTTGAATTATTTTTCTATCTATAATATTTGCCAAGTCCATTTTTTCAAATTGTGCATAATGCAAGGACTCCAGATACATTCTCATATCTCTCTCATGCCTTCGCTTTATCTTTGAGCTTTTCCCACTTATTCTCTGTTTGAGGAAATTGTGAATAGAAGGAATAAGGGGGGAAGGGAGAGCCCAGCTCCAGCGGCAGCAATGCAGTCTAGCACCAGCAGCAACTGGGCTGGCCTCTAAGGCCCAGTCGCCCCAGGCCCATCCTGCCCTGTTAACCTAGCCTCGACGCACATCTCCCTCGAACCCCTCCTCCTTTTTCGTTCCTCCCAGCGCCGCCAGGAGAGCGCCGCATGGTCGCGCCGTCCGACTCCCATGTCCTCGATCTCCCCTCGAACCCTTTCTCTCGATCCGTGGCCTCCTCCCTCTGCTGCCCGGATCCCGCACCGGCCCCTCCTTCCATCGCGCCTCGATCCGATCCCCTCCTGCCGCGAGCACCCGTCTCCGACGCCCGCGCCCGATCTCCCTCCGGCAGCCACGTCCAGCGCCGGCCCTGCCGCCGAGCGACGCCCGCTCTTCGGTCCGGCGTCCCGCGCTGACCCCATCGCCATCGTCCATCCTGTCGCCGGAGCCCTGTGCCTCTACCTCTCCTTTGCTCCCGCCTGCTTCACCTCCCCGTGCTCCAGTTGCGCCGATGTCCGAAGCTCCAAGTCCTCTGCCTCCATTGTTTGTCCCAAGATCCGGCGAGGTCACGGCCGGACCCAATTCCGGTGCCCCGTCACCATCGGTGCTGACCTCCACTGCAGGAGCCGCGTCGTCGCTGCCCTGTTTCTGTTTTGTTCGCCAAGTCCCGCAAGAGGACACGCGAGCCCGTGTTGACCACATCGGTGTGGGTCCCTTTCGCCAGCAGCCGCACGTCACACATACCTCAAGTCCCAGTGGCCTCGTTCGCCTTTGTGCTAGCCCTGCTCCAGAACCACCAAGACCGTCCAGGATTCGTCAAGAACCGGTTCGAGTATGACTATCGCCGATACCCCGAGGACACCGAGTACAACTACATAGGATGATGCATCAAGTTCCGGGGCTGTCTACATGGTAGTACCACTACCGTCGCCAAGACCAAGATGGTGCCAAAAGTACCAAGACAAATTGAACGACTACCGAGGTCCCTCCAAGTTCGACCAAGATTGCCGTGTACAACTACCGTCGACTCGGTTTACGCCAAGTACACCGTCGGCCTTGGTTTCACCAAGACCACCTCGAGTACGACTACACAACCGGAACACAAGTTCCTTGTACCACTATCCTCACAAGAACCGAGTACGTCAAGTCCGAAGACCCCAAGTACCACGACACCGATGACATGAACGTCTATGGAAACTCGTGCAACGATAAACATGTACCACTACCGTCACCAAGTTCGCGAGAACCTCTACCGTCGCGAGAACGCCTACTGCCTCTACGAACTTGAATCTGTCCCGCTTGCACGCTTCGAAGGTATAACCTCGAGACGATGTCCATGAATGAATGCTTGCGATATTTGAGATGCTCGTGTCTGCACCGTGTCCATTGTCACTCGTTTCCTTGTCGCCAACTCGTGGGACACCCGGAATCCGGGAGCGCCCCACCATCTTCTACACGCATCCACACACTTCTCCTTTGCATCGGTACCTCAATCGAGTTACCGGAACCGGAAAGTTGCCGTGGCACCGTTTTCGTTACCGTTGCCGTGGCACCCCTTTTCCTTTCCACCACGGTGACAAATGCTTCATAATGCTCATGCCAACTTTTTTAATAAAATTGCATAAACTTGTTCATGTCATCCACATCATGATAACAACAATTAAAATGTATAAATTGTTGTTGCAATAAATTACTAAAGCATATGGGGATTTAACGGATTTGTTGTTTGTTATATCCGGCCCCATTTAAAATTGTTTAGATAGATAATTCCTTTATGTTTCACCTCTTGACATGCTTAACAACATTTAATATTGTTGGGTACATAACTGAGAGAGAACTAAATAAGTCATGTGGTGCTCCGTTAATATGCAACCCGTTGCATATTGAGCTCCACTTAACTTGTAGTGTTGTTTGTGCACTTTGCCATGCCATGCTTCATTAAACCGGACATGCATCATAATAGTTTGTGCATCATGCCATGCTTATGTGGTGGTTGTTTACCATGATTGTTTGCTTCTTTCTGGTGTGGCTTCTTCGGGTTGGTTCCGATAACGTCGTGTTTGTGAGGAACCATTCGACTACGTCCGTTTGTCTTCTTCATGGACTCGTTCTTCTTCCTTGCGGGATTTCAGGCAAGATGATCATACCCTCGAAATCACTTCTATCTTTGCTTTGCTAGATGCTCGCTCTTTTGCTATGCCTATGCTGCGATACCTACCACTTGTTTATCATGTCTCCCATATTGTTGAACCAAGCCTCTAACCCACCTTGTCCTAGCAAACTGTTGATTGGCTATGTTACCGCTTTGCTCAGCCCCTCTTATAGCGTTGTTAGTTGCAGGTGAAGATTGAAGTTTGTTCCTTATAGGAACATGGAGATGTTGTTCCTTGTTGGAACATGTTTACTTGTTGGGATATCACAATATATCTTATTTAATTAATGCAACTATATACTTGGTAAAGGGTGGAAGGCTCGGCCTTATGCCTGGTGTTTTGTTCCACTCTTGCCGCCCTAGTTTCCATCATATCGGTGTTATGTTCCTGGATTTTGCATTCCTTACACGGTTGGGTAATAATGGGAACCCCTTGACAGTTCGCCTTGAATAAAACTCCTCCAGCAATGCCCAACATTGGTTTTACCATTTGCCACCTAGCCTTTTTTCCCTTGGGTTTCGCGGACTCAAGGGTCATCATTATTTTAACCCCCCCCCCGGGCCAGTGCTCCTCTGAGTGTTGGTCCACCTGTCAGCTACCGGTGGCCACCAGGGGCAACTCTGGGCTGGCCTACCCATACCTAAGACAATCTGAGTGTGCCCTGAGAAAGAGATATGTGCAGCTCCTATCGGGATTTGTTGGCACATTCGGGCGGTGTTGCTGGTTTTGTTTTAACTTGTCGAAGTGTCTTGTAGAACCGGGATACCGAGTCTGATCGGAACATCTCGGGAGGAGGTCTATTCCTTCGTTGACCGTCAGATCTTGTCATGGGCTAAGTTGGGACACCCCTGCAGGGATTTGAACTTTCGAAAGCCGTGCCCGCAGTTATGGGCAGATGGGAATTTGTTAATATTCGGTTGTAGATAACCTGAAGTTGACCATAATTAAAATGCATCAACCGCGTGTGTAACCGTGATGGTCTCTTTCCGACGGAGTCCGGGAAGTGAACATGGTGTTGGAGTTATGCTTGACGTAGGTTGTTTTAGGATCACTTCTTGATCATACTTTTATCGACCGTGTTTTGCCTTCTCTTCTCGCTCTCATTTGCATATGTTAGCCACCATATATGCTAGTCGCTTGCTGCAGCTCCACCTCTTACCTTTACCTTACCCATAAGCTTAAATAGTCTTGATCGTGAGGGTGCGAGATTGCTGAGTCCCCGTGACTCACAGATACTTCCAAACCCAGCTTGCAGGTGCCGATGAGTCCGTGCAGATGACGCAACCAAGCTCAGGAGGAGCTCGATGAAGATCTTGTACTTTATGTTGTTTCGTTCTAGTCGATCAGTAGTGGAGCCCAGTTGGGGTCGATCGGGGATCTGTGTAGCATTTGGGGTAGTCTTCTTTTATTTTGGTTCCATAGTCGGACCTTGATTGTATCTGGTTGATGTAATGCTTTATTCATGTAATTGTGTGAAGTGGCGATTGTAAGCCAACTATGTATCTCTTCCCCTTATGTATTACATGGGTTGTGTGAAGATTACCTCACTTGCGACATTGCTTTCAATGCGGTTATGCCTCTAAGTCGTGCTTCGACACGTGGGAGATATAGCCGCATCGAGGGTGTTACACCATCATCTTGTCCATTGGAAGGACGGAGTCGTCGAGGATCGGCGCATCATCATAAATGGGACCTAGCACCAAATAAGAAGACACAATAGAGGTAGAGGTCAAGTCGTTAGAGTTGAAAGTGGCCTCACATGACCTATGAACTATCTCACTCTCTCTATGTGGTGGTTCACTCACTCCCTCAAGGTAGGTGCACTCAAACTCACATATGGTAGAGTCACTCATCTCACTCAAGTAGTGGGGGTTGTGGCTCTCCTCACATGTGAGTTGTGGCAACTCGTCATATATGGGGCTAGTGGTGAAGTCACTCTCACTCTCAATATGGTGGCACAAGTCACTCAAGTCATCATATGTCGCCGTGGTCGAAGGGAAAATCCCATGCTCAACCACCTCCCTTGAGGGGCTTCCGAAGATGGAAGTGTCACCCTCGCTCGTAGGTGATCCCCTTGGACTTGATGATGTTGAAGTAGGCGTACTTGTCGGAGGCAGGCAAAGATGCCGTACGTCGAAAGGCGAAGATGCCTTGATAACGCTTGGCGAAGATGCCGAAGTGGTGGTCGTAGTCGTAGCTTCGTCTTGGTGGTGCTCGTATCGCGGTGTTCTCTTGTACTCCTAAAGGTTTTCTTGACGGTGTCGCGTGGTACCTGCATCGTGTGGCCATAACGAAGCCTTGCGACTTGAGCATCTCCGCCGCGAGGATGACGAAGAGGAAGAAGACTTGTAGTTGGCCCACACGTGTTGGGTGTCATCCAATTGTGCGTCCAACTTGGTGTCGATGTAGTCACTTGTCCGTGCTTCGCGTTGGTGAATGTCGACGGTGAGTCGCTCAATGCCTCGCATTGCTTGTTGTAGTCCGAACATGGGTGTTTGGGTGATGTAGTTGTTCGCGCCGTTGTTGTCGTGGAAGACCAGAGATGAAATGCCTTGCCTATCCATCAAAAGACTCGAGCAAAGGTGAGTAGGAAATAAGATAAACAATACCAGGCTACCTTTTCCCAATGTTGGGGATGTATCTCGTATCACTCAATGTGAGATGAAAGAATAGTGGAATTAGTACCGGACTTGTTCACTCACACCTACAAGTAAAAGCTTATCGAGTGGCTTGGTTAGGACAAGTGGCACAAATTTCATGCAAACTGAAGTCCAAGATATTGTAAATGTTGAAATAAATCCAAAGGACTCAGAATGCAAAGCAAGTGATCACAAATATAGAGGAGGGAAATAAACACACAGTGTGGGATAATGGGGCTTGTGCAACTATAGGGATGAGAAATGCAAAATTGCCTAACAAAGACTAAGCTCGTGTTGCACAAACACTGGGAGAGCACTAGCTTGATTGCACACTTGGGCACGATTCACCACTTAGCACCAACCTATATGTATTGAAGCTAAATGTTTCCTATTCCATGTATCCTCATGCACAAGTATCTCTTTTCATGCTCAACTCTTTGTTTATAAGCTTATGATCATCCTTTTCTTGCTTAAAAGCTTCTCTCTCTTTTTGACTTTTTTTTTTGATATAGCCACTATGCGAAATGCACAAACCAAGATAGCGATTTTGTATATGCGGGAACAATCTTGTGACACAAGAGATGATATGATGCCAAGATGATACCAATATGATATGGTATGTATGCAATTGAAGGTGCAGATCACTAATGTGCACAAGTAACGTTGCCAGCAATACTCAAATGGCTAGTCTCGATAGGAAAGTGATGCAAAAATGGGCTAAGGGGTTAACAATGTAATGACAAGAATGTACAATGAAGGGATACCACGATACCAAGATGATATAGGGGTTACCGTTCTTGCTTACGGTTAGGGTGTCAAAATGGTGAAGTGGTCGATGTCGATGAGGACCTCGTGGCGATGATGAGTGGTGGTGGTCTTGATGTAGATACCAAGATGATGTAGACCCGTCCCTAAGTAGCCGAAACACCTTAGGAAATGGTAAAAACCGCAAACTCAAAATCTCATATAGAAAAGGTCAAATGGTGGAAGCGGGATGGCAATGCGGACGTGTTGGTGGTGGTTGATGAAGAAGCAACTGTCCCTAAGTAGCTGAAACACCTTAGGAGACTCAAGTCACCACTCAAACAACCACAAATGCTATATGGAGCAAAAAGGGTTAGGTTGCGGAAGGCTATGGTGGTTTTGCGGATGATATGGTGGAGGGCCTAGGCAAAGATGCCAAAAAATTCAAAAATTTGATACAGTCAAATGGTATTGGAACCTATCCAGGTGGATGGGGGATGTCAATAGCTACACAACGAGATAAAGAACGCGAAAATCAGACTCCTGATGTGGAAGTTATGGCCGAAACGGTGAAGTGCTCGTGGCTGGCCTGGGGGTGCCGTGCGCACGGTACACACACCGAGGGCACGGGGTCACCTAGGACACGCGGGTTTGGCGGATTTCTTGTCGATCTGGGATCCAAATGGATGGATTTCGTTGGTGGGGTGTAGTTGGGGGTATGGGGTGGTATGGGAGGGTGGGGTGGGTGAAAACCAAGTGGCCGAGGCGCACTAGAAGGGTCGTGCGCACGGGATCTGCGAAGCCCGTGTGGACGGGGTCCCGAAGGAGCGGAGGAACAGCTCCAGATCCGTGGCAAATCTCGAATCTGAGGTCAAAATCGAAGGATGGAAGGTGGAGGAAAGCTAGATCCACTTGAAACCAAGAAAATCCATTGATCAAATCCAACAAAACTTTATCAAACCAACAAATCACAAAAACATTTGGGGCTATTTTTGGTTGGGAATTTTCGAAATTGGGACAAAAACAACAAAACTAGGCTAGAAAACAAAGAGGGGGGCTCCAATTTCGTGATCAACCTTGCTCTTGATACCAAGATGTTGTAGGGTGGAACCCGAAGTGGGGATCTTTCAGGAATTGGAGGGGAAATCCCCAAGAACAAGAAGAACAAAAGAGAGAAAACCAAAGGAACACTCAAGAACAAGTCCAATCACACATCCACTAGACCAACAAACACACAAGATCCATAAGGTACATGAAATATTAAAGTGAAACAAGATACATGGTAGAGTTCATCCCAAATCCTATGAAGGAGATGAGGGCTTGATGATCTAGATAGATACTTCCCACGAGGGGGTCTTTATCCACTAGGGATCTTCTCCAATGCAGGTCTTGAACTCCAATGGAGTCTTCTCTCTCTCTCAAGAGGAATCCCACAAGGGGAGGTACATGAGCTAAGCTCTAATGTTTAGATCTATTCTTAGCTTCCCCCAACAAATGGTCTAGGTACGGAATATATAGGTGGCTGGAGGTGAGGGACGAAGTGGAGGCAGAGGGAGAGTTGAAGATGCAATCTCGGCCACCCATCCTGTAGAGCCCGTGTGCACGGGGTAAGTCGGGTGCATGGTACACGCCCGTGCGCCCGGGGTGCTACAGCCATAGCGCCCTGTGTAGCCCGTGGGCATGGGGTCTTGAGGGCCCGTGCGCACGGGGTCGCTTGGGACCTCCTGTCCAGTTGCGGTTGTGCTTCTCCTTCTCCCTCATGGCCTTGGGGTCCTTCTCCATGGCCTCCGGGATGCTCCATAGCTGCTAGGTGGTGCTCTTCCTCGAGCCTAATGATGCACAATGTTCCGTGGCGAGGTAGAGACCAAGTCCCATAGATATTCATGTAAATCTTGAAGAGGAGCGAGTTCACCTTAGGTTTGTTAGGTCCACTTGGAGCTTGATGTGCTATGAAGGTGTACATGGTGATGTCCGTAGGGCGCCGCGGACCGGGAGGACCTGTACACCGTCATCGAGGATGTCGCCAAGGGCGCTGCGGCAGAGGCCGAGAAGATCGCCGCCGAGGAGGCTGCCAAGGGCGCTGCCGAGGACGCCACGAAGGGGCCTGCCGGGGAGCCCGGCAAGGCTACTGCCGAGGAGGCTGGCAAGGGGCCTACCGGGGAGGCCGGCGAGCCTGTTGCTGAGAAGGAGGTGGCTGATGACCAGCCTTCCTCCTCCGCTGGCTCTGGCTCCGGCAGGTACCTGAGGGTGAGCGACGACCTTTCCGTCCAACTCCCAGGGGCGTCAAGCTCCAGAGTGCCCATCGAGGGAGAGGTGTTTGACGAGGAGGTTCTCACCGCCACCGGGCTCGAGGTCGTTGACGAGCCAAGCACCGGCGGTGACAATTCTCAGGAGGAGCGGCTTCTCGAGGACATGGGTGCCAACTTCCGGAAGCTCCAGGCGCTCCACTGCGCCCACCTAGACAAGGCCAAGTCCAGGGCGGCAATAGTGGACAAGGCGGAGACGGACCACAAGGTACGCATCGCCGAGACACAGAATTGGTTCCGCCAAGCTTGTGAGGAGCTGAAGGCCGCCCAGGGTGAGCTGGGCAAGCGCGAGGTGGAGCTCACCATGAAGCAAGCCAACATTGAGAAGGCCCAGGAGACGGCGGAGAACTTGGCCGCCGCAGCCGAGGCTGCTCGAGCCCAGCACCAGGCCATGCTGAACTCCTAGGAGGAGGACCTTGCCGCATGTGAGGAGAAGCTTGCCGCAATGCTCCACGGCAAGGATGAGGAGGTGGAAAAGCTTGTCGTGCTGTGGGCCCAAGAGTTGGAGCAGAGGCACAAGGAGGCACTCGATGCCCAGGCTCTGGTGCATGCCGACAAGGTGAAGGAGCTGGAGGTGGAGCGGGACAGGCTGAAAAACCAGGTCCTGACGCTGTCCAAGGAGAAGGACACGCTCAACAGTGCTCTGACGGAGGCACAGGGCGCAGTCCTCGACAAGGCCGAGCAGCTCTCCGAAGCCACCAACTCCATCAAAGACCTCAAGCTGAAGCTAGAGGGTCTCGAGGGGATGTTGTCGGAGGGCAAGGCCCGGGAGGAGGTCCTGGCCAAGGACCTGGAGACCAAGAAGCAGCTGCGGAAGAATGAAGCCGACGACCACATGGATTTTTTGGAAGGCGAGAACCGCTGGATCGGGCGTCTCGAAGGCGTCGTCGGCAGGATTACCACGCAGCTGGCTACCATGGGGATGCCAAATGCGAGGTATACCCCAGAGAGCAATGCGAGTCCCAACGCCAAGCTGACCATCTTCTTCGAGGGCGTCCTCGGGGCCCTGGAGCAGCTCCACTCCAACCGGGCAGCCTCCCTGGCCAAGGAGTCCCGGAGGCATTGCCAGGGTGCCATGACCAAGGTTCTCACCAAGATGGTGCACTGGAACCCCAACCTCGACTTCGACGCCATGCTGGACAGCTTGTCGGCGGGTGTGGACCTCGCGGCGCTCAAGGAGCGTATCAAGCCCATCATCAGTCGCATCAATGAAATTGAGAGGATAGAGTGCCAACGCCGAGATTAGGCACCCCGTCTCCAACTGTTGTTGCAGGTTCATGACCAAGACAGTTTTTATCTTTAGTAAGAACCGCATCAACAATTGATGTAATATAACTCTGCAGCACTTTTGGTACGATGCATGTTATCTTCCTGTTTGATCCCCCCTTTGTATGTTTACCCTAAGTTAAATGGATAGGCTTGCCGGTGCGTAAACCCAGGGCGGCACCTTGAGGACGGATTCCGAATGGCCTGTTGGGTGTGCTTGTTGCCGAGCGAAAAACCTTACCGCCCTCAACGTGGCCGCTCGAACTTTCGAGCTTGACTCGAGTCAGAATCGAGAGCGTTGCCAATTGCGGAAGGCTACCCTGCCACTCTCGACGCGACCGCTTGAGCTATTGAGCGGACTCGAAACATAACAAGGGCGTTGCCAATTGCGGAAGGGCCCCTTTGCGTGCAGGCTTTCATACATAGGGCAGGACCTTCGAGGACAATAACCTCATATATAAAAAGTAAATTGCTTAAGGTTTCGTATGACTTAGCTTTCTTGTCGCCGCACCGGCGTCCTTCGCACTTGCAGGCCGGCGTTGTTCCCTTGGCTGTCTTCTTCTCCAGAAGCCATGGCCATGAGGAACTACTAAGCCGGCCGCTAGACCAGATTCTCACAACTGCGCCCCCTACCTGGCGCACCAAAGATGTCGGTGGGAAACGACACCTATGGGATCACAAGAATCCCTTCTACGGTTGCCGGGGCGCGGGTCGTGAGAAGAGCAGGATTAACAGTCAACACGAGGATCGTTTACCCAGGTTCAGGCTGTGAGGATGCGTAAAACCCTAGTCCTGCTTTGGTGGATGTATTGAGTGTTCTTGGGCTCTCGAACTAGCTACGGTGGCTGTGTAGTTCAAAAGAGCCAAATCCCTCTCCAGTACGCTGTAGGCCTCCTTTTATAGTCGAAAGGGGCTGCCACAGTGGCACACAAGAGGTGGAAAGGCCTATAGTACTGCGAGCTTATCGCTCGTATTACAGGACAAGACGCATTTAATGCATCGCTTATGTGTCCCTTGGCTTTATCGGGGATGAGAACGAGGCCCGTCCCATCCGTCGCCGCTCCTCCTTGCTTCGACACGCGCCCGGGCTAGCGATGCATGCAGTGCCATGTAGACAGGAAGGCAGCTGAGGTGGTGCGGTGGTAGGTCCTTCATGAAGGTCCGCACGCTGCCACGCAGGTGCCTGCTGATTTGGCCTAGAAGTCGCATGTTGCCACGCAGGTGCTTGCCCAGCTGGTTAGGCTCACAGCTGCATGCGAATGACAGTGGTAGTCTTGGCTGGAACGGGTCTGGCAGTGGCCCTGCTGATGCCCTCAGCAAGGTTCTTACCAGGGCCCCGGCAAGGGTCTCTGCCGTGGCGTTGCCGTCATCCTCGGCAAGGGTCTCGCCGGGGGCCTTGCTGTGATCCCCGGCAAGGGTCTTGCCAGGGGCCTTGTGGACTCCCTCGGCTAGGATCCCACCGAGGGTCGCCGTCTTCTGGTCCTCATCTGATCTTGAGTGTTTCTCTGTCTTCACAAAGATCTGCATGCCACCCTGGACGTGCCTCCCGAGCCCTGGCCCAATGTGGTTGATGTTGTTGGAAATCATGGGCTCAAGGGTGGTGCACTCCGCTGGCATTGGGCGAGCTTCCCTGGCAAGGGTATTGTCGGGGCCGCTGAGGCCACCCCGGCAAGGGTCTTGCCAGGGGAACCTGCTTCGTCCCTCTGCTCTTTGTGTCTCGGCCTTGGCGTCGTCTTGTTTGCCTTGGTGCTTCGGCTTCTCTCCGGCTTCCCTCCTCTGCCCTGCTAAGTGTGGCCACGGCGCGTGGCTCTGATCGCCCGCGCAGAAGGGGTCAAAAGGAGAGCCCCTACTTTTGTACACCGACAGTTCCTGTGCCACCCTGTGCTTGCTGAGCCTCGCCAAAGCTTTGGCCGAGATCGAGCGGCGGAAACCGGCTTGGCACGTCATGCCGCGGCCATTTAAGTCCCTCCCCTCAGCCTCTTCTGTCTCGTGAGGTTCGTCCGCTCCCCTTCGTCACGTTCCTCGCCCTCCCCGTGATGCATCCGGCCATCACCGGAGCTGGCCAGCGTGTCCTTGACGGCACCCGAGCCGTGCTCCCTCGCCCCCAGCTATATATAGCCCACCCCGAGGCTGTTCGACCTCACCACCAGCCTCACACCACCTCCAGCAACCTCCCCGGCTTCTCCCACGAGCTCCAGAGCCCCTCCCCAAGCTCCTCTGCCACCACGGTCGCCGGCGAGCCTCGCTTTGATTCCGGCAAACCCGTGCTTCTCCGTCCTCCTCTCCACCTCCAGCGCACCCCTTGGAGCCCAGCCTACCTCCCTGCGGCCTCGTCCACTCCTCTCCCTCACCGTAGCACTAGTTCCACCAGAGCCCGAAACTCTCCTCTACCGTGGCCATGGCTCTGCCCTTCCCCGTGCTCCCTGTCGACCGTTATGCCCACAGACGGGTGTGTCTTCCTCCCCTGAGCATGCCGGTAGGTCGAGCGTCATGAGAGGTGGCCGGAGTAACTGGGAATCCGCGTTGGGCCGCCGGCCTCATCTCTGCATCGCGGGTGAGCATGAGGAGGAAGAAGGAGACCTGCCAGCGGGGCCCCCTCCCCGCGGACCCTACCTGGTAGCGAGATAAGCCCCGGCCCGCCTCTGATGACGCGGATAAGTGGACGCATCAACCCATAGAGTACGTGTTCACTTTCAGAAGCGTATTCTACTTTCACTTCAGCCCGAAATGCGTTTTCTCTGATGTAAAGGCGTATTCCTCTTAGTGTGCTTTTTGTTTTTCAGCTCAAGGGCATGTTTGTAGAACTCTTTTTACAAATTGGTCCCTGAACTTCGTCGGGCTATAACTTTTTGCTTGAGACTCTGATTGAGGTGAATCCTACGCCCACATCTTTATCTCGTCGATCCCGTTCTGTTGGTACCATTTTCACTATGGTTTGACATTCTGAAATTGACCATTTTGCCCTTGCCCCTAATCAGCCCCTTTGAGGGAGAACCTTTTCCGGCGATTCCTTTCGCGATCGTTCCGCACTTCTCCTGGTGTACCCTTCATCCCCAGGAAAGCCACAACCACCATGTGCATGATAGCCATGCAATAGCATTGGTTTTCAACTTGAATCTTTAATAACCGTATGTTTGTTTTGCTACTATTTTCGTTATTTCGGTTATGCTTATGGATCAGTGATTACCATCATGCTATGTTTTCTTGCACTTTGTTATCATGAACTACTTGCTAGTATTACTTTAATATTTCCATGCTTGATAGTAGTACATGTTGGGTTGGTCATGTTCTTCGGTGCATGACTAACGTCGGTTACCGAATACTGTTGATATGCATTGTTCCTTTGCTGTTAGTTGGTTAAGTGTTTACTTGGTAACATTATTGATGTGTTATGGCATGCTATTTATTGTTGATGTTAGTGGTCATGTTATACTATGAGTAGTGTTGTACTTGTGATATTCATGCTCGACATTATGCCATGCTCGGTTGAATATGATTCATTGCTGATATGGTTGATAGTTATGTTGTACCCTCATGCTGATGTTGATATCATGCTCATGCATTGTAATTACATCATGTTATTTTATCATGGCTCAACATATAGCATTCAAGTTTAACCGGATTAAATTGAACTTGAACAAAAGTTGGCTGAGTCATGGTGCCACCATATCGAGCTGACCAGTGCAACCACACTTGCCTTTATGGGAGGGCCCTAACTGGGTCTATTGTTGTGCCTCTCGCCGGTGTCTCCAATGAGGGAAGGTTATGTGCGGGCGCTACCTTGGCCAGGTAGGATGACATAAGCCTTGTGAGCCCGAGTTTGGTTATGTGCACATGTCCCCGTTTGGGACCGTTTTTGTTTTGCCACGATGGTGGCCGTTTTACCACGACGGTGGTCGTTGATGCCTTTGGTAGGCACGGGGCCACTCAGGACTTAGCCTAGTGGTGAGTAAGTCGGAGTGGCCGGAGAGTTTCATGGCAGTAGGACGGTTTTGTTGGAACGCCATTGGTCCATCCGAATGGGAGTGCGAGGCCATGGGTTCTGTGGTGTGGGTACAGTGCCCTACCTCTGCAGAGTGTATATTAAATCTATCGATAGCCTCGCCCGTGGATAAGGGCCCAATTCGTAGTTGGTCACACTGTGGGTCAATAGTAGTAATAATAACTTGATTAATAACAACCCTGGTTTGATGATGAGAAAGAAGTTGATTGTGATCGTGAGATGGTCACGGTGGTATGAGATTGATTGTGATCGTGAGATGATCACCGTGGTATGAGCTTGGTTGTGATCGTAGATGATCATCGTGGTAGCGAGGTTACCGAGTTGATGGATATTTGTGGTATTATGCGAGAATCAAGGGTGAAGATCAAGCTCCTTGCGATCATGTAATGATTACTATGGTATTGTTAATACCAAGCTTGATTGGATCCTGAGATGATCGTGTGATGTCCGTGTTGGTTACGAGGTAACCCGAACAGAGTAAGTTGGTACATGATAATGTCATCATGTTGCATGATAGTGTCATCATGTTTATATGTTCATGCCATGCTCGTATTGTTCTAGTTGTATCATGTTGTTCATGCCATGTTGTTCTGATAGTATCATGTTAATCCTTGTTAATCTGTAACTGCCATGTTGTTGTCTGTCTTGATTGCTTTGGTTGTTGTGAGCTTGCAAGTACATTCAACATACTGACCTGGCATGTCATGCCAGTTTGCAGGTCATGCCGGATTTGACTACTTGTTTTGCGCTGGATTCCTTGTTTGCGAGCTAGGATAAGCATTCCAGCCAGAGTCCCTATGGAGTGGAGTTCATCACTGTCGTCGATGTTCCGCTGCTAGAGTTATTCCGCTGCATCATGTTGTTCTGCTGCTTGCATGGAGAAACCATGGCAGGCGTATTGTTGCTGCGCCGATGTAATCCCCTTGTATCCATATAGCTTGTAATAAAGAGCTGATTTGTTCTATGCGAAGTAGTGTCGTATTCCATAAGCTCCTCGATCTCTGGGCTGTAATATGAGGCATTCCGGTTTCTCTAAGCCGAGGTGCCACAGCCTCATGGGTGGAGGTCGAGGTCACTGTCAGTGTCAAAACTGGCGGATCTGCAGTAGGGGGTCCCGAACTAAGCGTCTAAGGTCGATGGTAACAAGAGACAGGGGACACGATGTTTACCCAGGTTCGGGCCCTATTTATGGAGGTAATACCCTACGTCCCGCTTGATTGATCTTGATGAGTATGAGGATTACAAGAATTGATCTACCACGAGATCGATGTGGCTAAACCCTAGAAGTCTAGCCTGTATGACTGTGATTGTTCTCTACAGACTAAACCCTCCGGTTTATATAGACATCGGAGGGGACTAGGGTTACACAAAGTCGGTTACAGAGAAAGGAAATAATACATCCGGACACCTAGCTTGCCTTGCACGCAAAGGAGATCCCCATCCGGACACGGGAGGAAGTCTTCTACCTTGTATATTCATTGCCCAATTGTAACGCCCTCGATGCAGCTATATCTCCCACGTGTCGAAGCACGACTTAGAGGCATAACCGCATTGAAAGCAATGTCACAAGTGAGGTAATATTCACACAACCCATGTAATACATAAGGAAAAAGATACATAGTTGGCTTACAATCGCCACTTCACACAATACATGAATAAAGCATTACATCAAACAGATACAATCAAGGTCCGACTACGGAACCAAAATAAAAGAAGAACCCCAAATGCGACAAGGTTCCCGATCGACCCCAACTGGGCTCCACTACTGATCAACTAGAACAAAACAACACAAAGGGCAAGATCTTCATCGAGCTCCTCCTGAGCTTGGTTGCGTCATCTGCATGGACTCATCGGCACCTGCAAGCTGGTTTTGGAAGTATCTGTGAGCCACGGGGACTCAGCAATCTCGCACCCTTGCGATCAAGACTATTTAAGCTTATGGGAAAGGTAAAGGTATGAGGTGGAGCTGCAGCAAGCGACTAGCATATATGGTGGCTAACATACGCAAAAGAGAGCGAGAAGAGAAGGCAAAGCACGGTCGAGAAACTATGATCAAGAAGTGATCCTAGAACAACCTACGTCAAACATAACTCCAACACCGTGTTCACTTCCCGGACTCTGCCAGAAAGAGACCATCACGGTTACACACGCAGTTGACTCATTTTTAATTAAGTTAAGGTTCAAGTTATCTACAACCGCACATTAACAAATTCCCATCTTCCCATAACCGCGGGCATGACTTTCGAAAGTTCAAATCCCTGCAGGGGAGTCCCAACTTAGCCCATGACAAGCTCTCACGGTCAACAAAGGAATAGACCTCCTCCCGAGATATTCCGATTAGACTCGGTATCTCGGTTCTACAAGACACTTCGACAAGTCAAGACGTCAGGTAGGCCAGCCCAGAGTTGCCCCTGGTAGCCCCGGACGTCGCTCGGTTGGACCAACACTCAGAGGAGCACTGGCCCGGGGGGGTTAAAATAATGATGACCCTTGGGCGCGCGACCCCCAAGGGAAAAGAAAAGGCTAGGTGGCGAATGGTAAAACCAATGTTGGGCATTGCTGGAAGAGTTTTATTCAGGGCGAATTGTCAAGGGGTTCCCATTATTACCCAACCGCATAAGGAACGCAAAATCCGGGAACATAACACCGATATGACGGAAACTAGGGCGGCAAGAGTGGAACAAAACACCAGGCATAAGGCTAAGCCTTCCACCCTTTACCAAGTATATAGATGCATTAATTAAATAAGATATATTGTGATATCCCAACAAGTAAAACATGTTCCAACAAGGAACAACATCTCCATGTTCCAACAAGGAACAAACTTCAATCTTCACCTGCAACTAACAACGCTATAAGAGGGGCTGAGCAAAGCGGTAACATAGCCAATCAACGGTTTGCTAGGACAAGGTGGGTTAGAGGCTTGGTTCAACAATATAGGAGGCATGATAAGCAAGTGGTAGGTATCGCAGCATAGGCATAGCAAAAGAGCGAGCATCTAGCAAGCAAAGATAGAAGTGATTTCGAGGGTATGATCATCTTGCCTGAGATCCCACAAGGAAGAAGAACGAGTCCATGAAGAAGATAAACGGACGTAGACGAACGGGTCCTCACAAACACGACGTTAATGGAACCAACCCGAAGAAGCAAACACCGGAAAAGAAGAACACAACATAGTAAACAACCAACACATGAACATGGTATGATATGCGAGATGCAGTATGCGATGCATATGCATGATTTGACAAGGAATGCATGAACCTGGCCTCAACTTGGAAATCCAAGTGTGCCACTGGAAAGATGAGATGAAGTCGTTTGAAAACGATATAAAGATCACCGGAATCGGAGTTACGGTTTGGAAATGGCAAGCGATTCAAATATGGCACCGATTTCCGATTTACAGCAAGTAGCCATCTAAATGCAACAAGATGAACATGCTACGGCACCCAAACATGGCATCAAAATACATGGCAGGAAACCATTCATGAAGCTTAACAAAAGTCTAGCACTGAGCTACGGCCAATTCATCCACTAACAGGTTCAAACAAGCATGGCAAAAATGCATTTGGTAAACAGATTTCAGACTTAGTGAAATTAACACTTGTCTGGAACTTCAGATCAGGTAGCACACTTTGGGAGCATGAAAACAATATGCTACAGGACCTGAACATGGCAAAGTAAAGCATGGCATGGAGCTACTCAAAGAGCTTAACAAAAGTCCCTTAGTGACCTTGAGCCAAAAGGGATCAGAAAATACAATTGCAAGCATGTGAACAAGGCAAAAACATAATCAGTTCTCAGACTTAGTGAAAACTGGAGCATGCTGAAACAGATATCAAGTAGGCACATTTACGAGCTCGATGCACTCACTACAGAGCAATTCATGACAATCTAAGCATACACCCAACAAGAATACACAAAATGCAAGCTAGACATGGCAAGAACAATAACATAGCATGCACGGATCAACTACAACATCATCGGCAAAATCGCTAACAAGTAGACAATCTGCCCAGATTCACGAAATGGCAAAAGTAGAGCTCGATTGAATCAAGCTAGGGTGCTCCATAATTTCAAACAAAGCCATGGATGGATAGAGCACTACAAGATTAACAAATCATCCTTACTGATCATCCTCAAAAGAGGCACGGATCACTAGGAAACAACATGAACATATGGCATAATGAGATAAACAGCCCAAGGACTTAGTGGAAATGCTAAGTCCCTAAAATCAGCATTAACGAATGCACCACTTTTCAGGCTTGTGCTAGTCACCACACACATCAGAAAAATATATGGGTTGCATCTCTGGATAGATGGCAAAACATATAACAAAACTCATGAAGAGCTCAGGGGCATATCATGCACACATTAATCATGGCAAAATGACAAATAGCTAATTGGAGCAGCAGATCTGACAATTATCTCAAATAGCACTCTTCTAACAGCATTTCGGGCATCAAGATGAACTCAAATGAAAATGATGCAATGAGATGAAATGATGTACTCTCTGAGACTAACATTTTGATATGCTATATGCATGAATCGAAGCTACGGATGCAAAGTTACGATGCAATGCAGATGGGCATGTTAAACTGGGAATCTCGGGGACTTTGACGAAATCTCACCCTCGAGTCTAGGGTTGACCCGACACGGTTTACGAGGTGGCGACGGATCTGAACGGAATTCGACGGGAGCTCGCCGGGGAAGTGGTCGGACGGAGGCCGGGGAGGACGGATCCGGTTGCCGGCGAGCAGACCGGGCCGGATCCGGGCAACGCCGGCGAGAGGAGACGGCGGGGCGGTGCAGCAGGAGCGCCGGAGGGCGGCGCTGGCCGAGGACGGCGGGGTCGCGGTGGGAGGTCGCCGGCAGGAGCGGAGAAGGCAACAACGGGCGGTGGCGCTCGAGGCGCGGGCGAGCGGGAGGCCGAGGGGCGGCGGCACGGCCGGGTAGGCC
>NC_041380.1:235305071-235330478 GCF_002162155.2 Triticum dicoccoides | reverse complement strand
TAGGCCGGGAGGGCCCGACCCGGGCCCCGGCGGGCCGCGGCGGGTGCGGGAGAGAGAGGAGGCGCGGCGGGTTGACGTGGCGCTCTCCGGTTGGCTGGCAGCGGCCCTCGGGGAGACGTGGCGCACGGTGATAGGTCGGGCAACGTGGCTGGGCGGCGGGAGGACGCGTCCGGCGGGCGCGGACATGTCCGGCGGTGGAGTGGGAAGAAGCTAGAGTTTGGACTGCGCGAAAAATCGGGGAGAGCCACATATTTATAGGTAGAGGGAGCTAGGAGAGTCCAAATGAGGTGCGGTTTTCGGCCACGCGATCGTGATCGAACGACCGAGATGATGGAGGAGGTTTAGGTGGGTTTTGGGCCACTTTGAAAGGGTGTTGGGATGCAACACACATGAGGCCTTTTCGGTCCCTCGGTTAACCGTTGGAGTATCAAACAAAGTCCAAATGGCACGAAACTTGACAGGCGGTCTACCGGTAGTAAACCAAGGCCGCTTGGCATGTATCGGTCCAATCCGGAAGTGTTTAACCCCCACACACGAAAGAAAGGTAGAAACAACCACCGGAGGAGAACGGAGCGCCGGAATGCAAAACGGACAACGGGGAAAATGCTCGGATGCATGAGGTGAACAAGTATGCAAATGAAATGCACATGATGACATGATATGCAATGCATGACACGCCAGCAATGGCAAGGCAACAACAACGAATAACTGGATGACACCTGGCACATCGGTCTTGGGGTGTTACACCAATAGTCCGACCCATGTCCACAGGCCGGTCGCCCGAGGACCCCTTAATCCAGGACTCCCTCAGTAGCCCCTGAACCAGGCTTCAATGACGAGGAGTCCGACACGCAGATTGTCTTCCTCATTGCAAGGCGGGTTCGTCCTCCGAATATTTCAAAGCAGTCCTTCGAAAACATAGAACGTGTCCGGCTCTGCAAAATAGGCTCTTTAAAGAGTATAATACTTAACAAGTCCCATCTACTGACATTTTTGTAGTGAGACGCCACGTCTCCGCCCAGTCATTATTTCGAACCTTTTTAGCCTCCTGTTCCATGTTTCGAGATGCGGCTTTTATTGGCATGTCTTGTCAAAGCAGAGATCGTGTCCCCTTATCATGGGATTCTCATCAATACGGGCATGGGTAATCCAACCGCGCCGCCTGCATGGCCCTTGGGGAATAAGCGAGTTTTAAGGCGAGTGGGGAGGCGCTTGATATTCGCTGCCTTTATAAAGAGATAAGGATTCACCTCTTTCACCCACGCCTCCTTTCTCTCTGCCCATCCACTCTCAAGCTCCAGCGCCCAAGCTCCCATCTTTTCCTCCTCAAAAAAGCACTCCAGCCATGTCTGGATCCGGAGCACAAGGCAAGTGGATGACCTCCTCCGTCACGAAGAAGGGCATTACGAAGCTCCGGGAGGCAGGGTACTTGGCCTTGGAAATCGTTCACCTGCTTCCGGCCAAGGGGCTGATCGTCCCCACCCCTGAGTCTCATGAGAGGGTGGTATTCATCCCCCACTTCATCCGCGGACTGGGTTTTCCTCTCCACCCATTCGTCCGTGGACTCATGTTTTACTACGGGCTAGATTTCCATGATCTGACCCCAAATTCTTTCCTCAACATCTCAGCATTCGTTGTCGTGTGTGAGGCCTTCCTCCGCATCCCACCTCACTTTGGCTTGTGGCTGAAGACCTTCAATGTGAAGCCGAAGGTGGTGGGCGGTCAACACGCAGAGTGCAGAGGCGCCATGGCGAGCAAGATTTCCAACGTCCCATGGACGAAAGGTACCTTCATGGAGACTGTTAAGGGGTGGCAGAAGTAGTGGTTCTATGTCACAGAGCCCCCCGACACCACCTGGGCTGCGGCTCCTGAATTCAAATCCGGGGCCCCAATGCGGCTTACCTCCTGGCAAGAGAAGGGCCTAGACTGGGCATCATCGGATGAGCTATTTGCGTTGCAAATGTGCATCAAGAGGATGGTGGACAAGAATATCAAGCTCGTCAATGTGATCCATGCGATGCTTTTTCGCCGGATACTTGCTTGCTAGAGGTGGACTTGCAATTTATGGGAGTTCGATCCGGCCGAGCACCAGACCCTTAAACAGTTCTTCGGCGCTACTCACGAAGACATCTGGAGGGTGCTTTTTAAGGCCAATGAAATGTGGCCGAAGACGACCGAGGACCGTGGGTACAACCTGGCCCATCCTGCGAGTCAGGTAAATTTTCTGTATTTCGAGATGTATCCTTCACCTGTATATTCAACGAAGATGTCTAAGCTCCCCTATCAATCTTTCCAAGTCTGGACAAAGAATGTGGAGCGGATCCACTGCCCGGCTCCGCTGCCAGAAGACCCAGCAATCCCACTTCTAACGAAGATGCTGGTTACGGCGCCTTACCAGGCGCCGGAGAAGAGGGGCAAGAAGAAGGCCAAGGACACCCAAAGTGGCCTCCGCCGCAAAGGCACTTCGGACGTGACGTCCGAACACGCCGAAACCCATTCCTCCCCCGCTGTCGTAGATGACGAGGAGGAGGAGGAAAAAGAGGAGGAAAGCAACTTTCCCCCCGAGGGGGAAGGAAGAAAAGGCCGGCCTCCACGTATATGGAGGCATAGGCGCACAAGAAGGGAAGGGTCCCCATCGCGGAAAACTCCGCATTGGATACGGATAGCATCTCTGAGTGGCGCCCCCGGGAGAAGCCCCTGGCCGAATCGTAATTACTCAAAAGCACCTATGAACACATATATCCACCTTATTTATTTCATGTATTTAATGTGTTGAATCATACGCTGCAGTCCGGCTCACGCCCGCCCCCAGCGATCCTCATCTTCGGGGAACTCGTTGGATCCAAATGTGATGGACATCGGGTCACTTCCGGAGGCCTTCTCTCCCAAGGCCATGGACGACGCCGAGGTGTTTTCTCGAAGGACCTTCCCAGGCCAGGGAGAGGAACAAGAGGCCGTCAGGGCGGCGCCAGAAGGTGAGACCTCGGCCGCCGGACACATGGGGGAGCAAATCTCGACAGAGACTGGCGATGGGGGCCCTGTCCAATTCGGCCCCCAGCCGAACACTATTCCGGAGGCCCATACGGCTCTGGAATCAGGCAAGTAGCCTCCTTCACGAGAAGGAGGTGCACCTATTCCACTGGTGACCTCTGTCCATCCAGAGGCGCCGGATACTTTACAGGAAGCACTGCAGAGTGCTTCTATTGTCGAAGAGCACCGTACCCTCATGGGTATGGTGGTTGAGAGGGTTAGGTCCGCTAGGAGCGGACTGACCGAAGCCTGCACCAGCCTTCTGACAGGCTTTGAGGCATGCGACATAATTTATGCAAAAAAGAATATCATAATATAGATAGTAGCCCCTAAGACACTGTCCGGTGCTCGAAAAGAGAAGCCGAACAGAGGATCAAATAATCTTTGCAGGAGACTAACCAATATATGTCTGTATGAATAAGTAGGCATTGATGCTGGCTGCGACCTCTCACTCTGCCGAAGTCTCTAAACCGAAGCAGAGTTTGGAGCGGGCCGAGGAAGAGCTCGGCCATGTTAAAAAACAACTAGAGGACCAGCAAGGTATGCAATGGTCTATTTAGATGTAGAAAGATATGAATTGGGTATGTTGATCATACTATCATGATATTTCATAGGGGCTGCGACCGAGGTGGTTACCCTCAAGAAGTCGCTAGCCAAGGCCCAATAGAGAGCGGCAAAGGAACAAGCCGCCCGCGAAAAGCACGAGGCTAGGGTCGGGGAGGTCCAACAGGAGCTCCAGGATGCCGCAAAGAAATGCGAGTCCTTGGAGCGCCAGATTTCAGACCAAGAGTTTGAACTTGCTAAGGCCTGCCAAAGCGCGCAAGAGGCCAGGGGCGAAGCCCAGGGCGCCCTCCAGGAGATCTAGGAGACCAGGAAAATCACAGCGGGTAAGGCCTTTATTATGCAGAGAAAATTTGTGAAGAAAAGGTATCTCTTATTGACCCGGATTTGGAGTTCTCTAGGAGCATTTGCGGATCTGCCACGCAATGTTGCTGACGCAGCGGAGTTCTTCCGAGCCGAGGAGGGGAGCTCGACGGAGAAGCTATTCTGGTCGCAATACCTTGCGCCAGAACATCCCGTACCCTTTAGCAATTAGCTGAAACAGCTGATCAAACTGCATAGGGTGGCCGAACTGGCCATGAAGGATTTGATAATTCGGCTATGGCCTGCTGACACCCTGCCCAGCAGCTACTTCGGACTCGTGAAGCGGTCAGTCGTCATGGTGCAGTGAGCGAAGATGGACACCGTGAAGCTCGCAACCGAGGGACCACCCATGGGCAAGGAGCACTGCACGCTTAAGCGGTATTTTGAGGATGTCCTGAAGGGATCCCGCATTGTAGAGGGCCAGTGTTCGAAAGATGTTATCTTTGAATGAATACATTCATGTGTATCCCATCTTGTATTATATAAACAAGGCCGATATGTAATATAATGCCGGTTGTTTATTTAAAATTTTACCTCATGTGCGGCCGTTTTATTAAATCTGAGAGTTGGCTAGTCGTCGGCTTCAGCCCCCACGTAGGTAGTACGGCGGTGTTCGGGTTGGAACATAAACACTGTTGATCCAAGATTTTGGTCCTTGAAGGAGGTGTTTAGCGCAACGAACTAGGCAATCAGACTATGTGGCTTTATCACCCTCACTTAGCCATAGGAGTTTGACAATAGAAATGTAGGTGCAGCCCCTAGTTGGCATTTGTTAATCTGAACTAGGGTGCTCTAGACACCTAATCAGGTGGATGCCGATCCATCGCATAATGCGGGAAAATCGCAAGAGATATTAACCTCCGAATAGCTGACCAGCTCTCGCCGCATCATGATAGTCAGTTTTTGGTTTTCTCTACTAAGGTGCTCATTCGGATAAACTAGGACACAATCACATTAGTTCTCCCTTTACTACCCTAGCCGATAGGACGGAACATAAGGTAGCGAGCACAGGAGTCGGGCAACCCAACTACTGACCAAAGACATGATTTGGAGCCGATGCATATAATGCTAAATTCGGGGTGCCGAACTATACTATAAAAAGTGTTCGGACTTGTTGCCATAGCATGGGGCGCAATGAAGCCCCTGGCGAATTAAGGCGTACCAAAGTGTACGGATGTAATCGATAAGAATAGTGAAATAGAATGAAGTAAAAAGCCAGTGCCACATGAGTTGGGTTGCAAACTATTTTCATTATAATTTGATTAATACGTCAAAGCGTATTTGTACAAATGGTGCGATAAGCAACGGGGCTATTTAACATGCCGAGACCAAGGGGGAGCTTCGCGCGGGTCCTGAAAATAGGTAGAGTGATCGTCAAGAAGACCACCTAGAGATTCCCCCACACCTCCACGTTACTTGCCACCTTGGTATATCCATCCTTCGAAAGGATCGATGATTAGGCCATCGAGAGGAGCCCGTGGAGAAGAAACCTGGAAAGGAAAAAAAGGAAAGGAAAAATATGTGTGTCCGGGGGGGTCGAGCCATAATATGGACCACAACCGAGTGACGCCTCCATCTTTGCCCATGGTATTTTGAGTGCGTAGTTATGTACGCACGGTACGTATGCTGCTATGTGTTCGGGACTGAGACGGAGGCTGAATTGCTAGTTGAACTCTTGACGAACTAGACTGTCCTGCTGCGGAGTAGTCTGGACTCGTTTGACAGTGTCCGGGAGCTTGGCCGCTGAATTAAAATTCTGCTTGATAAGGTCGTCTGTACTTCCTCTGCTAGGGTCGCGGAATGATCCTCGGTACAGAGGGAGCGTTTCGTGTTTCCATTAACTGTTATGACACCACATGGTCCGGGCATCTTGAGTCCGAGATAAGCATAGTGCGGCACCGCATTGAATCGAGCAAATGCGGTTCGTTCGAGCAGTGTGTGATAGCCGCTGTGAAAAGGGACGATCTCGAAGATCAAGTCTTCGCTTCGGAAGTTTTTCGAGGATCCGAAGACGACTTTCAATGTGATTGAGCCTGTGCAGCGGGCCTCTACGCCTGGTACTACTCCTTTAAGTTTTTGTGGGCTCAACCCTTGATGGATTGATGCCCATCTTGCAGACTGTGTCCTGATATAGCAGGTTGAGGCTGCTGCCACCGTCCATGAGGACGCACGTAAGGTGGAATCCATCAATGATTGGGTCGAGGACCAATGCGGCTGAACCGCCATGACAGATACTGGTCGGATGATCCCTGCAATCGAAGGTGATCGGACAGGACGACCTTGGGTTGAATTTTGGGGCGACTGGCTCTATCACGTAAACGTCCCTGAGCGCTTGTTTGCGCTCCCTTTTGGGTATATTTGTAGCATATATCATGCTTACCGTTTTAACCTGGGGGGAAACTTCTTCTGTCCCCCTGTGTTCGGCGGACGGGGCTCCTCGTCGTCATTCTCACTTTGTGACCCCTTCTCCTTGTCTTCGGCATTTAACTTGCCGGCCTGTTTAAAGACCCAACAACTCCGGCGGGTATGATTGGTTGGTTTATCAGGGGTGCCGTGGATCTAACATGGACGATCGAGTATGCGGTCCAAGCAGGAAGACCCGGATTGTTCCTTTTACATAGCTTCTTCCCCTGGCTGGACTTGGAGCCACTAAATCCCGCGTTGACCGCCGTGTCATCAGTGTTTTCACCATTGTTTTGATGCTTATGCCTGTTGCGTCGGGGCTTGCCGTTGCTATTCTTGGCTTCGGAGGTGCCAGGTTTGCTTGCATTATGATTGCTATGGGCTAGCCAACTATCTTCGCCCGCACAAAAGCGGATCATAAGTGTCGTGATGTCCATGGACTTCGGCTTTTCTTGGCCGAGGTGTCAGGTGAGCCATTTGTCGCGGATGTTCTGCTTAAAGGCCGCTAGGGCTTCGGCATCCAGGCAGTCGACGATCTGGTTCTTTTTAGTTAAGAACCTTGTCCAGAATTTCCTGGCTGACTCTCCGGGCTATTGAACTATGTGACTTAAGTCGTCAGCATCCGGGGGTCGGACGTATGTGCCTTGGAAGTTGTCGCGGAAGGCGTACTCCATGTCCTCCCAGCTGCCAATGGAGTTTTGTGACAGGTTGTTCAACCAGTGCCGAGTTGGTCCCTTGAGTTTTAGCGGGAGGTATTCGATGGCATGAAGATCATCACCGCGGGCCATATGAATATGGAGAAGAAAGTCCTCAATCCATACAGCAGGATCTCTTGTTCCATCATATGATTCAATATTTACGGGTTTAAACCCTTCTGGGAATTCATGCTCCATTACTTCATCAGTGAAGCAGAGGGGGTGTGCGGCGCCTCTATATCGGGCCAGGTCGTGACGTAGTTCGGATGGAGTCCGTCTGCGGTTTTCGGCCGGGGCATGATTATGCTTGTCATGTTTAGCTTGATAGCTGTCGCCGTGCATCGGGGCACGCCCCCGCGATCCTTAGATCGATCTGGCTGGACCTGCTCTATTCTTCAGGTCCTGCCGCAAGTCATATGTGTATCCCAGAGCTGTTGTGTCTCTACCCTTATGACGAGCTAGTATGCGCCGGTGTTCGTCTTGAGTTGCCGTTTTGTCCCAGCCACGTGGTGGTCGGTCAGCCGTATCACGTGCTGCTGGTACGGGCTCAAGTGCCTCGTCGTCGAATTGAGGTAGTAGTTTACGCTTCGGGTAACTTTTGGTTGGGCGCACGAGGCCGTATTCCTCAGCTGCCAGGACATTAGTCCATCTGTCATTGAGTAGATCTTGATCAGCCTGAAGCTGTTGTTGTTTCTTTTTCAGGCTCCTTGAAGTGGCTATTAGTCGTTGCTTAAAGCGCTCCTGCTCGAGAGGTTCCTCACGCATGATAAAGTCTTCGTCCCCGAGGCTGTCCTCATCCTCGGAGAGTGGAAGGTAATTACTTCCCTCTGAGTCTTTGTTTGCGGCCTGTTCATCAGGGCTAACTTGCCCATCCTCCCGATCGTCTTGTTCGGAGTTTTGCTCGACGGGGTTTTCTTGGTCTTTGGCATTGTCCAGAGTATTGTTGTCTCTCATGCTGGCGTTGATGTCTTTGCCGTGGCGTGGTTTAGAGTGGCGTCGTCGGTGTTTTGGTTGTATCTCAGGAGGTTTATCCTCTACTGGATTTTTCTCGTTATCGCCATCACCCTCTTTGGGTGTATCGACCATGTATACGTCATATGAAGAGGTGGCCGTCCAGCATCCGGTAAACGGCGGGTTTTGGGCCTGCTCTTCTCCGGCATCGTCATCCATACCGTCGATCTCTTCGGAGCCGTAATCGAGCATGTCAGTTAAGTCCTCGACAGTGGCGATGAAGTGGGTGGTGGGTGGGACGTTAAATTCCTTGCTCTCAGCCCCTAGTCCGGGCTGGGCGTAGTTCGGACATTTCTCCTCTGAAATAACGAGGGATCACATCAAGTCCAGAGCCTTTCTTAAAGGCGAGGTTTGTCCAGGGAGAAAAGAATTTGTGGAGTACGGCAGGAAGGGGACTCCATGGCCGAGATCACACGATGTTGTCTCCGAGGTTTCGGAGCTAGTGTCCGGAGAAGAGTCCTGCTTTGTGATGGTTGCCAGCGACACTGCTTCCTCCGACTCTCCCATACTGGGCTTACTAGCCGCAGATAGTCCGGCGGGTTTAGAAATCCCGTGTTCGAACCTGGCGATGCGCTCCGGCTCTAAGGCCGGAGCGGAGGTTGGGGTCGTGAATCCTTGGAAGGTCAAGTCTCCTCGGATATCAGCGACATAATCCAGGTTTCCAAAACTAATATGGTAACCTAGGGTGTAGCTGTCAATCTGCTCTAGATGGCCAAGCGAGTTGGCCTGCAGTGCGAAACCACCGAATACGAAGATCTGGCCGGGGAGAAAAACCTCCTGATGCGGAGCATCCTACGATCATCCCCATGTACACTGCGACTACTCCCCATGCCCCAAGAGGACATACAATGAGACCTCGACTATACGCCATTGGACACAAGGTTAACTGGCTCCTCTCCGATCCTTCACTTTCCACATGTGAGAGATGGTTACTACCTCAAATCTATATGCTATGCATGACCAGGAACCAAGAGGGAGACCATGGAACAACTAGGAGCATTGGACGAGAAGGCGAGGACACCAAGCGCGAGGAACAAGAGGAAGAGCTGCCAATGAAGATCCAGCAAGTGGATGTCCGGCCTCCAACGGACGACCGGCCACACTTCCCAGCGAGCGGACGTCCGATGCCACCGGACGACCAGCACATCTACACCCGAGGCGAATCAGCGGAAGACCAACGACACGAGACCACCGGCGACCAGATGACCGCCCGCTACCGAACGCCCGATGCCACCTCAACCGAGCCAAAGTGAGCGGAAGTCCGGCGACTACCGGACGTCCGGAATCCCACGGGCCACCGGACGACCGGTCCCCAGTGGACGTCTGGTACCTGTCTACGCACAGTTACAGGCCCGAGGCCCATGTATCCCTCTCCCACTTACCCCTTCATGGACCTAGACTATATATACTCCTCCACCTCCTCCTAGTTAGGGTTAGAAAAGTAGTAGCTCATTAGAGATATAGCTTTGCTCATCCATATCGGATCTACTCCACGAGAGAGACCGCGGCCTCTAGGGAGAAAATCCACCTTGGATTCAAGACCCCTCACGGGAAGATCCCCTTGTAGATTCAAGACCTCATTACGGAGAAGAACCGGTTACCTCTTGTATCGTCCTTTGTTGGATTTGGATCGTGTATCTCTTTGTGTTTCGAGGATCTAGCACATGTGTGATCGTTCTTGTTGGTTTGAGTGATTCTCTTGTGTTTTCCCTCGTGTTCTTCATGTTCTTCGTGGGATCCGCTCCTTTCGTAAAAGATTGGCCATCTTCGGTTCCACCCTACTTCATCTTGGTATCATGAGCCATGTTGATCACGATTTCAGAGCCTCCCCTCTTCGTTTTCTAGCTTGATTTTGTTGTGTTCTTCCCTAATTTCGAAAATCTCCACCACAAATAGCCTCATTTTTTTGTGATTTGCTGGTTTGATGAAGTTTTGTTGATTTTGATCCATGGATTTGCTTGGTTTCGAGTGGATCTAGCATCTCCCCAAGTTTCCCCATCTTTCATCGACGAAATCTCATCAGTTTTGCCCCTGAAATCATCAATTTTTGCCCAAAATCGCGTCCCAAAACTCGCATCTCGCGTTGACCCCGATACACCGGACGGCCGTCACTTTACCGGACGTCCGGAGCCCCAGGAACCACCGTACATCCCACCTTAGCAGACGACCGGAACCCCTAACCCGAGCTGTAATTACCGGATTTCTGACCCAACCGGACGTCCGTCCATTGCTACGTGTAAAAGCTGACTTCGCAGAAATTTTGTTTCGGCCATAACTAATTCATCCGAACTCCGATTTTGACGTTCTTTAGCTCGTTTTGAAGCTCTTGATATCCCTCTTCCCATAAAAATAATACCAACACAATTTGACTCCATAAATGTTTTGAAACTTTGGCATCTTTGCCTAGGGCTTCCACGACATCATCCACTACACCACCATCGACTTCCGCAACCAAACCCATTGTGATCCATATAGCATTAGTGGTTTCTTGAGTAGTGATTTGAGTCTACTAATGTGTTTGGATACTTAGGGATGGTTTCTTTTTCATCAACCACCACCACCATTTCCGCATAGGCTTGCCCACCATACACTTCCGCCACCCCAACTTAACCCAATTTTGTTTGAGTTGTGAGTTGTGTCTCCTAAGGTGTTTCGGCTACTTAGGGACGGTGACCTCAACTTAGACATCATGTATAGTAAACCACCTTACCCTCCATTTCCGCATTGCCTACTCGCAAAACCCATCATTGCATTTCCACAATCCCATTGAGCTTCCGCAACCACCACTGCATTCCCGCTACCACCATTTAACATTTGAGATTTTGAGTTTGCGGTTTTTCCGTTTCCTAAGGTGTTTCAGCTACTTAGGGACGAGTCTCCATCATCTTGGTATCTACATCAAGAACACCGCCACTCATCATCGCCAAGGACGGTAACCTCCATATCATCTTGGTATCGTGGTATCCCTCCATTGTATATTCCCTTGCCATTGCATTGCTAACCCCTAGCCTATTTTGCATAACTTGCCTATCGAGACTAGCCATTTGAGTCTTGCCGGCAATGTTACTTGTGCACATTAGTGATCTACATCTTCAATTGCATACATACCATATCATATTGGTATCATATCATCCCTTGTGCCACAAGTTTGTTCCCGCATATATACAATTGCTATCTTGGTTTGTGCATTGTGCAAAAGTGGCCATAGAAAAAAAGCTTTTAAGCAAAAGAGAAAGAGCAAAGAAGCTTGTAAGCAATAGCCATAGCATCATACCATATTGCATATAAGATTGTAATATCCGATCATCTTGGATCATACCACTGGAACATCATACACAACATACTTGGGATAGAAATTTGAGACATTTTGCATCTTATAGGTTGTGCACAAGTGTCGTATCTGCCTATTTACCAATCATGCTAGAGTCTCTCTTGAGTTGTACAACACGAGCATTTTCCGTGGATTTCACATTTTGTGCTCATCCTTGGTTGCACGACCCCATTTATCTATCCGCGTGTGTGTTTCCGTGTGTCATTCATTGCTATTGGTCTACTTGTTTTACTTGCGAATTTGTGAATCTCTTTAAACATTATTGACTCTTGCTAACATTTTGCATTAAATTTTTTGTGCCATTATCCTCACCAAGCTCCACCATAAGCCTTATTTGTGTAGGTGTGAGAAATCGACAAAATTGGTACAAATTGTGCTATTTCCTTGTTACATCATTGAGTGATCATTGATCCATCTTCAACATCGGTCAAGGTACATTTGGTATAGTTCTTCTCTTTCTCCCACTCATATTTGCTCGAGTATTGTGATGGATAGGCAAGGCATTTCATCTCCGGTCTTCGACAACAATGACAGCGTGAACAACTACATCACCAAAGCGTCACTCTTTGATCTACAACGACAAATGCAAGGCGCACAATCAAGATTGCGAGAGTGCATTGAGAACCTCTCCATCGACATTCGTCACTCCGAAGTAAGGAAAAGGGACTACATCGACAACAAGATTTCCGTACAAAAGGAGGAGCAAGATGCAAGGATGGAGGAGATTCAGACCTTGTTGATCAACCGTTCTTCCCCTTCATCATCCTCAAGGCGGCGACGTTCAAGTCACAAGTCTTCGGAGAGCAAAAATGATGCAAGTGCAAGTCGTCCACGTCCATATCTCCATGGTGACCACCATCACGTTCGTGATCCACCTCGTCATGAAGGGCAAGTCACCTCCAAGCAACATGTGCACGACGACGACGAACGACATCTACTACGAGCTCAAGTGCGACAACGCCAACATCATCATGACGATGCTCACCAAGCACAAACATACAAGTCCCAACAAGCCCTACTTCACGATAAGGCCAAGATTCAAGAGCATAAGAGAAGACTGCGAGACGAACACCACCAAGATGGAGCTACGGCTACAACAACCACTTCGGCATCTTCGCCAAGTGCTATCAAGGCATCTTCGCCTTTGGACGTACGGCATCTTTGCCTACTTCCCTTGAGTACGCCTACATCGACATCATCAAGTACAAGGCGACCACCTACGAGCGAGGGCAACACTTCCATCTACGGAAGCCCCCCAAGGAAGATGGCCGAGCATGGGACATTCACTTCGGTCATGGAGACGAGCTACGAGGTGCCACATCATATGGGCCTCCTACAACAAGACGGCGACAAGAAGGTCGAGCAAGGGCCATCCCCTTCGACCACGGCGACAAGCACGGACCTCTTCAACAACATGAAGACGGCGCCCATATTGGACTCATACTCCGAGTCAAGCTACGAGACCGCACATGATACCATATATTTGGTCTTAGAGGAGAGTGATGATGTGCCATCTTCTGCCTTCATCCACGGCTATGACTATGACATGATTGAGCATGGAGACATTTGCACCAACATCTCTCCGACACCGACATGTGACGAGATGCCCCAATTGCCATGTGAGGAGGGCCACCACCCCACGAGTGATATGAGTGACTCCACAATATGTGACATTGAGTGCATTTCCTATGAGAGGATGAGTGTGACCACCACTAGCCCCACACTTGAGAGCATGCCACACATCCTATGTGAGGTTGAGAGCCATTTGAGTGACTCCACCAACCATATGAGTGAGTGCATCCAAGAGGAAGTGAGTGAGCCACAACATGTAGTGCGTGAGGTAGTTGATGTGAGGCCACTTTGATTTCTAATGACTTAACCTCTACTCCTAGTGTGTTTTCTTCTTTGGTGCTAGGTCTCCTACGTGATGACATGCCTATCCTCGACGAGTCCATTCCTCCAATGGAGACAACGATGGCCATGGTGGAAGAAGATGCACCCCCACATGGTTCCATCAAGATGAAGATGACCACGACTTGGTCTTCGACACCTCACCTACAACACAAGGGAGATGCTCCAAAGGTAACATAGGTGATGGTGCTTCTCTTGTCACACTAGTGGACTAGTTTACGAATGATCGCTTGCATGATGTTGACACAACTATTCCCATGCTTCATGATAGTGTGACTTCCTCATGTCATGACTTACCTATTTATGATGAATATGATGACGAGCATGTCGAGTTGCCTAGTTGTGATGTTATGATCCATAAGACATCATGTGAAAATTCTTTTGGTCACATCATGTTTGACAATCCATTAAACTTGTCATATTCTATGAGTGAGATCTCACACATTGCATCATTTCAATATCAACATAGTAGCTATGCATGCCCCATTAAAATAAATCCCATTTGCACTTATGGCATAGATGACGAGATGATGGTCATTGGCTTTTGTTTTTCATGTGATGATATTTCCATGCTTCCTTTACATGATTTGCGCAATTCATCTACTATAACATGCCATGATCACAATGTTCCAAATATGCACTGTTTTGGATGTTGTCAATATTCTCCGTGTGATGTTTCCATTAATGCTCATGAGGAGAACCCCATAGCTTCCTCATACATATTAGGAGATTTTGATGCCTTCCATACTTTGCATGATTCCCATAATTGCTTGCACCATACGCATTCCATGAATAACAATGCTCTACATATTTCCCATGATGCATTACACAATTTGAGTCTCCGTTATGCTATACATAATAATAAACCTCTCATGATGGATGACATGTTTCTATATCACGCATCTCATTTATTTGAGCATTGGCTATTTTGTGCTAACCAACACAAACATGTGCGCATCATGATGGATGATGTGTACATATACCATGCACACACAATTTTTCCTTTGTATTTGTTTTGTGTAGGTACTCACGTATACTCGTCAACCTCTCAATCCCAAGAGTTGATGAAACAAGCTCTTGAGAGCAAAGATGACTTGGGATCCCGTGGACTACCATTAGCACCGTTCCATTCACGCAAGAACTACGCGCATCTCTTCTACATGGCTCTCACACGACTATGGGCTATATATCACTTGTTACCTTATGCCCATTCTACCATGTCCACTTTGCGTCTTATGCTTTTTTCTATGCCTTGGCCATGCAATTGTGACCCTTGCTTGCATTTACCCATGATTCACCATTTTACTACTCATATGTGTATTTGCATGCTTGGTGGAGATCCTTGTTGCTATTGCCATGTTTACCATGTGCCTCATGCTATTCTTGCTTGTTGTGTTGGGAGAGTCATAATGTCCCATTGCTATTTACATATGGCCTCTCGCCAATACATTGATGATACTTTGCTCATATCCTCCTTTCATGCTTGTGTTATGTCATGTGAAATATTCATGCACACTATTTGCACCCATGACATGCTTGCCATGATTCCTTCTAGTACGTTGCATCTTCGCACTACTAGCTTGCTTGACTTGATCACTATGATTGCTTGCTTTGTCGCATCACCCATGTTCAACTCTTACTCGCTTTCTTGGGTTGATGACATATATGCTCTTGCCTCTCACTTGATTTGACTTGATCATTGTCTCTTGTCTCCATTAGTGGCATCTCTCATATCCCCTATGCTTATTGATCGTGGAGACTTGGACATATTACTTGTGATGCATGCTTGTTTCATTGATACTATTGTCTTTGGTTGTTCTCGCATCATATGCCTCCATACTAAAATGCTCCCTTGTACTTTCTTATGATGAGCATGATGCATACACTTGTTAGGTATCTTACCACACGAATGATAGGTTTTGCACTTCCGCTAACCTCATTTGTTTTTCTGAGTGTTTGTCATGTTCTTTCATTTTGAAGGATTCACAAGAAGGTACCATCATGAGACAACTTGGTCATATCAAGGTGCATACGATGTGTGGCACCAACATCTTTGTGAACATTCCTAAGGTGAAATCCTTCCATTTGAGCCATCCTCAAATATGCATATTGGATGGGTCATTCTTTCATTGTTGTTTCCTTCTTGTTGTCTACATGATACATCTCGCGAACAGAGGAGCGGCATTGGAGTTTAGCTCTATGGACCTTCACATTGAGGAGCGCTCGGACTTATTGGATGCACCTTCGGACCTCCACTCATGCCACGACATTGAGCATTGGTACACTGACACCTCCATATTTGTTGATTGTACTCACACATGTCATGCTCGATGGACATATCATACACATGACAAATTTGCATCTTATGCATGGATTGACTCGGATTATGATTGCCTTGTTGCATCTTGTATTCCCATGTCATCCATGATATATGAGCTTGTGCATTTCCTTAGCAAATTTGTTGTGATATTTCTTGATGGCATCATCATACATCATGATCATATTGCCCATCATCAATTGCATGATCACATACTCATATTGAGCACCCACTATCATGTTCATGCTTTTGATAAACCATCCCATTATGACAACATTTCGCACAATGGTTGCATTGATCACATTCACAATACATTTGTGTGCACAATGAATGCTTTTGCTCCCATGAATGCTTTGCATATCATTCTATATCATCTTGATAAGCTTCATGCGCTTCGTCACGAACAATCTTGCTGAACAGACTCATTCTTATTTGATGGACACTTTGTGTGTGCTAACCATTGTATTTCTGAGTGTTGTTTGCGTTTGCTCTTTTTTGCATGTATACTCCCCCGACGACACCTTCGAGTACTTGGATTGCGCCATGACGTCCACTTCGTCCAACTACAAGTGCGTCCACGACAACCGTTTCCATGGTGATGAGGATCACAATCCAAGACCGGATCTTTCCCAAGGGGGGAGATGATGCGGAGCATCCTACGATCATCCCCATGTACACTACGACTACTCCCCATGCCCCAAGAGGACATACAATGATACCTCGACAATACACCATTGGACACAAGGTGAACTCGCTCCTCTCGGAACCTTCACTTTCCTCATGTGAGACATGGATACTAACTCAAATCTACATGCTATGCATGACCAGGAACCAAGAGGGAGCCATGGAACAACTAGGAGAATTGGACAAGAAGGCGAGGACACCAAGCGCGAGGAAGAAGAGGAAGAGCTGCCACCGAAGCTCCAGCAAGCGGATGTCCGGCCTCCAACGGACGACCGGCCACACCTCCCAGCGAGCGGACATCCGACGCCATCGGACGACCGACACATCTACACCCGAGCCAAATCAGTGGAAGACCGACGACACCGGACGACCGCCAGCTACCGGATGTCCGGTGCCACCTCAACCGAGCCAAAGTGAGCAGAAATCCGGCGACTACCGGACTTCCGGAACCCCACGAGCCACTGGACGACCGGTCCCCAGCGGGCGTCCGGTACCTATCTGCGCATAGTTATGAGCCTGAGGCCCATGTACCCCTCTCCCACTTACCCCTTCGTGGACCTAGACTATATATACTCCTCCACCTCCTCCTAGTTAGGGTTAGCAAAGTAGTAGCTCATTAGGGATAGAGCTTTGCTCATCCATATCAGATCTACTCCACGAGAGAGACCGCGGCCTCTACGGAGAAGATCCACCTTGGATTCAAGACCCCTCACGGGAAGATCCCCTCGTGGATTCAAGACATCCTTACGGATAAGAACCGGTTACCTCTTGTATCATCCTTTGTTGGATTTGGATCATGTATGTCTTTGCGTTTCGAGGATCTAGAACATGTGTGATCATTCTTGTTGGTTTGAGTGACTCTTTTGTGTTTCCCCTTGTGTTTCCCCTCGTGTTTTTTGTGTTCTTCGCGGGATTTGCTCCTTTCTTGAACGATCGGCCATCTAGGGTTCCACCCTACATCATCACCCGCAGGCCAGGATCGTTGCGGATGATTGATGGAGCCATCGAACCTTCTGGCAGCGACACAGTCGAACTCTCAATGAAAGCACCAATGTCGGTGTCAGAACTGGCGGATCTCGGGTAGGGGGTGAAGGAAATATGCCCTAGAGGCAATAATAAAGTTATTATTTATTTCCTTGTATCATGATAAATGTTTATTATTCATGCTAGAATTGTATTAACCGGAAACATAATACATGTGTGAGTACATAGACAAACAGAGTGTCACTAGTATGCCTCTACTTGACTAGCTCGTTGATCAAAGATGGTTATGTTTCCTAACCATAGACATGAGTTGTTATTTGGTTAACGGGATCACATCATTAGGAGAATGATGTGATTGACTTGACCCATTCCATTAGCTTAGCACTTGATCGTTTAGTTTGTTGCTATTGCTTTCTTCATAACTTATATATGTTCCTATGACTATGAGATTATGCAACTCCCGTTTACCGGAGGAACACTTTGTGTGCTACCAAACGTCACAACGTAACTGGGTGATTATAAAGGTGCTCTACAGGTGTCTCCGAAGGTATTTGTTGGGTTGGCATATTTCGAGATTAGAATTTGTCACTCCGATTGTCGGAGAGGTATCTTTGGGCCCTCTCGGTAATGCACATCACTCAAGCCTTGCAAGCATTGCAACTAATAAGTTAGTTGCGAGATGATGTATTACGGAATGAGTAAAGAGACTTGCCAGTAACGAGATTGAACTAGGTATTGAGATACCGACGATCGAATCTCGGGCAAGTAACATACCAATGACAAAAGGAACAACGTATATTGTTATGCGGTCTGACCGATAAATATCTTCGTAGAATATGTAGGAGCCAATATGAGCATCTAGGTTCCTCTATTGGTTATTGCCCGGAGACGTGTCTCGGTCATGTCTACATAGTTCTCGAACCCGTAGGGTCCGCACGCTTAAAGTTCGGTGAAGATCATAATTAGCGTTTTTGTGTTTTGATGTACCGAAGGTTGTTCGGTGTCCCGGATGTGACCACAGACATGACGAGGAGTCTCGAAATGGTCGAGACATAAAGATTGATATATTGGAAGCCTATATTTGGATATCGGAAATGTTCCGGGTGAAATTGGGATTTTACCGGAGTACCGGGGGTTACTGGAACCCCCCCGGGGGTTATTGGGCCTACATGGGCCCTAAGGGAGAAGAGGAGGGCCGGCCAGGGCTGGCCAGGGCAGGCCGCGCGCCCCCTCCCCCCTAGTCTGAATAGGACAAGGAAGGGGGGGCGGCGCCCCCCTTTCCTCTTTCTCCCTTCCCCCTTCCTTTTCTAACAAGGCAAGAGGGGGGAGTCCTACTCCCGGTGGGAGTAGGACTCCTCCAAGCGCACCCCTTGGGCCGGCCGCACCTCCCCCTCTCCCTCCTTTATATACGGGGGCAAGGGGGCACCCCATGACACACAAGTTGATCTTCGTGATTGTTCCTTAGCCGTGTGAGGTCCCCCCTTCCACCATATTCCACCTCGGTCTTATCGTAGCTGTGCTTAGGCGAAGCCCTGTGTCGGTAGAACATCATCACCGTCATCACGCCGTCATGCTGACGAAACTCTCCCTCAACACTTTGCTGGATCAGAGCTCGAGGGACGTCACCGAGTTGAATGTGTGCAGAACTCGGAGGTGCCGTACGTTCGGTACATGGATCGGTCGGATCGAGAAGACATACGACTACTTCCTCTACGTTGTGTCAATGCTTCCGTTGTTGGTCTACGAGGGTACGTAGACAACAATCTCCCCTCTCGTAGCTATGCATCATCATGATCTTGCGTGTGCGTAGGAATTTTTTTGAAATTACTACGTTCCCCAACAGTGGCATCCGAGCCTAGGTTTTATGCGTTGATGTTATGCATGAGTAGAACACAAGTGAGTTGTGGGCGATATAAGTCATACTGCTTACCAGCATGTCATACTTTGGTTCGGCGGTATTGTTAGATGAAGCGGCCCGGTCCGACATTACGCGTACGCTTACGCGATACTGGTTCTACCGACGTGCTTTGCACATAGGTGGCTGGTGGGTGTCAGTTTCTCCAACTTTAGTTGAACCATGTGTGGCTACGCCCGGTCCTTGCGAAGGTTAAAACAGCACCAACTTGACAAACTATCATTGTGGTTTTGATGCGTAGGTAAGAACGGTTCTTGCTAAGCCCGTAGCAGCCACGTAAAACTTGCAACAACAAAGTAGAGGACGTCTAACTTGTTTTTGCAGGGCATGGTGTGATGTGATATGGTCAAGACATGATGCTAAATTTTATTGTGTGAGATGATCATGTTTTGTAACCGAGTTATCGGCAACTGGCAGGAGCCATATGGTTGTCGCTTTATTGTATGCAATACAATCGCGCTGTAATGCTTTACTTTATCACTAAGCGGTAGCGATAGTCGTGGAAGCATAAGATTCGCGAGACGACAACGATGCTACGATGGAGATCAAGGTGTCGCGCCGGTGACGATGGTGATCATGACGGTACTTCGGAGATGGAGATCACAAGTACAAGATGATGATGGCCATATCATATCACTTATATTATTGCATGTGATGTTTATCTTTTATGCATCTTATCTTGCTTTGATTGACGGTAGCATTATAAGATGACCCCTCACTAAATTATCAAAGTATAAGTGTTCTCCCTGAGTATGCACCATTGTGAAAGTTCTTCGTGCTGAGACACCATGTGATGATCGGGTGTGATAGGCTCTACGTTCAAATACAACGGGTGCAAAACAGTTGCACACACGGAATACTCAGGTTAAACTTGACGGGCCTAGCATATAACAGATATGGCCTCGGAACACGGAGACCGAAAGGTCGAGCGTGAATCATATAGTAGATATGATCAACATATTGATGTTCACCATTGATACTACTCCATCTCATGTGATGATCGGACATGGTTTAGTTGATTTGGATCACGTGATCACTTAGAGGATTAGAGGGATATCTTTCTAAGTGGGAGTTCTTAAGTAATATGATCTATTGAACTTAAATTTATCATGAACTTAGTACCTGATAGTATCTTGCTTGTCTATGTTTGATTGTAGATAGATGGCTCGTGTTGTTGTTCCGTTGAATTTTAATGCGTTCCTTGAGAAAGCAAAGTTGAAAGATGATGGTAGCAATTACACGGACTGGGTCCGTAACTTGCGGATTATCCTCATTTCTGCACAGAAGAATTACGTCCTGGAAGCACCGGATGTTATGAACGTCTAGCAGAGCAAAGCTGATGACTACTCGATAGTTCAGTGTGCCATGCTTTACGGCTTAGAACCGGGTCTTCAACGATGTTTTGAACGTCATGGAGTATATGAGATGTTCCAGGAGTTGAAGTTAATATTTCAAGCAAATGCCCTGATTGAGAGATATGAAGTCTCCAATAAGTTCTATAGCTGCAAGATGGAGGAGAATAGTTCTGTCAGTGAACATATACTCAAAATTTCTGGGTATCATAATCACTTGACTCAACTGGGGGTTAATCTTCCTATTGATAGTGTCATTGACAGAGTTCTTCAATCACTGCCACCAAGCTACAAAAGCTTTGTGATGAACTATAATATGCAAGGGATGAATAAGACTATTCCTGAGCTCTTCGCGATGCTAAAAGCCGCGGAGGTAGAAATCAAGAAGGAGCATCAAGTGTTGATGGTCAATAAGACCACCAATTTCAAGAAAAAGGGCAAAGGGAAAAAGAAAGGGAACTTCAAGAAGAACAGCAAACAAGTTGCTGCTCAGGAGAAGAAACCCAAGTCGGGACCTAAGCCTGAGACTAAGTGCTTCTACTGCAAGCAGACTGGTCACTGGAAGCGGAACTGCCCCAAGTATTTGGCAGATAAGAAGGATGGCAAAGTGAACAAAGGTATATGTGATATACATGTTATTGATGTGTACCTTACTAATGCTCGCAGTAGCACCTGGGTATTTGATACGGGTTCTGTTGCTAACATTTGTAACTCGAAACAGGGGCTACAGATTAAGCGAAGATTGGCTAAGGACGAGGTGACAATGTGCATGGGAAATGGTTCCAAAGTCGATGTGATCGCAGTCGGCACGCTACCTCTACATCTACCTTCGGGATTAGTATTAGACCTAAATAATTGTTATTTGGTGCCAGCGTTGAGCATGAACATTATATCTGGATCTTGTTTGATGCGAGACGGTTATTCATTTAAATCAGAGAATAATGGTAGTTCTATTTATATGAGTAATATCTTTTATGGTCATGCACCCTTGAAGAGTGGTATATTTTTTATGAATCTCGATAGTAGTGATACACATATTCATAATGTTGAAATCAAAAGATGCAGAATTGATAATGATAGTGCAACTTATTTGTGGCACTGCCGTTTAGGTCATATCGGTGTAAAGTGCATGAAGAAACTCCATACTGATGGACTTTTGGAACCACTTGATTATGAATCACTTGGTACTTGCGAACCGTGCCTCATGGGTAAGATGACCAAAACGCCGTTCTCCGGTACTATGGAGAGAGCAACGGATTTGTTGGAAATCATACATACAGATGTATGTGGTCCAATGAATGTTGAGGCTCGTGGCAGATATCGTTATTTTCTCACCTTCATAGATGATTTAAGCAGATATGGGTATATCTACTTAATGAAACATAACTCTGAAACGTTTGAAAAGTTCAAAGAATTTCAGAGTGAAGTTGAAAATCATCGTAACAAGAAAATAAAGTTTCTACGATATGATCGTGGAGGAGAATATTTGAGTTACGAGTTTGGTCTACATTTGAAACAATGCGGAATAGTTTCGCAACTCACACCACCCGGAACACCACAGCGTAATGGTGTGTCCGAACGTCGTAATCGTACTTTATTAGATATGGTGCGATCTATGATGTCTCTTACTGATTTACCGCTATTGTTTTGGGGTTATGCTTTAGAGACGGCTGCATTCATGTTAAATAGGACACCATCGAAATCCGTTGAGATGACGCCTTATGAACTGTGGTTTGGCAAGAAACCAAAGTTGTCGTTTCTGAAAGTTTGGGGCTGCGATGCTTATGTGAAAAAGCTTCAACCTGATAAGCTCGAACCCAAATCGGAGAAATGTGTCTTCATAGGATACCCAAAGGAGACTGTTGGGTACACCTTCTATCACAGATCCGAAGGAAAAAACTTTTGTTGCTAAATTCAGAGTTTTTCTAGAGAAGGAGTTTCTCTCGAAAGAAGTGAGTGGGAGAAAAGTAGAACTTGATGAGGTAACTGTACCTGCTCCCTTATTAGAAAGTAGTACATCACAGAAACCGGTTTCTGTGACACCTACACCAATTAGTGCGGAAGCTAATGATAATGATCATGAAACTTCAGATCAAGTTACTACCGAACCTCGTAGATCAACCAGAGTAAGATCCGCACCAAAGTGGTACGGTAATCCTGTTCTAGAAGTCATGCTACTAGATCATGATGAACCTACGAACTATGAAGAAGCGATGGTGAGCCCAGATTCCACAAAATGGCTAGAAGCCATGAAATCTCAGATGGGATCCATGTATGAAAACAAAGTGAAGACTTTGGTTGACTTGCCCATTGATCGGCAAGCAATTGAGAATAAATGGATCTTCAAGAAGAAGACTGACGCTGACGGTAATGTTACTGTCTACAAAGCTCAACTTGTTGTGAAAGGTTTTCGACAAGTTCAAGGGATTGACTACGATGAGACCTTCTCACCCGTAGCGATGCTTAAGTCTATCCCAATCATGTTAGCAATTGCCGCATTTTATGATTATGAAATTTGGCAAATGGATGTCAAAACTGCATTCCTGAATGGATTTCTTGAAGAAGAGTTGTATATGATGCAACCAGAAGGTTTTATCGATCCAAAGGGAGCTAACAAAGTGTGCAAGCTCCAGCGATCCATTTATGGACTGGTGCAAGCCTCTCGGAGTTGGAATAAACGCTTTGATAGTGTGATCAAAGCATTTGGTTTTATACAGACTTTTGGAGAAGCCTGTATTTACAAGAAAGTGAGTGGGAGCTCTGTAGCATTTCTGATATTATATGTGGATGACAAATTATTGATTGGAAATAATATAGAATTTCTGGGCATTAAGGGAGCAGGTACTTGAATAAGAGTTTTTCAATGAAAGATCTCAGTGAAGCTGCTTACATATTGGGCATTAAGATCTATAGAGATAGATCAAGACGCTTAATTGGACTTTCACAAAGCACATACCTTGACAAAGTTTTGAAGAAGTTCAAAATGGATCAAGCAAAGAAAGGGTTCTTGCCTGTGTTACAAGGTGTGAAGTTGAGTAAAACTCAATGTCCGACCACTGCAGAAGATAGAGAGAAAATGAAAGATGTTCCCTATATATGCTTCAGCCATAGGCTCTATCATGTATGCAATGTTGTGTACCAGACCTGATGTGTGCCTTGCTATAAGTCTAGCAGGGAGGTACCAAAGTAATCCAGGAGTGGATCACTGGACAGCGGTCAAGAACATCCTGAAGTACCTGAAAAGAACTAAGGATATGTTTCTCGTATATGGAGGTGACAAAGAGCTCATCGTAAATGGTTACATTGATGCAAGCTTTGACACTGATCCGGACGATTCTAAATCGCAAACCGGATACGTGTTTACATTAAACGGTGGAGCTGTTAGTTGGTGCACTTCTAAACAAAGCTTCATGGTGGGATCTACATGTGAAGCGGAGTACATAGCTGCTTTAGAAGTAGCAAATGAAGGAGTCTGGATGAAGGAGTTCATATCCGATCTAGGTGTCATACCTAGTGCATCGGGTCCAATGAAAATCTTTTGTGACAATACTGGTGCAATTGCCTTGGAAAAGGAATCCAGATTTCACAAGTGAACCAAGCACATCAAGAGACGCTTCAATTCCATTCGGGATTTAGTCCAAGTGGGAGACATAGAAATTTGCAAGATACATACGGATCTGAATGTTGCAGACCCGCTGACTAAGCCTCTTCCACGAGCAAAACATGATCAACACCAAGGCTCCATGGGTGTTAGAATCATTACTGTGTAATCTAGATTATTGACTCTAGTGCAAGTGGGAGACTGAAGGAAATATGCCCTAGAGGCAATAATAAAGTTATTATTTATTTCCTTGTATCATGATAAATGTTTATTATTCATGCTAGAATTGTATTAACCGGAAACATAATACATGTGTGAATACATAGACAAATAGAGTGTCACTAGTATGCCTCTACTTGACTAGCTCGTTGATCAAAGATGGTTATGTTTCCTAACCATAGACATGAGTTGTTATTTGGTTAACGGGATCACATCATTAGGAGAATGGTTTGATTCACTTGACCCATTCTATTAGCTTAGCACTTGATCGTTTAGTTTGTTGCTATTGCTTTCTTCATAACTTATATATGTTCCTATGACTATGAGATTATGCAACTCCCGTTTACCGTAGGAACACTTTGTGTGCTACCAAACGTCACAATGTAACTGGGTGATTATAAAGGTGCTCTACAGGTGTCTCCAAAGGTATTTGTTGGGTTGGCGTATTTCAAGATTAGGATTTGTCACTCCGATTGTCGGAGAGGTATCTCTCAGCCCTCTCGGTAATGCACATCACTCAAGCCTTGCAAGCATTGCAACTAATAAGTTAGTTGCGGGATGATGTATTACGGAACGAGTAAAGAGACTTGCCGGTAACGAGATTGAACTAGGTATTGAGATACCGACGATCGAATCTCGGGCAAGTAACATACCGATGACAAAAGGAACAACGTATATTGTTATGCGGTCTGACGGATAAAGATCTTCGTAGAATATGTAGGAGCGAATATGAGCATCTAGGTTCCGCTACTAGTTATTGACCGGAGACGTGTCTCGGTCATGTCTACATAGTTCTCGAACCCGTAGGGTCCGCGCGCTTAAAGTTCGGTGACGATCATAATTAGGGTTTTTGTGTTTTGATGTACCGAAGGTTGTTCGGTGTCCCGGATGTGACCACGGACATGACAAGGAGTCTCGAAATGGTCGAGACATAAAGATTGATATATTGGAAGCCTATATTTGGATATCGGAAATGTTCCGGGTGAAATCGGGATTTTACCGGAGTACCGGGGGTTACCGGAACCCCCCC